>NW_010973276.1:2065889-2214863 GCF_000737465.1 Haliaeetus leucocephalus
ATGGTCATGGCAGCGCTCGGGGCCGCCGGCCGCCGCCGCTCTGATTGGTGGGGGCGGGGACGCGGCGCGGCAAGTGCGCGGCCATTACCCCCTGTGCGGCCGCAGCCCCGCCGCGCCCCTCGACCTGCCGCTCTCCGCGGCTGCGCTCCCCACCGCGCCGCTCCTCCGCTCCCTGCCCCCGCGGGGCGCACGGAGGCGGTGGGGAGGCTCCCTCCGGCAGGCCCCGGTGGAGACGTGTGCGGAGACCCAGGGGGCTGCGTCCTCCCTTCCTCCATCCCCCGGTGCTCCCCGCAGAGCCCGGTACGGAGCAGCAGCCGGGGCTGGTGCAGCTGAGCCGGGCGTGCTGGCAGTGGAAATGCTTTGTCTGAACTTCCTGTTTTCTTGCATGCACATGTGCAGGGTCTTTGCCAGGAACTCGCCATTCCCATGCTCCAGCAATAGCCACGGCCACCGTCTGAGTTGCTGAAAATTGCAATTCCCACAGGTTGGTTGGTCTGCAGAGAGATGGCCTCTGTTTGGAATGAACCACATATTTTTAAAAAGCTGTAACGTGTATCAGTTGATGGTGTGTAGACGAGAAAGGGTCAAGCTAATCAGCATTAACTGTACACACCAGGGCAAAACACCAAAAACTTGCGTGCTTATTCTGAACTACGGGATGACTGGTACTGAGCAAAGCGTTAGTGTAGAATATTGCCATTAAACTGGAAGCTTGCAGGCTTCTAGAGTTGATTTTCTTTGAGCCTTATCCCAGGCAAAAAAGTGGGTGCATGGGGAAGGAACCCCAGGATAAAACTCTTCAGTCAAGTGGTGCGTGCCTCAGCCTTTGCTGCTAGATTAGATGACGATCGCCTCCAGCACGGTAAACGGTCGCTGTTGTTAGGGAATTAAGGAAGAGACAGGCAGGTAAGGGAAGAAGCGATTCTCCTGCTCGCATTCCCCGGAGATCTCGGGTAGGAGCAGGATGGGTGTGTGCTCGGTGGCTCTCGGTGCCCAGCTCAGCTGGCAGGTTGGCGCTTTCACAACAGCGGTGTGCAAGGGCTGAGTTGGTCGTGCTGCCTTGTCCTTGCAGCCCTGCCGTGCTCAGCCTGGACGGGGCAGGTTGCTTGGTGTTCAGGTGGTGGTGGGCTTGTTGTCGTAGCTTCCGTGCATCATTCCCAGCGGGATGAACTCAGGACTGCGGGTTATCCTCTGGGATGCTGTTAGGAAGGGCTGTGCTCCTTGCTGTGCAGTGGTCAGTGTGCTCGTGTTCCTTCAGATGACAGTTTAAACACCAGGACAGAGATCTCCCTGCCTCTGCTGTCAAAGGAGAGGGGTTGTGGGGGATCTGCCTGCCCAACTTGATGGGTGATCCCTGTTTTACAGCCCAGATGAAAATTTTCTGGGTTTCTTGTTGTGTTGGGGAAGTGACATGCAAATACCTGGGTTTAGTGCATGGTTCTGATGCTGGGTCTACATTACTGCAGAACTGGATGCAATTTATTTTTTTTCCCTCCTTGAAAAATCTTCGCTGTTTGTATCTGCAAAGAAGAAAGTTGCTGCAAAGGGCTCCTTTTTGTTTCAGTTCATCTACAAAGATGCCTTCAGCTGAAAATCATGTTATGTAAGGCCTTTAGAAGAGGCTTATTCAGTCCCCTTTGGATATACCTTTTATTAGATTTTCCATTTGTGTGCCTGACTTCATATTGCACTCCCTTTACATAGGCAGCATTCCTACAGAAGCTGTGATCAGATGGGTGCCCTGAGAGGCAATTAGCGTGTGGGTGGGTGAGTGCACACCTCAGGAATGATCTTCTTGAAGGAATATGTTGTTCTGCAAGTGACATGCCTTACTGTTCAACCATGGCATATGTAAGTTGTTAATCAGCTGTTCCAGATTCTCATTCCTCCAGGAAGGACTGGGGAAAAAAAAAAATCATCCTTTTCTAAAATGTGTGTAAAATAAAATAAGGAGGTACTGCTGTGATGGGTTCATTGAGCCCTTCCAGCAATTTTAGGTGGAGTGTGGATGGAAGAATATGAATTAAAATGAGTTGCTGTTGTCTTGACTTTGGCTGCCATGGAGCCCCTGTCAGTACTAGTGCTGTGAGTCTTATAGCAGTGTCCCTGTGAGAGAAGTTGGCAAGGTTGAAGACTAGGAAGGGATATTTCCCCTTAAATTTTGGTCAGACTTCCACGCAGCTCCAAGTAGTTTTGAATGTTGGGTGGAGGCGATTAAAATTCAAGACAACTCTGCAACAACTGACTAAAAAAGCAAGACATTGGTGGTTTTTAAAGATCTGAGTTATCTTGTGACTAGTGGAACTGCTAAAACCTGGTTTCTTGCAGATTTTTCCTATATCCACTCTGCATAGAGGAAATGTTCCCCAGCTCCCTTACACATCCTTTCTCTCTTGGCCCATCAGCACGTGCCCACCTCCCATGGGTGCCTCACTAGCCCAACTGGGGTGGCTATGCCACTCAGAGGAGGGATGTGGGCTTGAGTTATAACTGCACCTTCCCTCGTGGGGCACTAATTTGGATTTCTTTCTTTTATTTCACCTTAGATTTTTCTCTAAAGCTGATTTTAAAAAAAACCCCAAGGTTTATATTGATCACTGTCAGTTTGATTCCAATGGATCATCAGATTCTAGTGTACTAGGAAAGAGAGGGCAGGCAGTGTGGCTAATAAATCTCACTTCTCTAGCAAAGCAAGCAGCAAATACTGTCCCCTGCCTTATGGTCAACCAATGGTTTCTACAGATATTGTTGCAGTTTTAAGGCTTTGTCCAATAATGAAAATGGAAGGTGTGCTTGATAGTTTTGTCTGCAAGCAGGTACGAAAAAGAGATTGTTGCACTTGGAGAGCACTACGCATGATCACGGTCTGCCTTCCTGTCTATGCAGTGGTTAAAACGGAGTGTAAGGAGTGGAGTAAGTCCTCAGAAGTTGTGTATTTGTCCAATATTCAGATGAAAAATAATGTTGCTCTGCCAGCAGCATGAATTTCTGAGTTGTTGTCTCCATGGTGTAATGTCACTGGTTTGTGTAGGATACAAACATACATACGCAAACCATACATACACGCACACTTACAGGAGGGCTGTAGGTGGGCCTGAAATGGAGAGTAAAATCCTGGTTTAGCTGTTTAAAACTTCCAACTAAACTGAGATCTTGGAAGTCCAGGGACAAAATGAGTTCAACAGAAATGGTTGGAACAGAACAGCTTCTTTCCTGGGATCTGTCCAGACTTTATTCTGTCTCCTCCTTCCCCGTCTGCATTTTTACTGGTCCCAGTTTGTTTTGCTGTGGCCGATGCTGGAGTCCTGGATTGTCCCCAGCTCTTGGGGATGGGTGTGTTTGGGTGATGCGAGGCTGTTATTCCCCATGGATCCTTTCTGGGCACTGCCTCCTTGCGCAGCAGCTCTGCCCATTCTGGATGGGTGCTCGTCTTCCACCACCCCCTGAACTGCAGCTGGGTTTTACCACTTTATCCCAGAACCCTAAACTTTTAGGACATGGATTAGTTTTCCTTCAGTTGGAAAGGCAGTATGGGGAATTGACTGCTTTTGAAATCATGCTTTAGGGATGGAACAAAAGAGCAACTCTGTATCTTGTTAATTTTAATGTAATTTCTGGGCAACAGGTCTCTTTGTTTTGCATCTCTGCATCTTCTGCCCGAAGGGCTTCCTCAGCTGAAAGTTAGCTGAGGCTGAAATTTGATTTTTGAAATGTGTTTAGAGCTTTCCTTTAGAAATGGGGATGGACATTAGCTGAAATGCTGGAGCTGTGCTGCACACCCAGCTCCGAGTGATAGGAGTTAGCAGTTCGGGTTGGGTTTTGGGGGGGTGGTTTGTGTTGGGTTTTTTTCCTTTTTTAAAGCCAGCATGTGAGTAGCTGATTGTTGCAACTAATTCTGTGAAGGATTCTGCAGAAAAACATACCCTTTTCCAGTGTAAAGCATCCTGCAGTTGCAAACAGCTCTTATGTCTCTGTTCTCTGGTCAGCTGCAAGCACCCGCTGCAAAGGATGGAGTCCCCCAGCTGCTGCAGCTCCTTTCCCAGCAGTGAGAGACGAACCTCACCATTGCTGCCTGCTCCACCTGGCTGCCCAGATGCCTGAAACCCTCCAAACTGTGCTTTGAGTTGTGATGCCAAATCTGCTGGGGCCACGCAGTGCCGTGGTTTTCAAAGCCCTGCTCTCGCTGCTTAGGCAGGGTTGGCTTTGTGCAGGATCCCTGTCTGTCACCGCATTTTTCTTCCCTTCTCTTTGTGCATCCATTTAGGTCTGGGCACTCCGGAACAAGGACCTTTGTCTCCGTTCTGTAGCAGCCTGTAATGTCTACTGTAATGTCACAGCCCTGCAGCTGTCAAGGTGATAAAATGAGAACAGGAGCACTGCTGAGGGTTTTTTGGAGTGCACAAGCAATGTTTGTAGTGGTCTAGTTTGAAAGCAGTATGTAGTTATGAATGCCTTAAAGTCTCTTATTGCATGGCATTACAGGAGACGTTTGGGAGTAACACTTTTCATAATCTTCCAAATTAGTTATGGATGCCTTGATTGGTTTGCTGGGTGACTAATGTCTATTTGTCATGGTCACGAGAGCGCAATGCACTTTCGTTACATCCTTCTGCAGTTTTTTTTCCCCGACTGCCTCCTGCATGACCAGCTGCTGCAACCAGAGGTGGAGGTTCAGCGGCCAGAGCACATTAAACTTCACTCGACTGGACTTTGTGAAACTTGAGTTTGTTGTAAGGAAAATGCACAATTTAGCTAAGAAAAAAGGAGTATTTTTCTCTTAACAGAGAAAAGGTACTAGTCAGTTTGTATTTCAAACTTTGCAGTTGTGACCTGGTTTCCTTCCTCAAACTTCTGCAAAGTAAGGGTGGGGGAATTGCTTTCGCTTGTGCAACCTGATGCCACTTCCCTATTTTAAATGGTGATTTTAATGAGCAGAACTATGGGTTGGGGGAAGCAGCTGTTCCCAGTGATATTTTTACCATAATCCATGAGCTGTTTCCTGCAACCAATTGCCCTTTTCTGGCAGA
This sequence comes from Haliaeetus leucocephalus, assembly GCF_000737465.1. Classification (NCBI taxonomy): domain Eukaryota; kingdom Metazoa; phylum Chordata; class Aves; order Accipitriformes; family Accipitridae; genus Haliaeetus; species Haliaeetus leucocephalus. The sequence goes on from NW_010973276.1 coordinate 2,070,917, forward strand.
CAAGCAATTGTAAGACAGTCAGATTAATTCATAAAGCTACTGCTTTCAGGAACAGTTTTCCTGTGCCACTTACCTGTCCCTTCTGGATTTAATGACAATTTTTTTTTCTTCTCATCTGTCCTTTTTTTCTGATCTGGGATACGTGAAATCACTAAATGAATTCCATTTGGTAAGGTCAGCTTACCACCTGCTGAAGGACCCGAATATTGAGTGTGCTTCTAGTCAATGCCATCCAGCATATTAATAGTAATCCTCAAGTTCACCTTTTTGGCTAACTTTTTATAAAATACAACTCCGAGTTTCAAAAGCTGTTACTGTGATGTGTTGCTCAACCAGAGTCATAATGGATTATGAGAAGGATTTAATTTCTTGAAGTCGTACCGAGTTAATTTTAAGCTGTGTATCAGCACTTGAGACTTATTTTAAATCCTTAACTAATTAAAAGATTACATTTTAAAAATAAATAAATCCCCAAACCTGGGAGTATTACGGTAACATGAAAACACACCCATTTGGCAGCAAAGTTGCAAACCTCATGGTGTTCTTGTGGCAGAGGCATCTATTTTAGAAGGAATTGTATTTAGAAACATTGGATTTGGTAATTTTACAAGCTGGCGTTTTTTTAATACCCTACGGCAGGCTTCCTGGTCTTTCCCTTTTGGCAAAGCCCTCCAAATATTGTTATTAAAGCTCTTCTGTGCACAGCTAATACCACACAATGCCAGGAACAGGAGTCCCCTACTCCGGAGAGGGGAGTGCTGCTGGGAGGAGGAAGCCTGTGGTGTAGCCTGCATGGCTGGTATTTGCAAAAATGGCTTAGAGAGGTGGTGAAGTAACACATTTGAGTTAAAAAACTACTCCTTTCTCACCCTGCTGGGTGGTTGAGGGGAAGGTGTGCTGGGTCAGGCCCTGGGGTGGTGACATGGGTTGTTGTCCTTCGGCAGCCCGTTCAATCCCCTTTGAAGGGTTATGCTTTCTAATAAAGGTGTTGTTTTTTTTAAAGTGGAGCAGATGAAGTGCATTTAGAAGCGTTGCTGAGGAGAGCTCTTGCTCTTTATTATGTGTTCAGGAAAGCACCGTGGTTTCCTCTGCCCTGCGAAGACGGTTTTGTGTCTCTGACCACAAGTCAGTAGCTTCTCTGAAAGTGGTGAGACTTCTCCTAGCCGAACTGCAGCTTTGAGCAGCGCTGCAGCCTTTTGGCCAGTAAGCCCTTCTGTCCATTTACTTCCTTATTTATTCTCATTTTGCTGTTTTGACACTATTCTTCGTGGACCCTAGTGAGCAGCTGAGTTGGTCCTCTCGTGCAGTAGTGCCGTGCCCAAGTGTAGAAGTTGATGCTGCTGGGCTGTGCATCTCCCCTGGCATTGTCTTCCTCTGCCAGACCCTGGGGAGCTGCTGTGTTTGCAGGCAGCGTGACATCTCCTTCTCTTGTTTGTACTGTGCTTGCTTGGTTTTGTAAATTTTTTGTGAATAAATATGCTTGAAGTTATTGCATCCCCCACACTGCTTCTAAATAACATCTCATTTTCCCCATCCTTACTCTGTCTGTTCCCTTGTTAGAAATAGTTTTTGTATGTCGCTAGCCACATCCAGGCAGGAAAAGGGTGCACTTTACAGATGATGCAGATAAGCATCTATTTACCTGTACCATGGTGCAAAGATATTTCTGCTCAGTTTGGTTTAACTTCCCCTTTGTGCATCTGCAATTTCTTCTTGATCCAGATGGCTCTGGCCCAAGAAATGCATGCTGTCCTTGTCCAAAACAGCCGCCCCTGTGCATCCATCTCAAGTTCCTCAGCTTGATGACAAGACCGAGTTTTTTTTCTAGCTTGGTGACAAGACTGAGCTTTACTCTAGCTTGCTGCTTTGCCTGCCAAGGGAAGGGGACTTGCTCCCCCGTGGGAGCTGGAAGCCCGTGGCTGCGCTGGTCCCTTCTGCTTTCAGGCATTGGGAGCTCCCTCTTGCCACGGGTTCACATGGAGCCTCCGTCGTCTTGTTTTCCTCGCTGCCTTCGGAGCACTGCCGTTTAGTGAGCTAATGGAAGTACAAGATAGCTGGTTTAAAAAATGAGCTCCGTTTTAGGTGATCAAAAGCAGGCGGTGGGGTTGCCTGGTCCCTGTGGTCAGCTGGCTGTCACAGGCAGTTGGCTGCTGCTGCTCATGCTGTTCAGGTTCATTGTGATCAAAACTGAAAGGTGAAGTTTGTGGTTTAATTTGTTCAAATTGAATTCCCTCCCTCTCCCCCCCCCAGTAATAAATTACTGTAAAAACTCTAAACTAAACTGACAAGCACTCGTGCAGCCTGCAAATAATTACCATAGGCTCCTCTTCAGGGATTACTCTGAGCCCTGCCTAGGAGCAAGAACAGGTAGTCACTGACATCTCGTGGTATTAGTCATATTTTTTATTTTGATTTAGGTCTATATTTGTATTTAGCCTGTAATGTGACTTCTGAAATACATTCGTGCGCATATGCTCTGGATGGTTCTTTTTTTAATTAGATAAATTAAAATGGATGGACTATACATGTCAGTTGGATGTATTAATTTTTTAAATCCTATTTCACGTTGTGGCATCCAAGAGGGATTACACAGACTTTAATTTTTGAATGTCTGGTTTATGGCTTTTCATCTACAGCACTTTCACTTTTAGTAATTTCAAAAGCATTTGAGTCACTGAGTGTTTTTTTGAAACCTAAATTTGGCCATTTAGGAAATAATGGTTGTTTTGTTTCTGTAACTTAAGTCTGTTTGGATCTGTATCTTGTTTTGTTGCTAGTAGAGGTCTTCAGGTCAGTAGTCTTCAAAAGCCAGTATCCAGCATTATTCTGTTTCTTTGTATGTAAGACAACGCTGAATAGGAACAGCCTTCTGCATGGAGATGGGTAGGAGGCATATATTAAGAGGTGTCACCTCCAAGGTTGGGGAATGTTACCACCGAATGGCAGAAGTGAAATGCCAACCATTTCTTCTGCATGTCTAAACATGAAAGAAGACGACCCCATCCCAGACCTCTCCTTCCTGTCTCTCTTCTCCCAACATTCATGAAAAGGCCACTGCGGCATTCCCTGGAAACAAAACCCCTCAGAGTGGGACCCGGGTTCTGGCCCTGGAGGAGCAGGAGTCTGCTGCTCATTCTGCCACTTGCTTCCCGTGTGTGCAAGACTTGACCAAGAGCGATAACGATGATTAGCTAGAGTGATTTTTATTTCCTTTCACACAGAGGGTATTTGGTGCATCAGCAGCTTGAAGGGGTCAGGTGCTTCAGGATAGGAAGGGGCTCCATCAGCAAAACGTAGACCCAGTTGCCAAAGTTGGTGTCTGCAACAGCTGTGTTGGCATTGCTAGATTTGTCTCAGTTAAGTGGGAACATCTCATTAGCTTGTTTTCTTGGAAAGTTTATCTGTGTAGTGAGCTTGACTTTGGCAGCGTGCTGGTGGCCATGGTCCTCTGGCCGTAGAGAGGCAGGTATGGATTGGGGGGGTGGCTGTCGTGGTCTGCGTCAGCAGTATTTATTCCTGAAAACAGTATTTTACTCTGCACAACTGTGTCCTAAAAACTTTCGATCTAAACAAAATACTTCCATGGTGAAAACAAGCAGACTTGGTAAATTCAATGACCAGCAACACCCTTCAATTAAAATTTTAGCTTGGTTATCTTTAGCTGTTGCTGGCCACCGTTGTGAAGCACAGACAAAACCAGAGCTTTACTGGTCAAGCAGAGCCCTCTTCCCAAAATGTTGGGGACAGACAAAGGGATGGTGTCGCAGCAAATGATGAGATATGGGCAGCAAAGCGTCCCTGCATCCAAGAGGCAGCAAAGCCCTCCAGTGCCGAATGTCTGAAGCCTTTTCTTGCACTGTTGGGAGTTTCCAGCCAGTTGGTGCTGAAGAAGAGAGTTGCTGGTTTGTTTCTTCTACCGATACATGAGATGATTCAAATTTCATGAAATTGTGAATCCTTGAAGAGTTAACTGAGAATTGGGAAGCATCTTCCTCCGCTCTGAGATGTGCTCTGTGCTGTCTGTGTATTACAGCTCTCTTTCTTGTTTCCCCCCTTCAGACAGGCAGAATTGACAAGTCCTACCCAACAGTGTGTGGCCACACAGGACCGGTGCTGGACATAGACTGGTGTCCTCATAATGACCAGGTCATCGCCAGTGGCTCTGAGGACTGCACCGTCATGGTAAGAGTATTAAATTTGTCTTGCGCAGTGGGGTTTGCTTCATGCTCAAAATGCTGCTGCAAATGACACTTGTATTTCTGAAGATATCTCCTGTTCTGACACTGAGGATAGAGTCCTTGCTGATGTGAGAGTGGTCGTGGGCATTCTGCACATTTTGTCTTGGCTTACAAAATGATGCTTTGTTGGCTGCAGGACCTAGCTAAAAATTGGAGCAAAAATAGAAGTGAGCTTTATTGCCTGCAAAACAACAGGATTTGGACTCTCACAATTGGTACTTTCTTCTCACATTACTGTTTGAGAAGGTGCAACCTCAGACTTCTGAGAAGAATCTCTTCAGCACTGAGATGGCACTTCGTGTAACAGACTTGGCCTGTGTCTTCCTGGCTTTGTCTTCAATTGCCCTTCCATTTTTCCTTCCCCTGGGGATTTATCTGATGTTTGGGAAGAGGAAAGAGAAGAAAGAGTGCCTGTCAGTGGTGAGGTGTTTTGATTTGTAGTGCTTTGCAGAAGACAGAGGTGGTTCCTTACCTCAAACATCCTAATGGATGCAGTGGTGTTTGTTGCGAAGAGGTGGGGACTGGAGGGGAAGAAGCCCATCATCAGGTTTCAGAATTGCTTCAGCCCTTGATTTAAGGGTGACACTTTAATTTTTTCCTGTATCTACAGGTTGTAAGTAGATGTCAAAAGGGGGTTTTTTAATAAATAAATAAAAAATAATCCGAATTCTGCACCTGCCAACCTTGATCCTGAGACCTATTTTACCTCAGTCAGAGCCTGCTGAACAATAGACGACCTTGCTCCATGATGGATGTGGAATCCTGTGTATGCAAACACAGCAGAATAAGTGAAAGAAAATCCTTGTAAGATGAAATAATGCCAAATAACTTCAGTGATCTTTGGCCATATTTAGAAATGCTGTAGGCTGAATGTTATATTGAAATCTTATTATAGATCATGTCAGATAAATTCCTTTGCTTCTGTTCATCGTTAAAATGTTTGGGAGGGGATTCATCCCAAGAGGCTTATCCTGGGACAGCTCTTGCCTGTGATCTCTTAGTCTTGGAAGCTGAAGCATGTTAACAAAATGTACTATATTTAATATTAAACAAAACAACAAGCTTCTGTGTTTGCAACGTTCACTACTGGGCTAGAACTAAGCTTTGAAGGATGGAGGAATGTTCCTCCAGAAACCAGGATCCAGAAGGGCTGCGAGTCGCAAGGAAAGGTTTCCGAAACATGAGCATCAACAGAAGTGGGCAAAGCTAAGGTCTATAGCTGCCTTCTTGGAGGCAAAATAAGTCTCTAATCCAAGTGCAATGAGAAGTATGTTGTGAGGTTCCAGGGGGATTGAATTATGTAGAAAAACCAACAGTGTTCAATTACACGTTGTCCAAACGCTCCTAATGTAGACACAAACTGTCTGCGAGAATCTGAGCCTACAACTGCACAAACAGGCTCCGCGGGGTGTGGGTTCACAGTAGGTTGTCTACTCTGCGGTTGCTGCTTATCCACACACACTGAAGCAGGGGGTGAGCTTCCCCTCTGTCCCTGGAGGCAACACACATGTGGACAGGCACTGTGGTGTAGCTGGCTGTGAATTTGCACACTCGTGTTCACGTACGGTACCTGTTTGTGTGACCGTGTCTTGAGTGGAAGGCAGCAAGCAGCTGGGAGGGTGAAATAAGTGAGTCCTTGCTGCGCTTGAAGGAACAAGCATACACAACTCATGATTTGGAAGATGTTATGTGCATGTTAGCTGGAAGTTTAAAATGCAGTGAAGCTGAGTGCCAATAGTAGCAATGAAGAAAGCAAAGTGGACTAGCTAAAGTCTTAAGTCAAATCTCCTGTTAAGTATCACATAACTCCTGATGGGAAATGATGTATCCCAAATCATTTGGGACAGTTGTTAACTGGGCTGGACAGAGCTAGAGTATGTCGGGAACAACCCTGGCCTGGACTATTTGGAAACAAACTGCATGAGCAAATGAGCCTTCCCATTTTTAACTGCTTTTCTGTCCTGGCACGGGTAATTTAGCATCCTGTTTTCTTTGCTTTTCTTCAATAAAGGTTTTGGAGTCCTGCTTCCTGAACAGCCTGTCACTGAATAAACTCATCTTACTTTAAAGGACATGTGGCTGTTCATCAGCTCTGAACTCTTCATTAGCCCATGTGAAATGAGAAAAAGTGATATGGTAGAGGAAATCACGTGGCTTTCCACAGAAGTGCCAGCTGCTTTTAAAAAAATACCTTATGTTTTTAAAGACCATCTGTGCCTTGGCACTCAAGGATTTAGGACCTTACCCTCCACCACAAAAGATTTCATCAACGTCAACTAGATACGTGTTGAGGGACAGAGCATGGTTTTGAGATGCTATCTAGCCAATGTCTCTGGGATGATGAGGGCTGATTTCCTACAGCCATAACTTTGAACTGCCTGCAGCCTTTGCATTGCACTAGGAAGGTTAACTTGGCCCCTTCAGAAGGTAGAAGCATTTTCATGTAAATAAAACCTCAGATTTGTAGAAGGTGGAAATACCCTGTGAGCTGCATATAAACCTTGAACCTTTGAGATCCTTAGACTAAGGGTTGAAATAAGGGACTGGGAAAGAAGACATCTTTCTCTGATACTGCTGGGCTTTGTAGCTTGGACAGCCTTAGAGGCTTAACTGTTTGTAGCTGCATCGAGATTTTTCTGATGAAAGGCACGTGATCTGACAGTTTCAGGTGATATGCTCCTTAATTTTGCTGTCACATCTGATGCACTCAGAAATTATCTGGAGGTAGAGAAGAAAAAGATGGTGGGGGGCAATGCTTGGGACAGTTCACCCTTGCAAGACCACCTTTGTGCAGGTAACGGTGCCAGTGGGTATAAGCACATGACTGTCTGATCCCAGCAGAGGGAAGAGTAGAATGGACCCCTCCAGAACACGGCCTGCTTTCTTCTCTGTGGGAGCGTAGGCTCGTGGAGGAGCGAACGCTCTTCCTTCGTCCCACGCTGGGTATTCCTTGGGGCACGTGTTGGCCTCTGTCTCCTCCTGCCTTTGCCAGTTGGAGTGTGAAGCCAAGAGATTCCTTTTGAGTTGGCAAATACAAATCGCTTGAAGTGGTTTGAGATATAATGACATACTTGTCGTCTGCAAGTGTTGAAGTATTTCCTCTTTGTGCCTTGTTCTCAGTTCTCCAGAACGTGGCCCATTTCATATGTCCAGTGTAACACAGGAGCCCTAATCAGACAAGCGGTGCGATGTAGGTAATGGCAGCAGCCTCCCTGCCCCATTTGCTTGTTTCTTGCTGAATTTCTTTTGTCTTTTGCAGAAGAGCAGGACAGGGAGTCCCCATCTCCTCTGCTCTGACTTGTTCTCAGAAAGATTTCCTTTAGAACACCATGGTATGCAGATACCTTCTGTGGCCTCTTCTGGTGTTCTCTTTGAAGAATTGTTATCTTGTGCCAACAAATAAGGAATTACTGAAATATACACGCTTGATATTGAGCTGAATGACTGTAATGTACTGCAGGTTTTTTAATTCAGCTGGAAAACGTGATTGTATAAAGGCTTATAGATGGTATCAGAGGGCCTTTCTCAGATACAGAAAATTTGCTTCATCAGAAGATGAATACTAATGAGTTTGCATGTAATATCCAGAGTAGAGTTCATTTCATTGAGCAAATTGTTTTAAAAATTGAACCAGAGCCCTTGCAATGACCTGGGACACCAACCTGTTAGCAGACAGTTAAGGCATGGTACTGGGACAGGATGAACCAGGACCAGCTAGCTGTGGAGAAGGTCTTACAGCTACAAAAAATGAATGCACAAAGTGACTTCTCCTGCAGCGACACAAGAGCAGGGAGGTAGATAAAACCCAGGGCTCAAACTTATTTGTTTCCTTATGTAATTTGAATATAGGAATTGATGTTGTTTCTAGAAATTGACTTAATCTTCTCTGCAGGTTGGTGCAGAGCCAAAAGAGACAGTTTTTTATTCTCTTTAAAGGGTATTAAAAAAAAAGTGCTGAAAAAGTTCACTTTGTTTTCTTTCTCACATGCTGTTTGTGCAAAACCTTTCCCTCCCGCTCTTCCTCTGAGACCCAAACCTCTACACCACTGTGGCGTGACTTCACTTCCTCGATCACAAACAAACCAGTCATGTTAACTTAAAAAAACCCCCATGAAACAAAAAAAACCCACCACCCCAAAACCCCCACAAGTGGGAGAGTTGACAAATGGTTACTGATGTCCAGTTAATATTGCAGTATTTTAAGGTTTCCTTTGTGTACTCATCCTGAGTCCTCACCTTCAGCAGGCTGAGTCCTGCATCTAAAGCCAAAGTTCCTTAATTTTGCCCTGTGACTCTAATTTCATCCCACGCTGAAGACAGGCACCCCACCCTATGCAGGAATGAGTGGGCCAGGTCGCTTGGGAGCATACCCTGACCTTTCACACTCCTAGCTTTTTTTTTTTTTCTTTTGCAATACCAAGCAGGATTATTAGGTCAATAGTTTCTGTAATCTGCAGAGGATTACACAGGTCTGCAGCTGCTGTAAACTATAGGGGCTTTCCCTTAAAGAAAAAAGTCTGTCTGTCTTCCAGAGGCTTTTAAAAAATCCTTTTCATTGGTATTTTGCCTCTAATGCCTCCCTTTCCTCTCCCACCCCATGCACTCACTGGCTCGCTTTTAAATGTGTCCTGGAGTTTTTTGGCATGCAAGTTAGTTTGCTACAAAGCTGCGCTTGCACAGAAGGATCCCTGCGCTGTTCCCAGCTGAGAGTGCAAAAGAGAAATGGGGATCTTGGGGACCTGGTCCCTTTGCTCCAGCTGCCTGTCAACAGGGAGGAAGGTTGCCTGCAGCTGCAGGTGTAGAAGCTGCTCTGACCCTGCTGCTGCTGTCCCTGCATGGCTTGTCAGCAGCTCATGCTTGGCCCAAAAGGTTGTGCTGCTCCTGGGTCTTTTTGTGAATAAATTCCATTTTCAAAGCTTCTTCCTCAAAGAGAGTGAGGCTGAGTGAGTTGGGACAGGCCACTTTATCACACCATTTCTCTCAGGGGAAGAAAAGGCTGTGTTCATCACGGCTTGCCTTTTTTAAGGGCTCCTGAAGACTCTCTCTGGCTCCCTGCTTAATCCTCGGTGTAACATCCACTTGCATAGGTCAGTCTTGGCTGTCGTGGCCTTTTCATTTAGTGGAGAAGTGTTTTTGCTATTTTTTTTTCTTTCTCATCCCCACATCAGCTGTGCCCCAGCATCTGCCTGCCAGGCAGAGCTGTCAGACCTGAGCTGCTCGTGTTGAGCATCCTCTACCCCTGCACCAGTGTCACCTAATGCTCTGCTGGGCACCTCCCGTACCTCTGCTTCCAGAGCCCCTGGCTCTCCTGCATTGCCTTTTCTGCTGGGGTCTTCCAGCTCTCATGTTCTCTTTCCAGCTTTCTTACTGTTTTAGGTAATACCTGTTTTCTGCAGCATTGCATCAGCGCTTACAATTGCGGGGGGTTTGGAGGTGGTTCATCTGAGAGACCTGCATACAGTTATGACATCGAGTGCAGGTACTGGTTTTAGCAGACTGACATTAAAGTTCCCCTGTCAGCAGACATCTTTTAAACTGTTGCTATTGTCAGGTTGTTATTCCCTGACTGGCAAGAAGAAAGCTGCTTCTATAAAAATTAAAAGCTTTGTAACCCAGTTTTATTGTGTAATGAGCAGGTGAAATGATTTGTTGCAGTTCGCAAGGTGTGTTGTGTTTCAGCACAGTTGTCTGAGAGCATGCTGTGGCTGCAGTCACTAGCAAAACTGCTGTGGGATTGAATGTGAACAGGACGACATCCTGCTTCTCCAAGCTGAACGTCTCCAGTTTGCAACCCAATTTTTAAAATGTGATTGCTGGTAAAAGCCTCGGTTTATGTCATCTTGTTGGTAGCCCTGTTCTATCGGGCAGAAAGAGCAAGAGGGATTTGCAACCCTCGCAGAGAAATTCTTTGCTGAGGTCGTGTGCCCGTCGCAGGTCATTCCTCCTGGGATGCTGAGGGTGCTGGGAGGGACAGCACCGAGAGCTGCATCGGTGAAAAGTGAAATCATTTTAGGGTTATTTAGAGGTGAGCTGGTACACACTGAGAATTTTTGCATCTCAGAGGTTTTTATTTGAGCAGCTGCCATCCCTGTGAGAAGGCAGAAACTGGGATTAGTGCAAAAATCCATGTTGCCCTTACACGTGTCTGTCTGCCTCGCTTCCGAAATCCGCTCAGCTTGCATCTGCTGGCTCTGACAGCTTGCTTGGGCATCATGGGCAGGGTCTGGCCAGACCTATTCTCTAACTCCAGAAAAAGCAAACAATAGAAGGCGAAGCAAATGTGCTCTAATGCTGCCACCTATCTAGAGGTAGCTATAAGTGCTTACTGATGGGCTTTCTATTTTAATTTTTTAATACACTATATGTAGGTCAAATTCAGTTCAAGGATGATTGTCCAGTGCTGAATTGCAGGAATAGTTTTGTAGGGCTGATCCTGCCTTGGGGCATGGGGTGATGGGTTTTGTCTCTCCGGTCCCTGCCAGTTGCAGAAGCTGCCTTCTTCAGTGCTAAACCTGCTCTGACTCCATGGCTGGAATTCCGGTGCTCTGCAATCCTTGGGGGTCTGTTCCTTTCCTTGATGGCACTTTCCTGAAGATGCTTGCAACAGAAGGGTTGTGTAACTAAGCATGCAAGAAGCAAACGGGCAGTTCGCTGCATTCGAAGGTAGTTTCTGCAACGCTAACTTGCATTGTTTTAACCTTTGCCAGGACCAAACTGCTCTTCCTCAGTTAAATGGCATCTGAAAGGAGGCTCTAAACATAATGTGGAAACTAATTGCCAGTATTTCTAAAGAAATAAAAAGCAGGCACCAGTATAGCAGCAGTATTGTCCCTCCAAGGGACAAGCATAATTTGAAAAGACAGCAGCTTGTTCAGATGGAATTTGAGCTGCAAGGCAAATTTTTTTTAATCCATCTTAGGCAGCATCTGAGATGAATGGATCTCTGGACACAGCGATAACAGGGTGTTTGCAGCATAAGGAGCTGGTGGTTATGTGCTGGCAGCATGAGCTAGGAAGGATGTTACGCACAGATCAGCTGAAGGTTTATTGGTGGCTGGGAACGATTCCCTCCCCGATTCTCTCTTCCTGTTTATATTGAGAAGTGGCAACTTGGACTTCTGCTGTGGCATGGCGCAGGATGCTGGAACCAAACAAGTAACATGCTCTTCAGGGGGGATGGCCCTTGGCTAACCATCTTTCCTTTTCCCTTTCCAGGTGTGGCAGATTCCTGAGAACGGACTCACCCTGTCCCTGACAGAGCCAGTGGTAGTGTTAGAAGGCCATTCCAAGAGAGTCGGCATTGTGGCTTGGCATCCGACGGCACGCAACGTGCTGCTCAGTGCAGGTACAGTGGTGCATCAGGGCCATGGCGTCAACAAGCATCTCTCCCTCGCGTTTTGCTTGCACACCAGATATTTTCTAGAAGAGCTTGTTGACTCCTTTTCCTTCTTTCCTCTCCCAGCTGCTTAGGGCTGGTGAATCACAAGACTAATGGCAGTGCCTGGGAACACGGGGACACGTGGCTCACAGCCCCCTCCTTATCTTGACCTTTTATTATCTTCAGTTTACAGGGACAAGAACCAGGAAATTGTCTGGAGGCATGAATTACAGTTTTAAAATTGTTCCAGACTTTATTTGATCTGCAAGTTTCACCCACTGATAACTATTTACATCTGCACTCTCCACACCCCTGTTTTCATATACTTTTATAAAAGGCCCAACTGTTTCTCCTTTTCGCTGATCCCTGCAAGGTATCTCAGAGTCTGGCTGTTCTTTCCACAAGCTTTCATTTTCAGCATTTTCAAAATTGTCTCCTTGATTGGCACGGTCTATGCAATGAGAGTCTTTTGACCACTGAAAAACAGTCACATCATTATGGAAATAAAATGGATAAGTCATTATCCATTAGCATGGTCTGAGGCTTTCATAGCATGACCTTTCGGTTGGAGCCCAATAAAAGAAGCCAGTCCTTTCAGTTGGACTGTCAGATGCGCTGTGTGTTTTCTGTTGATATAAATACCTTCTGAGGTACCAGTTTGCTTTTGATCTGGTTTCCTCAAAAATGCTTGGAGTTGCAGGCCTTGTGGCAGTTAATGTAATGAAACTCAGTGTGAGAACATACAAAAGGAGGTGGTGATTTTTCTTAGGTAGCTTCCTCAGACTCCTGTACAAGCAACAAGATGTGTGTGTCCAGGCTGTCTGGCCAGGATTACTCAGGAAACACAGAGGAGAAGGGATGCTGTCAGGTCATTGCAGTCTCCAGGGTTCCTCCTAGTGACAACAAAATGATTTTGGGTGTCTTTCATGCCCTTTGGGAGGCCAGAATGATTGTTATCTTCTGCTTCATTACATGTTTTCACCTCTCTGGAGGCTTAGGAGAAACTGCTCAGTCATACATTGTGCTTTCCTTCCCTTACCTGGTCCTCCAGTCCTGTTCTTTATTTTGCTGTCATCTTATCTTAAGCTTTATTCTTTGTCTTCTTGCTGTCCAGTCCTTGAATAAAACCTTCTCTGCTGCTGGTTGTAGTTCTTGTGAAACTGCTGACCTCAGCTTTTGCTGCCTGGCATCCTTTTTCCTCTTTGTTCTGCTGCTTCTCCTACTGTCACTTGCCTATTTTCCATCCATGCCACTTTTACTCGTTCTGCCGCAAATCTCTCTGACCTGAGAAGGCAATGGCTGGCTGCCAGCTGGTATTCTCACATATAGAGTTGTAAGAACATCACCTCTCTGCCCTTGGCGTCTCTTGCTCTGTGGTCCTGCAGTTGATGCAAGACCCAGGAGCTCCTGCACAAAGCTCCTGCAGTAGCAGCAGCCAGGGCACACTCTCACAGACCTCCTTCAGCTGTACCAGTACCTCCTGCTTTTCCCTTCAGCTTCTTTTCTGCCGGGGACCTCTCCTGTCCCTCCTGCTTGCCCCATGCCTGCAGGCAGCATGTTGGCTGGGGTCGTGGCCAGCTGTGCTAGCAGTGTCCAAATAATCCCACATAAACTGCCTTTGTTTGGGACAGCTACAGCACCTCTGAGAAGGTGCTCGATGCTTTCAATGGAGGACTTCTGTGCCTTCTCTGGCTGCTTGGTCCCCACTCTGAGCCTGTATTTGAGTGAGGATGTGTTGCCTGGGGCTCCACATACATGGTGGGGCACTGAGCGTGTTTAAGAGTCAGCATCTGAGGCTTTGGAGCTGCAGCAGATTTTATTCCTTGCTCCCTGCTGCTGGGCTTTTTTTTTCTGTATACACCAGTGTTGTAACTTTAGCCGCTATTTTCTTTTTTAGGTTGTGATAATGCAATCATCATCTGGAATGTGGGAACAGGTGAAGCCCTCATAAACTTGGATGACATGCATGTGGATATGATTTACAATGTGAGCTGGAATCGCAATGGCAGCCTAATCTGTACAGCTTCCAAAGACAAAAAAGTTCGAGTTATTGACCCCAGGAAACAAGAAATTGTTGCTGTAAGTTTGCATGCTAATTAAAGAAGCAACTGGGTTTCACTCCAGCAGAGAGTTAGCAAGAGCATATAGAGAAAGAACCTTCTTGCTTAGTATATATACCATGTTTAGTCATGTTTTTCAAAGTAAGGAAAAAGTTACAGGAGGGATGGTAGTGATTGAAGGATTTGTCTGGGTTTATTGGGATTAGTGTTTGAACTAGGATTTTAGGTCTCAGTTTTAAAACCTGCAGGAGTGTAATGCCACATCTAATCTTTCTGTATAATTACAGTTTCAAAGTTGTGTGTGCAATGTGGAGATTTAGCAGCCTGCATATGTGTCGTAGCTTGCAAAGAAATCTTCCTTCAACCTTGCAAGAGTCTGATAGGCAAAGCTGAAACGAGCCAGGAATGACCACTTCTTTTGTGGTTTAGTAATTGGTTTCTTCCCTCAAGCATCAGGCAAAGGTAGTTGGATGTTGCTCCATGTAGTTGGCATCCTGTGTGGAGGAGTAGTGTGTCCTGCCAGGGATTCTGTGCAGCTAGAAGAGAAGCCACCGCCAGGTGGGCTTCCTATTCCTTGCTAGAGGCTAATATGTCAATCTCTTTTTCAGGAGAAGGAGAAAACCCACGAGGGAGCCCGGCCTATGCGAGCCATTTTCCTCGCTGATGGAAATATCTTCACAACTGGCTTCAGCCGCATGAGTGAACGGCAGCTTGCCCTTTGGAATCCAGTAGGTTCCTGTCCCATTATTACTTTGCTGTTGTAATGTCCATTGAGTTACTAGCCCAGACCTGCAGTCACCCACTAAATTCATAGTTCATATACTTGAGCATATTCCCTCTTCCATCTACTGCCTGCTCCTACACAGACTTCCTGTGCCAGAAGGTATTGCCGTTACTTAGGCTGGATGTTCACTCAGTAAAGGAAATGAGTTCTCTTGTACCAATCCCCACTTTACCAAGAGCAGTGACGAAGCTGACAGTTGCACATTTGAAGTGCCCGAGAAGATGTACACAGAGAGCAGAGTGGCTGTGTGAAAGTCACTTCATTCTGTACGTTATATGTGCAGAGCAAGACAGCCACAATCCCATCACACTAGCACAAGGGACTCATTAACAGGACTATGTCACATCTTTCCCTTGACTGTGTAAATTTTTTGGGGTCCTGCTTTTATTGCATTTTGTGATTAAAATGTCCTTGGGGAATGAATAAGCTTGTGAACATTTACATCATTTGTTGTTGTAACACACAGATCCTTCAGGGTGGTGAGGACACCGCTGCGTGTTCACTAGCTACAAAGAACTGTTAATAATTTAGATCCTACATTAACATGAGCTCTTTCATTCTTCATTAACATCACTGGCATTTTTTTCTTTCCAGAAAAACATGGAGGAGCCAATAGCCCTTCATGAGATGGACACCAGCAATGGGGTCCTGCTGCCGTTCTACGATCCAGATACCAACATTATTTACTTGTGTGGCAAGGTAAAGAGAAGCTTTTGGAATGACTGGGTGTGTTTAGCGGGAGGCTCCTTTCAAATGAGCGATGCCTGTGAAATGTTCCCCAAGTGTCTCAATTGAGAAAGGTAGAACCCAAACATTAGCAATCAGGCTGCTCTGGAATCAGTTTGATCCTCACTCTGCAGGACCTTACAGAGAACCTGTGAAGTCTGCCCTGTGAAGGTCTGCTATGTAACTGGATGTTTCTTTGAGATCGATTTACTTAGGTAAAGCTGCTCTTAATGCAACAAGTCAGATACCGTCATCAAAACATCTCTTGTCGGTGTTGACCCAAAAGGTTGTACATTAGTGTGGGTGGAAGGTACATTTTAGATGTTATCCACCTTGTGCTTGAAGATGATGGAGCATGTAACAGCACTCACTGTAATGTTGCAGGGTTAACTAATGGAAAACTGGAATCGCGTCCTCCTTTTTAAAAGCAATTTGTAGGCATTAAGTGCTCTAAAGTGCCTGCTTCTAATGCTGCAGCTTTGGACTTCTACAAATAGGAGCCAGAGACAAGATGAACGAGTAATTATGAAGGAGGATCCATACAAGTGCATTCAAGAATCCCATCTTTGTAAACAGCTAATGAGAAATACTTGGTTTATATCTGCTACCTCTTCTGCTGTTTCAGAGATGCTAGTGTAGTAGAATTGCCTGGAATCAAAGAGAAACTGGTTTATAGCCTTTCTGCCTGACTGTGGCAGAAAGTTTAGCTTTTTCAGAAGAGGAGGTATGGAAGTTGACACCCCCAGTCTTGAAGCATGAGCTCAGGTCACTGTACCACAGTATTTTGAAGAACAGCACTTATTGCTGAGAAACCGTTCAGCTGATGTACTTGAGTTACAGTAGGGATCTGCTTTATGGTAGTTCTGCTAATGCCATATGGATAGCAAGAGCGCAGCAGTGTGCTGTCTGATAGCAACTGCTGTGAGCAGCCTGAGATGAGACATACTTGACTGGCAAGCAGTGGAAGTTTTAGCCTGAAAAAAAATAGCTATAAACTGTGCATTGCTCTGTGGCGCCGTTCGTGGAAGGAAAGGCTATCGGGCGAGACCGATGGCTGCCTACCCCAGCAGGGAGCAGGCACGCGGGCACAGGGTGTGCTGGTCCCTCCAGCCTCTGCAGTGGTCCTCCTTTCATTTCTTGCAGGGAGACAGCAGCATTCGCTACTTTGAAATCACGGACGAATCCCCCTATGTTCACTACCTCAACACCTTCAGCAGCAAAGAGCCGCAGAGGGGCATGGGGTTCATGCCAAAGAGGGGCCTTGATGTGAACAAGTGTGAGATTGCCAGGTAAGGAGAGAGGCTGTCAGGGAGGGTGGTGTCATCTTAGCAAGTCCCCCCATCATGAGCTTGGCCGTTCAGAAATGGAAAGTCCTGCTGCTGGGTGTAGGACCCCGCTGTTGGAAAGGTCTCTCTGCCACACTATTGCTTCTGCAGTGTTCGCTAGGACCTGTGACATGAAGCAATACTTCTGCTGGGCATAACATGATATAACCTGAGAATGTGCTGGGACTTACGCTGAGTCTGTTTTAAATGAATGAGTGATACCTAGCAGAATAAATTGTCTGCAGAAAACGTAGCATCAGGTTGGTTCCAGCCTATGCTGTCAACACATTGATGATAAACTTTCGGTGCCTAAGTCTGATATCGGTCTCCAGCTTGTACACAGCAAGTGGGTTGGAAGCTGGTTTCAGGAATTTAGAGAGTAATTAAAGCAGCAGTGCAGTGAATAGAGTGCAGCTGTGATTCAGAAAACACAGCAAAGGAAGAAGGCACCTCAGGAAAGCAGGTTTGTGTCAGTGCAATGGCTCCTGGCACACTGCTGGTAGGGAACATGGTGGATGTTGCCCCTGAAGCCTTTTGACGCTCCTCTGATTATTACTGAAAGCAGGAGCCCCTGAAAGGGAGCAGAGCCTGCACTTGCCTCAAGCACATGGAATATTTCAGCAGCAGTGCCTGGTGGCCAGGCTGAGGACATTGGAGTTTGTGGCACTGGCCCAAAGTGGGACTGCAAGGGGTGACCGGAATGTGGAGACATGTGTGAGCAGTGAGCAGAAGGCTGGCTAGTGTGTACTTGTAAATCACTGGTGGGGTGCTTGTCTCAGGGGTCTGAGCAGTGGGCTGTTCCTCACTGACAGCCTTTTCTGGCCAAAGTGTGACCCTCTGAAGACAGCTGGTACTTAAGAGGGGAGCTTTGCACGCACCCAGGTGGTTTCCTTCAGCCCTTGCAGGGCCCTATAAGTCCTAGTGCAGCCCGGCTGTGACTCCTTAGGGTTGCTCGTTTTCCATTGCCTCTGACTCCCAGTATGCTGCTGTGCATGAGCAGCAGAACCAAGGCCTCCTTTGCATGGGGTGTTGGCTGTCCTCGCATCTAAGTCACACCTTTTCTTTTTCTTTGAAAGGTTCTTCAAGCTTCATGAGAGGAAATGTGAGCCCATCATCATGACGGTTCCTCGAAAGGTGAGCACTACCTCCTGGTTATATGGTTTGAAGCCAGCTTGCACCTTCCAGCCCCAAAGCACTTGACCAATTCATCTCTTCTGGCTTGCAGTCGGACCTTTTCCAAGATGACCTGTACCCTGATACAGCTGGCCCAGAAGCAGCTCTGGAAGCAGAGGAGTGGTTTGAGGGGAAGAATGCCGATCCCCTTCTCATCTCCTTGAAGCATGGGTACATTCCAGGCAAGAACAGGGATCTCAAGGTGGTCAAGAAGAATATACTGGACAACAAGCCTGCCGCAAACAAGAAAAGTGATCTCATAAATGCTCCAAAGAAAGCAGCTGATGCCTCAAACACTGTGAGTAAAATCCACGAGCTTTTGGGGATGGTGGCCTGAGACGTGATTACCAGGGTGCTGCATCTTCAGAAATAGTTATAACAAAGCTCAAGCACATATGACTCAAGTACACCAGGACTTGGGTGCTGGTGGATGACCTGGAGTTGAGGTGGCACTTGAGTTGTGGTGTTCCAGGCAAGGTTTCTGCATCTGTGGGAGATTACTGGGAACTGTGACACAAAGGAAAGCTTGGCTTGTTGGTCCAGCCACCCACCTGCCTGGGAGACCTTCTGTGCACCTCTTGTGTAAAACCCAGCCCAGACAGTGGGACAAACAAACCTCAGACTATGCAAGTTCAGAAGGAGGTTGTACAAGTCCCTAATCGGGGGCCGTCGCTAGTGCATGGTATAGTAATACGCAGAGATGTGGAAGTGACAACTTGTCGGTCCAGTAGGTCCTTAAATGCTGTTAAAGAGCAGATATTGGTCCAGTATGTCCTTGAAGCTTGCACTGCTGCCACTGGAAATGCTGGTGCGTGCCCTGCACATTGCAATTGCCACAGTGCCTCTGCCAGGTGTGCGGCACACACTCACCCTGCTTGCCCACGCACCCTGGCGCGCTTATGGCTCGCAAGAATCCCATTCAGAGGAGCCCCTTCCTTTGAAAACTCCTGTCTGCAGAGCTCATCCCGCCAGCTCTCCTAACAAATACATGTCTTGTCTTGTCTTCCAGCAAAATGAAGCCAAATTGGATGAGATTTTGAAAGAGCTGAAATCTATAAAAGACACGATCACCAACCAAGACGAGCGCATTTCCAAGCTGGAGCAGCAGATGGCAAAGATCGCGGACTGAGCAGGGCAAGCGGCGCTGGCCCCGCTGCCGGCCCAGGCACATTCCAGTTCCCCAGTTCAGCAAGCAGCAGCGTGCAGCATTCCAGTACGAGCTTTCCTGTTCTCCTAAATTCACGTCAACAAGAGCTGATGATTAAAAGCCAAGCTTTTTAGTGAAAGATTTTTTTTTCTGATGTTTTAATGAATTTATGTGACTGTGTCAAACAAGTCAAAAAGAATAAGTGCTACTTTTACAGTCTTTTTTTTTTTTCCAGATGTTATGAATTCTTGAAAAAAATCCATTCTGACTTTCAATGTTGTGCCCAAATATCTTTTTCTAGATTTAGGGACCAATGCCACATTGTTCTTAACCATTTTTTAAAGTTGCCAAAAAAAAGAAGTTGCTTTTTATTTTTCTTATTTGCCACTTTGCAGTATTTGTGTTTTAAATTTAAAGGGACAGCACTGCGTGTGTGTGCGCGTGTGTGTGTGTGTGCGTGGTGGGTGTTTATACTGTTCAGAGAACAAAACTGAAGCTATTTTGTATAAATCTTCAATTTCGAACAATCAGATCGGTTTCCTTTGCAGTGTGGCTGAGGCTGCTGCTGAGACCCCTCAGAGATAGTACAAGCTGCCTTTCCTGCCTCCCTAACATGTCCCCCCATCACCACTGTCTGACAGTTTAAAGGAAAAAAACATAGTTCTGAATGAGGTGATCCATGCCACAAAATGCCTCTTCCCTTTTTACACCCTGAAGAACTTTTAAACTAGCATCATGTTGCCCTTTTAAAATAGCCTCATGTTTTGGATTCCTCTAGCCATGTCCAAACGGGCATGTTCTACTTACTGTTTTGTTTTGTTTTATTTTGAGGCAGAAGTTACTTTCATGCAGGAGATGTTTTTACATTTATCCATGGAGTACAGCGTTGAAGGTGTGCCATAGGAGATGCGAGCGTGGGACATTTGCAGTCACCACGTTCTCCGTGGTGTCCATTTCAGCTGTATGCATTGCTGTAAATACTTGTTTCTGCACTAGAGCTGCACCACCGCGCTCTTTAGGTCATTGACTTTAAGAAGCTTTTGAAATCTGCGAGCTTGCAATTCTCTGGCCCCTCACATTAGTGCTAATGTTAGAAATTTAGGCTCTGCTTCCAAAGCAGCATTAGCAGCAGCTAGGTGACTTTATCATGACGGGTCGCCCGAAACAAAACGCCTCCATTATTTTTTATAATTTTTCTTTTTTTCCCCTCTCCATCATTCCTGCCTCATCACCCCACCCGGCTGTAAAACTTTGCAGGAAATGTTCCTGGATCAGATAAGTGACCTCTATACCCAGACCCCCTTCACTCCCAGGCCTTTGGAGTGGAAGGGACTGGGGAAGGTGGTTTTGATCCCAGTTTGGAGAACTGGTTTCTCACACGGTCCTTTGAGATCCTCAGGGGAGAGACCCTGTGAGCATGCCAGGCTTGCGAGCTCCTCATGGAACTTCTTGGATGCCTCAGTTCGGCAAACCTCTGCTCAGGTGGGGCCTTCCCTGCGAGGGGAGGGCTGCCTGTGTTGGGGATGGGGCAGACACAGGTCCCTGCTTGCAGGCTGTGTCCCTGCAGTGTGAATGGGATCTGTGCCACCCCAGCAAGCTGTGCCAGGCTGGATTGGTGCTGCCCATCCCAACGCAGCCCGTCCCCGCAGTACCGGGGAAACATCGGCAACCCTTGTCGAATCCAAAGGTGGGCAAAGGCTATTGGGTGCCGAGAGTGATGGGCTGAGGAGCCTCACTACCTGTCCCAGCTGGGGATCGATCCCTGAAGCAGCTCACTGCATCCCCGGTGTGCGTGCACGTCTGTGTGCTTGGGACCTGATGCACCAGAGCAGCGTCCCCCTGCCCAGGGCATCGGCGGCTGCCGCTCGGCGGGGGGACATGTCCCTTCGTCCAGGCTGAAGTGATCTTTTTTTTGTTTTGGTTTGTTTTTTTTTCATTAGGTTAGCTAGAAATCCTCAAATTCTCCATTTTTTCCAGTGTTTGCATGTTCAGAACTTGCAGATTAAGGATTCTCTGTTCTGGAGGGATGTCTGTGTGTGTGAAGGTGAAACCACACCGTCAGGACGGCCAGGCGACGTAGCTGGAGAGGCATGAGAATGGGATGTGAAGAGACAGAGGATGTGTTATAATTGCATAGCATGAAAGCTTCATAAAAGTGGGTTTTCTTTGTTTTAAGTGGTGAGCACAGCAGGAGGGATGAGTGTCCCCTGCCCTGTGTCTGTGACCACTGATGCTGGATTCACAGTCCAGACACTCCAGGTTATTTGAATGTTTGGTGATGTTTTTGTATTGCAGTAAATGCCTGAGATGATGTGTATTTCTAATTACCTTTTTTTTTTTTGGAAAACAAAACCAAACGTAATGCTCCCCCAAACGGTGATCTCTGTGCTGATTTGTACGTGTGACTTCAGGGCTGTGTGCTTGGGGACCTTTTGTTTTTTCTAATTGGAGGGAAATAAGTATTCTGAGATGCTGGATTGAAATGCCCAGAGGAGATCGGTGTGTGGTAGATGGTCTGAGGAGGGCGGAGGAAAGGCCGCCCTGCTTTTTAGTTTATAGCCTGTATTTTATTTAAATGAACTGATGCCTAGCCAGGCTCAACCGGAGTCAGTGCCTGAAGCTTTTTGTAGCCGTGATATCCCAGAAGAGAACCAGCGAAGTCCTGAAAGATGCGCTCTTATAGAGCGGCCATAGTATCTGTCCAAATATTTGCTTCCATTTTCAAAAGATAAAAAGTCATTGATTATAAACTTCCTCTGGTTTGCTTTTTCTTTGACTCTCTGCATCCTGCACCCACCGCTGCCCGTTAGCACCTGCGCTTCAGGTTTTATCAATAACCAGGTTATTAAATGATGGCACTACCCTTAACCACAGGGACAGAAACCTGAGCATGTGGGGTTGGGGCTGAGCGGGGTCTGTCCTCTGGGACTCCTCCGCTCTCCTCTGCTCTGTCGCAGGAGAGCCAGGGCTCATCCCCAGGGTTGCATGTGGACTTGCTGGCGATTTCCCTGCGAGTGAGCCCAAGAGCTTGCCTGGATGTGGGACTCAATGGCATGGACTTGCTGGGGGGGTCTCGGGGTAGCTGAGATGGGTGTGATGTGGTTTCGGAAAGGAATGGCACTGGCTGGGGGCTGCTGTGGAGCTGGGGGCAGGGGGGGGCTTGTTCTGCTCTTCCCCAGCTGAAACCTGTTTCAGGGGCGGAGGAAAGCCTGCAACAGTAAAGAAAGCCCAGGCTGGAAATGGCATTGCTCGGTCCCCATCCAGGTTTAAGAGCCTCCCCCGGGGCTGTGGTGTTTTACCTGGCATCTCGCAACCGCCTTCAGCTGCCTCTGGTATACGCCAACCCCGGCACAACCCCAAAGGCCCAACCGTGCCAGGGGACGGGACAGGGATACTCTTGGAGAGGTGGTGCTCCCAGGCCACCCATGCACGCCCTGGACCCATCCCAGGGGATGCTCATCCCTCCGCAGCAGCTGCTCCCACGGACCTGAACCCCCATTTTCTGTGCCTGTTTTCCCACAAGTGATCTGGGGGTGGCAGGAACTGGGACCGTCTTCCATTCCCCACAGCCAGAGGATTTTGAGAAGGGATGCGGTGAATCCAGCCTGCAGCACAGGGAGGGTTCAGGGTCCTGTTGGAGGGGGTGGGGGGAGGCGGTGGGGCTGTTTACGGCCCCCGGCAGCAGCCGCAGGGTGTTTGCTGCGGATGTGCTCTTGCAGCACCCTTCCTGCGGCTGCACCTCCTGCCTGCTGCCGTGCCGGTGCTTGTGGTTAGGGTGGGGTATTGCCCAGCTGGTGCAGCACCATGCAGCTGGGACGATGCCCGGTGGCCCCCGCAGGCCCCCAGGAGCTCCTTGGCCGCAGGCTGTTGTCCTGGGGATGTTAGTACTGAGAGAAGGGCCCCAGCATGAGGGCTCTGCAAATGCATCGAGCCAGGCCCTCACCCTCCTCCTCTTCCTCATCCTTGCGTGCAAATGCTGCTTCCTGGTGTTGGGGTACCTCTGTGCCTCCTCTTGGGGCACCATGATCTGCCCCCCCATCCCATCTGTAGCCACACTGTGCCTGGGAGGGCTGGTAGCCCTGGCACTATGTTTGCCATCACTTCTGCTTTCGGGGTGGTGTGAGCCCCCATCACACAGCTCGGCAGAGCCACCAGTGGGGCTGAGCCAGCAGGGTGGGCTCCCACGGGGCGCCAAGCACATCAGAGAGGGGCAGGAGGTCCCTTTTTGGGATACATCTCACATCCTGGCCCCCCTTGCTGGTGAGTGCATGCAGCCCCCAACCCGCAGTGGCCCCACTCCCGGCATGACGTCCTTCCCCCGTCGGGTTCTCCGAAACCACAGCCGCTCTTCCGTGCCCGCCTTTCCTTCGCTGCCCGGGCAGGAGGCGCAGGCAGAGGGCGGCCCGCAACGCCCCTTGGGTTTCAGCAGTTGCCCAGCCCCGGGGCTGCCCCTCGTGCCCCCGTACCGGCACAGCCGGGCCCTCGCTGGTGATGCCCGCCGGTGCTGCAGCTCGGGGTCCCGCAGCATCCCCCGGCACAGGTGAGCCCTGGAGGGGGGGTCGGCGAGTGTTCCGGATCGGGGCTCAGCCCCAAGGATGCTGTGGGTACAAAGGGGATGCTTGGGGTCCCCCTTGGGGCACATGCAGGTCCCTGGGGGGGTGCCACCCTCTGCGCAGTGATGGTCCCTGGTGGGGTTTAGGAGGCGGGTAGGTGCTTTGCGGATGCCGGAGCCTCCTGGGGATGCCGGGTGCTGAGGGAGCATTGATGGGCATTTGGATGCTGTTGGGTGCGGGGCCACAGGGACCTCACTGGCCTCTGCTGGGGGGGTGGTATTGGTGCTCGACAGATGTAACGGGGGGGGATTTAGTGTGAGTTTGGGGCAGGTTTGCCTCTCCCGCTCTGGCGCAGATGCACAGGCGCATGGTGGCCTCAGCCAGGGAGCTCCACACCAGCCCGGCTGGCGGAGTGGGAGGACAGGCACCCTGGGTTCAGGGGGGTTGATTGAAGGGTGTGTGATATCCCTGTGGTTTCATTTCTGCATGGGGAGTCATCCTGCAACTGCCCGTCCCGCAGCAGCCGCCTCCGTTGCGGCTCGTTTCCCATTTCCAGACACTCAACTTCCTTTTCAAAACTTTCTTCACAAGTGGAGCTGGCGGGGGCCGAGCTCCTGCAGGTGGAGGCAGCTCGGTTCTGTCAGCCACGGCTGGAGGAGGTCAGTGTTCACATCCTCCAGGCCCCCAAACCACAGGGCCCCTCTCCGGGAGGGGAGGAGGATGTTTCGCTCATGTGTGATCCCTCCTTGGGGCCACTGCCAGCCTGAACGATGAAGCTCAGCCTCCTTCCGCAGGGAGCAGGGCCCCGATTTCACCTGCTCCCCTCTGTTCCCCACCACAGGTCCCATGGCGCCGGGCTGGGCCATGCTGGTGATGCTGGTGCTGGTGCTGAGCACCCTGCAGGCGTGTGGGGCTGTGCCAGCGCCAGAGCTGGGGCAGCACCGTGGAGTGCAGTGGGTCTGGGGGGTGGCCAGGCAAGCGCAGGCTGAGCCCCCCCTGCTCTCCCGCAGGAAAAGGGCTGAGGGTGGGCAGCAGCCCAGCACCCCCGCTGCCACACCGAGGCACAGCCACACTGCCACCACGATGCCCAGCAGCAATGAGACCGATTCCCCTGAGCCCGACCTCCTGCTGAGCTCTGCACCTCCACCAGCACCCAGCACCAATGCCAGCCTGCACCGAGCACTCGTTGTGCCGACCACGGCCGACCCCCTGGACGAGACCGATTCCCCTGAGCCCGACCTGCTGCTGAGCTCTGCAGCACCACCAGCACCCGGCACCAATGCCAGCTTGCACCGGGCACTTGTGGTGCCAACCACGGCCGATCCCCTGGACGAGACCGATTCCCCTGAGCCTGACCTGCTGCTGAGCTCTGCAGCACCACCAGCACCCGGCACCAATGCCAGCTTGCACCGGGCACTTGTGGTGCCAACCACGGCCGATCCCCTGGACGAGACCGATTCCCCTGAACCTGACCTGCTGCTGAGCTCTGCGCCGCCAGCAGAGCCCGGCACACTGGCAGCACCCCAAATGAGCATCACCACTGTCCCCAGCGAGCTCACGTCACCCGGCAAGGAAGGGACAGTGCCCGGCAGCACGGACAGCAGCTCCTCCGTGGGACAGCGCTCAGTGACCCCCGCAGCCCTCAGCCCCACCACCACGGGTTACAAGAAAGTCAAGAAAGCCGGGGCCCTCCCCACGCCGACTCATTCAGCCCCTTGGGACACGAAGCCTGAGGGGACCACGGTCCCAGTCCCCTGGGACCCCAGCAGGGTGATGGGCAAGTGCCTGCTGGCCATCCTGCTGCTGGCGCTGGTGGCCGCCACCTTCATGGTGTGCACAGGGGTGCTGGGTGCCCTGCTCTGGCGGCGGGCACGGACGGCCAACCGCCGGCTCAGCCACACCGAGATGGTCTGCATCTCCTCCCTGCTGCCCGACGGCGAGGTGACCACCAATGGCTCCAAGCCCGGCCCGGCCCGGCGGTCGAAGCTGCTGCTCGATGGCGGCTCCGAGGCTGATGGTGACAATCTGACTCTCAGCAGCTTCCTGCCGGAGCACTCCTGAGCCGTGGGGATGGGGTTCTGCATCTCAGAGCACCGGGGGGGCCGGCGGCTGCACCGTGGGCATGGTGCCCAGTCCCCGGTGCTGCCGCGTGTGGAACCGCGGGCAGGGGACCCCCATCCCCTTGGGTTCGTGTTTTAACTTGGACTGGCATGATGGGGAACTGCTTTTTCCCAGGGCGAGCTCAGCCCTCAAGGCTGATCTCATTAAAGTGTTACCTGGACATGGCGGTCTCTTCCTGGTGGGTACGGTGCCTGCCAGCCCCCCCGGCCCCCTTCCCACTCCACCACCTGCCCACATCCCCCTGCCAAAATTTCACTTCTCCATCCTTCTCCCCCAGCAGCAGCCCCAGGCCCCCTGGAGGGGAGCAGAAATGAAACCTGCGGCCAAGGCAGGGGGCCAGACCCCGGGGGGGGTTTGGGGACCACAGCCCCCAGGACCCCCTCCCCACGTGGGCTCGGCCTCGTGCCGCGGTGTGGGAGCGGAAAGGGTGGCGGTGCTGGGGCGGAAATGCCGGGGGGTGGAGGGACGGGGACGGGCGCGCTCGTGGCGTAACGTGTTCCTGCCCTGCGGTCACCTACAGCGAGGTGACAGGACGACTCCGGGACCGCCACTGCCCGTCGGGGTGGTCCTGTGCGCTGCTGGTGTGCCCAGGGCTCATCCCAGGTGGGCAAATGGTGGTCGCAGGCTCTCGGCCTCGTAGGGCGGCATCGGCCCAGGCTGTCCCTGCCTGCTTGTGGCTGGGGCCGGGAGGGATGGGGAAAGCAAAGCCATGAGCGGCCACCGAGGGTCCCACCAGCTTGCCTGTACCCCCGGGGACTGAAGGGGGCTCAGGTTTGCTCCCAGGTCCCACCTCTCCCTGGTGTGCAGGTGTTGGTCACTCCTCGAGCCACCAGCCTGACCCCTTCCCTGTTCCCAGCCCTGGGGGAGCCACCCGAGGAAGCAGAAATGGCCCAGGATCGTCTCTGCCCTGCCAGGCTCGGTGTCCCCACATTCCCATCCCTGCCTGGGCCAGGCTCAGCATCCCCATCTCTCCATCCCCATCCCTGGCCCGGCCAGGCTCAGCATCCCTATCCCCATATCCCCATCCCTGCCCCAGTTGGGCTCGGTGTCCCCATAGCTCGATCCCAATCCCTGCCCCACCAGGCTCAGTGTCCCTGTCCCCATATTTCCCCCCCCACTGCCAGGTTCAGCAGCCCCATCCCCGCCCCACCACGCAGCTTATGCCACCCTCCACATTTGCAGCACACACTTGGGCAGCGAAGCGTTTCGGCACACGCTCGAGGCATCGCTGTGCCATCTCGTCCCCGAGCTGAGCCCTGGGTGCGCAGCTGCCTCGAAAGCCGCTTTCGGGGGTGGCCGTCCCACGGGTGGGTTGGCAGCGTGGCCGCTCACCTGCACCCTGGCCGCCCCGGCCCCACTGCCTGTTTACATAAATGCTCTGCTTCGGATATTTTCCATCTGGGGCTGAGCAGCCTTGCCAGCCCCGCTCCCTCCTGCAAATGTAAATGTTTATGGGTGAGTCAGCATGGGTGAAGGGATATGCAGCCAGTGGGGGTGGCCGGTCCCCGGATGGCACGCCCTGGCAGTGGGCTCTCCAGTGATGCCACCCTGATCTGACCCCACTGTGTCCTCATGCATGCAGATGACAGCGCCCTGCCGTACCAAAAAGCAGCCGCAGGAGTTCATGGCTCAGCCATAACGAAGGTTTATGTGCCTCCGGGCTGTTGGGGCCAGGCTGGGGAATGGGAGCCCGCAGCAACCACTGTCACCCCCAGCCCCAATTTCTCTCAGAGGCAAAGGGATGCTCCCATCATCCGGCTTTACCCCACAGTGGCTCGTCCCCCCGGTCCAGGTGAGGATGAGGCTCAGCAGGTCCCAAAAAGGCAGATGGGTGCAGGTTGGAGGGATTGCTCCCACCCTCATCCAGCCCTGCGCCTGCTGCTCCAGAGCCGGAGCCCAGCGAGGATAAACTTTCCTCCACCACCGAAGCACGAGCCGGCTGCCAGGAGCTGGGAATCGCCCTATTTGGCATAGTCAGCAGGTCCTGTCGGGCTGCCATCTCCCAGCTCACGGCAGAGGAATCTGCAGGAAGCCAGCGCGGTGTCACAGCAGGATCCTCGGGCCATGCCACCCCGGCAAGCCTTCGTGCCGTGCAGTGGGATTGGCAGCATGAGGTGCGCGGGGCTGTGTGTGGCATGGGGCCGTACACGATGCCGTGCAGGGTGCTGCGCATGATGCTGAGCACGGTACTTTGCACAGTGCTGCGTGTGGCACGGTGCTGTATGCATGGTGCTCTGCACACCGTGGTGCAGCTCCGCAGGATCAGTCCCCACCGGGTATTTTGCTGGCGCAGCAAAGTGCGGCCCAGTGAAGCAAATTACAAGCAGAGCAGGGCCGAAATGTCTCAAATTGCAGGTTACCTCGGGCCGGCTGTGCCGCTGAGCCGAGCCCTGTGGGTCCCAACGTTCCAGCTGCCCCAAATTACAAAGCGGGGCCCGGGCAGCACAGCCCTGCCCAGTGCCGAGGGGCCGAGCCCTCCCCAGCCGCAGGCAAAAACAGCATCGTAATGGCCGGTGTGTGCTGGCACCGGGGGCTGCCTGTCCCCATGCCTCCGCCGCGCTGGGAAGAGCCCAGGGCAGGGATGGGGACCCTGGCTGGGGGCAGTGGGGACCACAACTGGGGAAGGGTGGGGACCCTGGCCAGGGTTGGATGGGGACCCTGGCCAGGACGGGACGGGGACCTTGGGCAGGGAGGGATGGCGACCCTGGCCAGGGAGGGATGGAGACCCTAGACAAGGAATCTCAGCCCAACGCCAGCATCACTGGGCCCACGGTGGGGAATCACAGCCCCATCCCCATCTGGGCTGCAGGAGCGAGTCCGGATGCCGCTGGCGCTCCTCCAGGCTGGCTCGCCTCAGCAGCGTGGCCGCCCTCGCAACCCCCGGGCCTCCCCTTGCCTTTCCCCCTTCCCCTCTAAGATTTCAGCACTGATTGTTTAAGGCCAGGAAAAGCCGCCCCAGCAGCTGCATGGAGCCGCCGGCTGCAGACAGACGGACGGACCCGTTATTTCTGGGAGCCACGATTACATTCGGCGACGCTGGGAGAAACCTAAATGGCGCCGGTTCCCCTCTGGCTTACTGGTGCCAGCATCGATGGGGACAGGCACCCTCACCCCAGCCCCGTGGTGGTCGCAGTCCCTGGGCGTTGGCGATGGCTTTTTTGGGGGAGATCTGGCCGGGTCCCCGGGGAGGCGTAGAGGCGAATAGCAAGAGGATGAGGTCACCCGCCGGCGGCTGCAGCCTCTTGAGCAACTTCAGCCCAGGCGGAGGGGACTGCGGGGGGGCTGGGACCCCAGTCCTGGAGACTACCCTGGGGAGCTGCATGGCTGCTGCTGCCACACCGGCCTGGGGAACCGCAGGAGTGGTTTTCTGTACCCCTGCCCGTACCCCGAGGCAGAGATACCTGTGCCGGAGCATTTCCAGGCTGGGATGTTTAGGAAATGGCCTCCTGAAATCAAGGTGGGGGGTCCCAAGCCCCATTTGCCCCCATGCTTATGCTGCCAGCCCCCAATAATGCTGGGGCATCAAGCCCGAAACCCTCACTGTCCCCCTCGGACCCTAGGTGCTGCTTGGCCTCAGTGGCCATGCCCCACCGTCTCGTGCCTGTGCCCAGGGGTTGGGCTGGATCTGGCCCTGGGCTGGCATGATGGGGGGCCCAGGAGCAGAGTGAAAGGCAGCTGGGTGGAGGCCATGCTTGCTCCTGGCATGGCATCACCAGGAGGCATTTTTGGGGTGCCAGCACCACTGTCCCACCATGGTGGCTCAGCTACTTGGCCAGGGGACAGGGTTTATACCTTTGCCCTCGTGGATAAAAAAGCACCTTTGCAAAAACCCTCCCTTGTGACACCCCCCTTCCCCACTTGCACCCCAAAAAGTGGCCCCTTCCAGCAGCGCTGCTGGGATGATGGGGGGCACCAGGTTTCCCCCCCTTTGCTGTCAGGGCAAGAGGCCAGGAAGCCCCCCCAGCCCCCAGCTGAATCTCAGCTGGGAGGGGGCCGGGGGCCGCCTGCCCCTCACCGGCCTCCCACACTCCCTCCCCAAACCAGCCCTAATGAGAACAAGCTGGTCCCTGGCTGCGGCACAGGAGGAGGAGAAGGAGAAGGAGGAGGAGGAGGAGGAGGAGAAGGAGGAGGCTCCATCCCAGCAAGCAGCAGAAAGAGGCGCAAGGAGGTGAGGTGTACGGGACAGATCCCGTCGTCCCGGCTCCCTCCTGCTGACGCGGCGGCTGCAGGCGAGGTGAGGATCCCGCCGGCAATGCCAGCCTGCTCCCCCAATTTTGGGGTGGCTCCCGAGCAGGGCGCAGGCTGCCCCGTGGCTGGGGGTGCTGCGGCGAGGACTGGGCATGGTCCCCGCAGCGGGAAGTGGGATGGAGCCGGCCATGCAGCCGTGTGCCTGGGCACGGTTGGGAGGATGCTGCGCCTGGACAACATCAAAATCGTGAATTTCCCAAGCATTTGGGGAGCGAAGGGAAGCGGAGCGGGGTTCGCTTGCATCCGGCCAAGCTGGAGCTGGGGACGTGCTGTGGGTCTGGGGGTGGGTGAGAATGGGGATGGGATAGGGTGGGGAAGGGGATGGGGATGGAAGGCTGACAATGGCTGTGGCAACAGGGTCTGCTCTTGGTACTGATTTGGGCTTCGGTCAGCCCCTCCACGGCTGTGGCTGCTCGTCAGCTCCGCTTGCTAATGGCGAATTAATGCCTTCACCTTCCCCGGGACCCGTCTCCCCGCCATGGCCGAGAGGCCCCTCTCTGTGGTGAAGGCAGCAGAGGGGCAGGATGAAGGGGCTTATCCCAGCCCCCCAAAACCCCTCGTCTTGGCAGTGCCGCTGTTACTGCAGCGAGCCCAGAGCCCATGGCAGCGGCGACGCCTGTGGTGAGCCGGGAGGGTTGGGGGGTCTGGGGGTCCGGGGGCACCTCCCACCTCTGCCGCCGTTTGTTTGCTCTGGTTTAATGCAAACCAGATTTTGCAGCCAGGAAGGAGCTTGAAAGCCAAGTCCCGCTGCTGGAGTTCCTCCCGGCTTGCAGCGCTGCTGGGTTGGGTTTGTTGGGGGCGGAAAATGGGAAGCGGATGGGATTTGGGGGGCCCGAGGTTGGGGGAATTCTTCTGGGGGGGGGTCCCTGCTGACGGACCAGGGGAGCTGGTTCCTGAGACTTTCCCGTGGGGCTGTGCGGAGGGGGAGAGCTCTGGGAACGGCTCGATGGCATTACGTGGCGTGGCGCGACAAAAAACTCACTGCCATCCCCCAGGAATGTGCCGCGACGTGCTGGGGACTGTCGCACCCCGCTCCAGAACCCCACGGGGGTGAGGAGCCCGGGGGGGGGGCTCACCCCGGCTCATAGCTTTGGGCTGTGCGCGGGGATGGGAAACACTTATTGACATGTCCTACAAAGTGCTGTGGGCTGTGGCTGCCGGTGAGGGGCAGATCCAGCCCCATCTGGCACAGAGTGGCACGGCAAGGGAATGGACCTGGCCTTCACCCTTCACTGGGGATGCTCAGGCAGCCAGGACCCCCCCCTGTTCACTGTACCCAGCTCCAGGGCTGCCCCTTTACAAAGACTTTTGGGGAGGGGTTGTCCCATGCCCCGTCCCAGCACCGCTTGGCCACCGCAGCAGCACCAGGGTGAAATCCTGCTGCCAACCTATTTTTAGCCATGTTCAAGCTGGGAATCGTTTGTAACAATCCGTGCCGGGACGAGCGGTTGGGAAATGCCGCTTGCGCCGGGGGCCGGCCCCTCGGCAGCGTCGCCTGTGTCAAAGTTTCCACTGGAAACCTCAATTTTTCAGGAATTTTCTAATCAGCCAAATGACCGTTGTCTGAAGCCAGTTGTTGGCAGCAGCCCCGGTCTCCTCGTGTGCACACAGCATCCCCCAGGCTTGAGCAATTTGATTCAGCTGGTTTCCATCTATTTTTTGCAGTGCGCCGTTGCAAAATAAACGCAGACCCTTGCTCAGTGTCGGGGCAAGGAAACCAGAGCTGCGTTTTGCTTTTCTTAAGCAAATTCAGCCGGGTGAATAAGCGAGCGCCCGAACTAACTGTTGGTGGTTCAACGCTTGTGCTTGTCCCTCTGTGCCGGAACGGCATGCGGGGCTTGGGGTGGGTACACCGTGGGGCCTTGCTTGTGGCAGGGCTCGGGGGTCTTGCTCCATCGGGGTGTTAACGTTTTGCTCTCCCCTCTGCATCCTGCAGGCCGCCGTGCACGAGCCCCAGGGGACATGGCGGTACGGCCAGCGATGGGCATGTGGCTGCTGCTGCTGCTGCTGGTGGCCCCGGCGCACTCAGCAGCACCCCGGCACACCGCGGTGCTGGCCGACGGCGGGGGCAGCGGGGACGGTGAGGAGGTCTCGGCCGCACCACCCATCCACCGTGTGACGCCGGGGACCGGCCCGACGTTGGGGGACGCGGCGGGGACCACAGTCACCAACAGCTCGGCGCCGGGTGGCATGCTGGACGGGCTGGTGGACTTCTTCAAGGAATACATGCTGCTGGTGGTGGTGGTGGGCTCGCTGGCCTTCGTCCTCCTCTTCATCATCTGCGCCGCCGTCATCGTCCGGCAGAAGCACAAGGCATCCGCCTACTACCCTTCCTCCTTCCCCAAGAAGAAGTACGTGGACCAGCGAGACAAGGCTGGGGGGGCCCGGGCTTTTAGTGAGGTGCCCGAGAAAGCCCCCGACCCCAGCGCCGAGGAGCCCCTCGACTGCAGCCGGCAGCTGCAGGCAGACATCCTCGCGGCTGCCCAGAACCTCAAATCCCCCCCCAAGGCACCGCTGGCCAACGGGACCCGGGGGGAGCAGAAACCCCCTGCCGAGGAGGAGGAGGAGGAGGAAGGAAGCAAAAAGTTAGGCGATGAGCAATCCACTGAGCCCCCTCCCCAAAATGCAAGTGCTGAGGAAGCAGTGGGTGCAACGGGAGCACGGGGAGAGGGGGCCCCCAACGCAGCCCAGGATGGCTCCCCGGCCCCCCCAAGCGTCTAGGGCAGGGACCCGGTCCCTGGTGAGCTCCGGTAGCCGCCGGCTCAGGGGACGCCCCGCGGACACGCGATGGACGTGGTGGTTTGTTGCTCCATACGTACGTGGCGGCTCAAGAAAGCCCCGATGAAGGCCCCCCCGCTCCACACCCAAGACTCCCCCCGCCCCCAGGGCCCACTGACCCTTGCACCGGCGGGATGCCGTGGCAAAGCCATGACTTTTTTTTGGCAGGCGATGTTTTTCCGCAGTGCTGGAGTTACCATCAGCCCCACTGCTCCAGCTGCCCAAGGGGCTTTTCCCACCCCTGGGCACTGGGTGGGTGCATGCCCCCCCCAGCTCTGGCTCTGGCCCCCCCCAGTGCTGTGCCAGGCAGCCCTCGCTCTCTGCCACCTGTCACCAACTTTCTCCCAAATGTTATTTTACTAATTAGCAGCATTCTGGTCTGTCTGGCCAGGAGCTGCATCCCTCTGGGCAGAGGCATGGGACCACAGCTGGGGGGGGGGTGTCTGTGCAGTTGTGTGTCCCCCCCCCCCCCCGGGGGGGGGGGGGGGGGCTCCCCCTGACCTTGGGCACCATGGGCTGGCTTTGCTGATCGCTGCAGCCACCGAGGACGGGATGACCTTGGCCATCCTTGCCCAGCTAATGGGAGAAGGGAAGAGGATTTAGAGGCAAGGACCCACCCTTCCATTTTTCTGCCCCAAAGCCGTGACTTGAGGGCAGCCCAGAGCCCAGCTGGACTTTTGCCTTATTTTCTTAACTCCTTCAGCTAGTAATAAAGATGTTTCCTATGCAGATCTCCTCTCCTGTGTATTTCTGCAGCTTGTGGGATGGCCGAGGCACAGTCCCCACAACTTTTTCCTCCTTCAGGGCCCTCCCTGCATCAGGCTGCTGTTGGGGTGCAGCCAATTTCAGCTCCAGCCCTGTGGGGTCCACACATGACCCCAGAATCCGGCAGGCGCACCCGGCCTGGCTGTGCTTCGGGGTGAAGGTTATCTGCGTGGGTGAAACCCTGGGAGCCGGGGGAACGTGCTTATCGTTCACAAAATCTGTACACCAACACGCCATTTCGGGGAAACTTTTATCTCACAGCCTGCAGCCAAGGGCGGGGGGGGCTGCAGTGCTGCCACATGCCTCTGCACCGGGACGCAGCTGTGCCTGGCAGGGATGGCAGGCAAACCTGCAAGGCAAAAGAGGCTTTTCTGCCTGGAAAGCAACACATCCCCATATCCTTGCATCCCCATACCCCTGCAACCCCACATTTTGTCCCAGCTGTGGGGCAGGTAGGGATGCATCCCCATGTCCCTGCATCAGGACAACCTTTCCCCTTGGAAGAGCGTGCTGGCTTTTATCTCCCTCTTGCATTTCGTCAAGGGGCTCCCACAAGCACAAGGAGCTGATTCTGCCCCAAAGTGGATGTGGGCGTCTGAAGTTTCCCTGATTTTTTTTTTTTTAATCCCGGAAACCGCAGGACCATTCCCAGGGAGCGAGGCACATTCCTCGCTGCAGGAAGGTGGCAGGAGACAGGGGCCATGCTGAGGGCCAGCAGCCGGCACGCAGGGCGGTGCTGAGCTGAGGTACTGCCAGAGCTGTCTTGCAAGCAACAAACCACAGCAGCAACCACACTTGGCCTGCTCTGCATTTAAAAAAAAAAAACAACCAACAAACATGGACAGATACATCAGAACAAGCTACTTATTTTTAAATGCAGTTTTTAATGTTTTTAAAACACCCTAGGTATGAAAGAAGGCAAGTAAGATTTCTTGGGGTGGTTTAAAATCTTAAGAGCAGGCAAAGTTTTCAAATGTGTTTTCTGTTTGTTTTGGAAATCTATGGAAATACTCCCCTGGGAAAGAGCAACCACCAGAGGGCACAGTGGCCTGGAGCACGGAGGGTAAGCCAAATGGCAAAACATTTCATTTTCAAACGTTGGTGTGCCCCCAGCTCCCAGGGAGCCAGCTCACACTCACTGTGCAAATCCTCAGTAGCTGAGCATCAGTGACGCTCTCCCCACGACCTGTTCCCCCTGCAAAGCTCAGCTGAACTGTGCCTGGCAGGGTGCAGAGGCATCATCTGCAGAGGGCACAGACCAACCCCTGCTCCCTTGGGAGCTTCCCCTCAGCTCTGCACCCCAGCTGTGCTATTGCCCTCCTGGGTTCAAACCCGAGGGTGCATTTACTCTCTTTTAAACAGAGTACTTGGCCAATCCCAAGGGTTGCATTCTTATAGAAGACACTCCAAAATTAAGATTGTTCCTCTAATGGGAGCTTAAAAAAAAAAAAAAAAAGCAAGCAAGCATTAGTAATGACTGGATGCCAGCAGAATCAAGCCCTGCTAGCTTTGGTCTGTGCTTCCTGGATTCCTGGAGCAGTGACACCCAGCTGCTACTTGCTGGTCTCCCAGCAGTGTATTTATTGTCAGTGCCCTCTAGTGCCTGCCAGAGCGTCCCGGCAACCCACAGAAGAGAAACTCGCACACAGGTTGCAAAATGAAACTCCGACACAGCTGAACTTTGTGGGCAGATGTGCTGCCCCACATTTGTATACTGCATCGTTACACAGACTGATCTGCAGTTCCTACATAAACATTAAGACCAAGGCAATGTTTCCCACCAAATTCTGTAAAATATTAGGCAAAACTATACATCTTCCAAAAAAAGTGCAGCCCTTCCAGGACCGGAACAGCAGGATTTTCTCCCCAGAGAGAAGTCACCGAGTTCTCTGCAGTTGAGCAGTCTTCTTCACTCAAACATTTCAAACACAGTCGTGACAGGACACAGGCTGCCGAAATACCCACATCCCAGTCATGTAAGCACTACAAGAGTGGCTGTACACACATGAACAGTGACAGGTTGTGCGCAAGTTGTGCGTATCTTACAGCTTCATTTAGTAGTGCGCAGGATCCTACTAATAGCTAGAATAATTGCACTGCAAATTTAAGTGGAATGAGAACAAGCTTTACAGTCACTTTAGGCATTGTTTGCTTTCTTCTCTGACTCTTCTTTGTTTGGATCCTGCTTCAACTTGTAATCAGCCAAGGCAGCCTTGATTGCGTCTTCAGCCAGCACTACAAACAAAACAAGTATTTCAAGGACAGCTAAAAGTAATTTAGAACAAAAGATGCTGTAAAAACAAGAGCAGCCAGCAGTGACCACCACTGCAGGTAGCACCAGTCAGCGTCTTAGAAGTAGAATGTCAGAATCTGAACACTTATTATCAGTCTGCTGAGCTATGGAATCCAAAAGATGAAAGAGATCTGAAATCTCTTAAAATAACCCCAAAATCTGGACATAAGCAAGTTTCTCTTGTGGGCTAACCTTAGCTGTTCCTTGCACAGAAACTTTATTTGGAAAACAACATTCAGAAGCATCTGCGCTGTTCCCAGAAGCCTCCCTCTCAAATACAAGCTTGTGTTTGAACTTTCACCGTTTAGTCCTTTACTTACTAGAGCAGTGCAGTTTGACTGGAGGAAGGCAGAGTTCTTTAGCAATATCAGTGTTCTTGATTTTCAGCGCTTCGTCAACCTGAAATACAGTTAGTACGTAGTCACCGGTCACATGAAGTACAACATGGACTACAAAGGCATTTGCTAAGAGTGCTTTCAGAGCCAAGAGAATCCACACGGAAGAACATCTCAACTGCCAGGGGCAGTGAAGGATGGCAGAATTAAGGAATGTCTCGGACTGAGCAGTGGTGGGAACAAACCAAAGCATACCAGTGTTACAGACTGAGTGTTATTGGATGGGCTGCTCTAAGGCTGCTTATCTTCTATCATAATACAGAAGCGCATTGCTTGTTTGGCAGAAAGAGAGATCTAAATGACCTAAAGATGCTCCATAATTAAGCTTTCTTCCAGAATCTGGGATCAGCATGTTTTGATTTGTTGCATAAAACACAAAGTACTTCCCTACAGATTAACAGATTCTTGGAAAAGGCAACTATTACCCCAGAAGTCAGGCCACTAACAGAGTTGACAGTCGCTGCTTTCTGCATCACTGTACTGCGCTGCACAAAGTCAGTACTGGGATTCTTAGACTACTGTTTCCTACACAGTCCCAACAGAGAACACAGGTAGGTTCAAAGCTTTGAAGGCTTTCCGTGGTGTCACCTCCGATCCCGGCGGGGACCCTTACCGTTTTCCCTTTGACCCACTCCGTCGCCAGCGAACTCGATGCGATCGCTGATCCGCAGCCGAAGGTTTTGAAACGGGCATCAACAATCCTCCCGTTCTCGTCCACTTCCACCTGCGAGAGCGTCGGCAGCACCTCAGCAGCTGGCTCAGCTCTACCAGGCACCCCAGAATCACCTTCTCAGGCCCAGGCAGGGCCCTGGGTCCCACCACACCCTCGGGACAAGCCTGCCCGGGCCCCAGGGGACATTTCGGGAGGGGGGGAGGAGGAAAGGCCGCGCTGCACCCCTAAGGGGAAGGGGACGAGTCTGGGCCTCGCAACAGCCCTAGGCGACCCCCCGCCCCCACCTACCCCGTCCCCGGTGTCAGCGGGTCCCCAAGGTCACCTGCAGCTTCATGACGTCGCCGCAGGCCGGGGCGCCCACCAGGCCGGTACCCACGTTCTTGGCGTTGCGGTCGAGGGAACCGACGTTGCGCGGGTTTTCGTAGTGATCCACCACCTACGAGAGCATCGCGTCACTAACGGGCACCGTACCTATATCCCTTCCCATCCCTTCCCGCAGCCCCTCACCTTCTTGTGGTAGCCCCGCCTGACGGCCGCCTCCCCCCGCCCGGGCCGCAGCAGAGCCGCCCCCGCCGCCCTCAGCGCCGCCATCTTGAGCCTGGCGGGAGTAGGCGGGGCCGCACCGCCTTTTTTTAGCCTCGCGCGGGAAGGCCACGCCCCCCGCGCTGCCTCAGGCCTGGCACCGCCGGGCGCCCACGTTTTACCCCGGGCGCGGCGGGGTTCGCCGTGAAAAGGAGGCGAGGGCTGAAGGCCGCCTGGCGGAAAAAGCTTCGCGCTGTCGCTAAAGCGATCGATAAATGCTGTTTCCAGTCACGACGCCGTTTTTATCGCGATAGCCAGCGCATGTGCGACGGCCACACTCAATATGGCGGGCGGGCGGTGCTGCGCACGCCCCGGCCCTCCTCGGAGGCCCCCTGAGGACCTGGTCCCGAGGTGCCCGCGGCGCCGCCTGCGCCTTAACCGAGAAGACAAGGGGTCCGGCCCCGGCGGCCCTCACCGCAGCGCGGCCTCGGTGCGTAGCCGAGCTCGGGGTGCTGCGGGAGGCGGCTCGCCCCTCTTCTTGCAGCGCTCGCCCGGCGGCAGTGCGCGGCGGAGGGACAGGCGCCGCGGGGACAGCCCCGTCGGCCGGCGGAGCGCGGCTGGCTGTGAAGGGAGCTGCATAAGATGGCGGCGGCGGGAGCCGAGGCGGCTGCGGTGGCGGCGGAGGAGGAGAAGCGGCTGCCGGAGGGTGACCCTGAGTCGGGGGGCGACTCCGAGGATGAGGGAGACTCGGAATCGTCTGGTGACGGAGAAGATGAGGAGAAGGAGAATGAGGCCGAGATCCAGCGGCTGGAGGAGCAGGTGGGGCCCGGCTGGGCTGGCGGCGGCGTGGGGAGGGGGCGGTGGGGCAGCACCGCGGCCTCCGCCCGGTCCAAGCCCTTAGCCAGGGGGAGGTGGTGTTGGAGGCCGGGCCGGGCCCTGCGCCGGTGGCCCGCCCGCGTTGCTATGAGAGACGCGTCGGCCCTGGGGCTCCGGGGAAGGCTCGTCCCGGAGAACCGAGGCCTCTCCTCGTGGAGACCCGGCCTTAGTAGGGTCTTCCTTTTTGTGACTGCCTGCTGGAATAGCTGCGGCGGTAATTGGAAAAAAAAATAAATGTATGGCTGCTCCTGGAGCTTGACGTTGGGAACTGTCAAGACGTGAATGTTTGGAGTCTTAAGTGGAAACTAAGTGTTTTGGTTGGGCTTGGGTGTTTTTTTGAGGGGGAAATTGCAGAGGAGAGCCCTAGAGGACAGTTCGCAGTCATTGGAAAAAAACTCAGCTAGCTGTCTGGGGTTTTTTTAATTGCTTTTGAAGAAATCAAAACACATTTGGCTCTATTGAAAAAAGCTTTCTTCATTTTGCACTCTTGGGTCTGTTTCTGTAGCTGGTAGCTGCTGTACTGCTGGTGTTGGTATTTGCACTGCTGAGCAGTAACCTTTAGAGTTTAGAGGCATAAGCTAAGCTCTAAGCTTAACTTTAAAGCTTAGTTAAACTTGGAAGTGTTTTTTATAAATGTTTGCTTGTGACCTGAAGGCATCTTGCAAACAATAGTGAAGTTTGGTGCAACTGTGTAGGGAGGTAGGTGTTGTTTGGGCTATGTGAACACATGATGAGATTTGTATGCCCCAAAACAGAGTATGGGGTTCTGTTTTGCTAAATGTTCTCTGATTTCTTCATGTCCGTCACTCAACAGTGCTTTTAAAAAAAAATTTTTTTTTTAAAGCTTTCCATCAATGCTTTTGACTATAACTGTCACTTGGATCTGATAAAGCTGCTCCGCCAGGAGGGAGAGCTAGTCAAGCTCAGGAGAGCTCGTCAGAAGATGAGTGAGCTCTTTCCACTTACTGAAGGTATGGATCATCTTCTACTCATGTTGCAGCTGATACAGCTTAACCATCATCCATGTAAAATACCGTTGTTTCAGTAGTGAAATAATATGTTTATTTAGCCAGGCTTCAACAACATTGTTCCAGTCTAGAGAAACCTGAAAGAACAGATTTGGGACTTCTTCTGAATGCTGCTGGTGTTAATGGCCAGCATTGAGCTTGGCGTCTGCCAGATGCAGGGTAGCGAGCCTGTTGCAGGAATTTGAGTTCTTGCCACTTGTGACTGCCCTGTCCTCTGCCAGAGGCTGCTGTGGTAGCTTGGAACTGGTGGGAGGGGGTGTTTGTGTGCGCCCACCTACTCCAGTCTGTCTGTCTGTTAGCTGGGTGAGTTGCTGCCAGGACACAAGCTGCTGTAGCCCAGGGACAGGCGTATGTTTGCTTGTGCTGCCTTTGCTGTAGGGCTGGTAACGTACAGCTGTGGGATGGCAGCACTGAAACGGCTGCAGTCACTTAGTCAGTGAATGTGACTCAGAGCCCAAACTCCTGCCAAAAGTTTAATTTCACAGTCAAGCAGCAAAAAAATACGATGTTGGTGGAAGTTATAGGTAGCCCTTGAAGTGGGTGTTTCTTTTTTATTCATAACATAGAGGCAGTGTAAATATTGCAGAGGCTGCTCTGCCAGTGTACTTTTAGCCTTGGCAAGGGAAGGTTTCCTGATATGTATGTGGAAACTTGCAGTCTCTAAAGCCATTTACTGTTTCTCGTAAAAGCACGAGGAAGGGTGTACCTCTGGATGCCTCTTTTGATTACTGGTGCATACTGATCCTCTGCCCAAGGTACTGATAAATTGCTGCTTGCAACTTCTGCTCTCTTTAAATATAAGTGGTCTTGTTTAGTACCAATTTGAAAAGGTCTATAATGAACTTTTAAATTAATTGTGAGTAGTTGTGGAGGCTAAAAGTGCTGTCTTCTTTCCATTGGCCCTCTCCCCATTTTTAAGATTGTTATTAAAAACTCTCACAAAAAAATCAACAAGTGGATTTAACTTATTCTTTCTGAACATTGGTGATGTGTTCTAAACTTCTTCCTTTCAGAAATTTGGCTGGACTGGTTGAAGGATGAGATAAAAATGGCTTCTGAAAGCTCTGAGCGAGAGAAAGTTTATGAACTGTTTGAGAGAGCTGTGAAAGACTACATCTGTAAGTTGTTAATGTATGCTATAAAATGTATTGTGTTGCATTCAGATTATGGCTTTCTTTTTCTAGGAAGGTTTCTTCCTTCTGATATAATGCAGAAAATGGACCAAAAATGTTATTGTGAAGTAATTTTCAGTTTTTCTGAAGCATTGGAGTTAAGGCCATTCAAAGGCAATGCTTTAAACGCTACGGCAGTCTTTAAGATCTTCTAAGCAAATGTTGTAAGAACTTTTAAATGCATATTTTGCACTTCTCTAGTCTCTAAGAGCAGCAGGTATTGTGCTCGCTTAGTGAATGCTTTCTCCATTACCCGTTATGGGTTCTTTAGCTCTTTCTTTGAGGAAAGTGAATGGTTTTAAAAGGCTCATTTCTACTCCTGCCTTCTGTGTTAGTTAGCACGGTCTTTGCTGCCACTTCAGCTATGTGACAGCTCTTTCAGAACAGTTTGTAATTACTGTCTGGGAGATGGCATTCCTGAAACCCTGTGAAGTAGGTAAACCTAGCCATGCTGTGGTACGGGGCTCTGATCATCCTCGTTAAAAGTGAGGGAAGTACGTGGTGTCTTGTGTCTCCATTTGTCAGGACCTGCCTGCAGCTGTAGCTTAAAACAGAGAGTAACTGCATGCCCTTTGAGTATTGTGGTGAGGTGCTGAAAACGTGAAGCCTGAAGAAGCAGAGGGCTTGGTAACATCGAGGCAAATCCCTTGCAGAAGCTATATACAAAATGTCATATTACACCACCGGCATAGCTGGCCTCGCAGGGTGTTGGTGATCGTTCAGGAAGGAGGAATGGAGAGGTGAAGAGCTAAGAGGAGGCATCCTCTGGATCTGCTGGGTGGATTGCACTTGGGGTTTGGCAGGACAATTTCTGGAGCCTGAGATGTGCAATCTAACATCCATTGGTTGGATAGTCTCTACTGGGGGTCCCTGAACCTAATTTGGTCAGAGACTGCTATTGGTGGGAGAGGTGCCAGGCAGCTAACACTATTCTGGCACCTCCTCCTCACCTTCATAGTTATGCTGCTTAAGCAGTGTCTGAACAGGTGAGTATAGGAGTCTGGAAAGAGGAGAAGGACCTACTTCAATCTGAGTTATGTAGGAGTGCGACAGCTTTATGGTCTGAGCTCTGCATGTGTGCTTGAGAAAAGTGAAGTTGCTGTTAGGAGGTCTTGATGCATCTCTGATGTAGCTTGTATACCAGAGGTGGCATATGGTTGGTGTCAATAACAACCACAAGAATGACTTATTTCAGAAGAAAACTGTAGCTGCTGTGCTGAACCAAGAGCATGGAATAAAATATTTTAACTTTTCTTTAGTACATTGAATGGTAAAGAAAATTGTCCTGTGTTGGTCTAATTATATGCAACAAATGAGGTGTTTGGGAAGCAGAGAGTTGCCTTTTTTATTTTTGAGAGGATTAGGTCATCTGTTTCTCATAACTTTTGTTTAGGTCCCGAAATTTGGTTGGAATATGCCCAGTATTCCATTGGTGGCATTGGTCAGGAAGGAGGAATTGAGAAAGTTCGCTCAATATTTGAGAGAGCATTAACTGCAGTTGGACTGCATGTGACGAAAGGAACAGCTTTATGGGAAGCGTACCGCGAGTTTGAGAACGCCATACTGGAAACAGCACAGGTAAGGCCAGTCTCCTGGGCTCTTGTAAGAGATAAGTTGTGGTGTAGTTTCTGAAGTCATCTTGTGCTACCCCTTCATCACTCTCTTCTGAGAAAAGAGGCTGTAATGTCACACAGTTGTTTCTTTTCAGCTGTAGAAACTGACCCTTTTGGTCTGGGAAAAACATTCTATGTATTTAGTTGATAGAGTAATGGATTTGTGTTTAAATAAGATCAAAAAATCTCATCTCCAGAAGCAAAGTTTAACTCTGTTGCTTTAGCTTGAACTGGCAAGAATAGCTTTAAATTGAGTAGCTTCATTATTAAATGATGTTCTTGCCAGTGAATATTTTTGCAACATAGTCAGTCATGTTTACATTTCTAGACTGTTTTCTACTTCAGCTTTTAAATCATTCATTATTTCACACTTTTTGTGACTGTTGGATGATAGTGTATTATCCCTGGAACATGCAGTTTGACATCTGTGAAAGATACCTTTTACAAGATAGCCAGAATGTGAATATTTCATTTTATTTTTTGTAGCTTATTACATAATAGACAGAAGTTAAAAGATGTCCCTGCCCATGGTAGGGAGGGGGTGGAACTAGATGATCTTTAGAGGTCCCTTCCAACCCCATTCTATGAAATGCTTGTAACAAAGGAGTAATGGGAGAACAGCCTTTCATTCACAAACAGAAAGAAAGCTGGAAGTTTTAAATCATCTGTGCATACACCAGGGATTTATTGAAAAACCATTTGGCAGCCTAGTGGGTTCGTGAAATGGCACGATAGCATGCTGCTTACTTTTTTTCAGGTTATCATTTCCCTGTGCATGTGTCAGCTTGCAGTGAGGAATGCTTTTCACATTCATCCAGCTTCTGAGTCTAGCAATTTCCAAGTTTTAGCTTTCACAGCAGTGACCTGAAATACAAGTTGGCTGTGTCTGTTCTTCAAGGATCATGTAGTCATTTGGAGCCCAGATCCCCCAACTCATAAACAATATGCCATCATGTTCATCAGCTCGGGCTTGAGGGAACTGATTAAATTTCAATCCTTTTGTTTGTAGCCGGCTCCTGGCAGTGTTCCATCTCCTGAGCAGCAGCAGATGCTCTGCAGCCAGCTTGAGAAGATCCACACGCTGTTCAGGCGCCAGCTGGGGATCCCGTTGTTAGGTAAGAGCTGGTGCACTTGGAGAGATGGCATGGATAAGCCGTGTTACAGTGATCCAGGCATTAGTTGTCTTTATTCTTTTGGTAGAGCCACACAAACTGTAGCTGTAGTACTTGTGTATTCTTTAATCAATGACATTTGCCTGCCTTTAGGGCCTCTTGAGTAATGCACGGATCCCTTTTGTTCAGAAATATTCTTACTCATTGAAACTTTGTTTATCTGTTTCTTCATTACATAATTTGAGGCTATTTAATTACAAGTGATGAGCACAAAACATGACCATTAGGAACTAGGACTTCAGCTGTGATGATCACTACATAAGAACCTTGGTTGGTACAGAGTAGTACGTGCTGACAGCTGCGTTGTTAGAATCCTGCCATATCTACCTCATACTTTAAACTCCTTGAGTGCCTTTTCTTGCTGCTTTGCTTATAGGAGAAAGTTAAGTACAGTTCTTTGACTTCATTTGCATATTGAAAGAATTTGGCTTCTTCTCTTTTCTTTAAAGCCTTGGGAGAATTCTTGCCACTTTAGTTTTCTAAATCCAAATAGGTAGCTTTAATATAACTTGCCCTGAATTTGTGTTGTAGTGCACTGTATAAGATGAAGTGTCTGAACCTTTAAGCATGCAGTAGTGTGACAGTTAAGATCGAAAGTGTAAATAAAAATACAAATATGTGTTAGAATCAAACGTAGCTTGAAATCTGGTTATTTAGTCCCATAAGTGCATTACTGATGGTGTTTCATGTTTGTTTTAATAGATATGGAGGCTTCATATGCTGAATATGAGGAATGGTCAGAAGATCCAATACCAGAAACAATAATAAAGAATTACAAAAAAGCTCTACAGCAATTGGAGAAGTGTAAACCATATGAAGAGGCACTGGTAATGCTGTTACTTATACCTTGCTTCAAAACTAAGAGTTAATTGCTTTGGGGTGATTTCCCCCCCCCCCCTTTTTTTTTTTTCTAGTCACAGAGATAAAGTGGCTGAGTATTACTAGGTGACTCTTTCAGCTGTGAGCAATGTGCAAGAAGCCTCACAACTGGGTGTACGGGAAACTATTGAATCTGTTGACTATGTCGGGCCACCCTAAGGTGTGCATTAGTACTCTGGCTGTTTCCTCCAGCATTGATGAGTATGCTGGGCTAAGAGGAATAAAAAGTAGGGATCTGAATGGCTTAAGAACCAGGGCGATATTCAGAGATATGTGAAAATCAAAAGCTGTTGATACTTAGAGGCTAAGCTCTTGTCTGAAATTTTGTGAGACCTACTCTAAGTAACAATTGAACTGTTTGAATTGTGCTTTATTTAGATGACTTTAATTTTTTGTATCCCTGTTTGTTTTATAGCTGGGTGCTGAAACACCAAAGCTAGCAGAATATCAAGCTTATATTGATTTTGAAATGAAAGCAG
Source organism: Haliaeetus leucocephalus (assembly GCF_000737465.1). Lineage (NCBI taxonomy): Eukaryota > Metazoa > Chordata > Aves > Accipitriformes > Accipitridae > Haliaeetus > Haliaeetus leucocephalus. The sequence goes on from NW_010973276.1 coordinate 2,115,315, forward strand.
GTGATCCAGCTCGCATTCAGTTGATCTATGAGAGGGCTTTGGCTGAGAACTGCCTTGTGCCAGATCTTTGGGCGCGCTACAACCAATATTTGGTAAGGAAAAAACCAGATGTTTGAGGTTTTATTTTCCTATGTGTTTTTTGGTTTTTGTTTTTTTTTTTAATCTTAGCGGCTAACAAACAAATGACCAGTAAGTTCTAACTCAGTCCTGTCCCTTAGTCTTTAAATTCTTCAGAAGCTGATTTTCACTTCACCTTTTGGTTTCTTTCTGTTTTCAGTGGTGTGTTTATTGATCAAGTGAGTATTTCCTCACTTTTTCCTCTAGCTGTGTGTTTTCTCTGTGGAATTAAACTGGGGGTGGGCATCGAGGTTTGTACTGTCTGGCAAAGGGTTGGCTAGGTGTAACCAGCTGTACTGTTGTAAGCCCTGGCATTGTCTCTGGTAGTGAGGCATTGCTTCTGAGGATGTCCCTCCTTTTCTTGTAGCTGTTGTAGGCAAAGCAGTTCAGTGCTGTCTGAATCACTGGGGAGCCTGCCTGTCCTTCAGGAGGCACAGATAAATTAATGAAAGTGCCTGTTTGAGGGTTGCCAGTGCTCTCTAGAATGTTTTGTGGTGGAGAACAAAAAACTTAATTTACCAACAAGCTGAAACAAACCCAGATGTTTACTCTATATTTACATGTGGGCTAGTTCGTGCAGTTTGAAAATCATATTGAACTTGAGAGGCAGGGCTTTACCTGTGGACGGAAGGGCAATCTATTAATTAAGAGATCAGTGTAACTCACTACAGGAGGCTTATCTAGGCTGAGTTGCTCCATTGTCTCTTTATCTTACTAGCCTGAGACAGCAGGTTGCGGGTGGAACAGCGACTGCCTGAGTAGACTATGTGTGCACCCTCTTTCTTGTATCCTTTCCTCCCCTCTTCTTAATGTACTAAGAACAGTTGGGAATTTACTCGGTGCCTTTATTATATTTATCTCATTGGCAGAAAATACCGAACTGGCTTGGTTAGAAGCAGACAGTTAGGTATTGCAGAATGAATGTGGTGTGGAGTTCTTGTTTGTGTTGCTCCTGAGCATATCCTTTCTGATTTGAAGGTGTTCACTGGGTTTTTAGGAACATAGAATTTAAAATACCCATCTTGTCTTAGTTTTTCAAATATAAAATGAAAGTACTCTTTTTAAGGTGTTGGCTCCTTTTAAGCTTGTATTTGTCTCGGATGGTCTCTCTGGCTACCAGGAACTTAAAACTTTGTTGTATGGTTATTTCAGGACCGGCAGCTGAAAGTGAAAGAATTGGTCTTGTCTGCTCATGACCGTGCTGTTAGGAACTGTCCCTGGACGGTTGGACTGTGGATTAGATATCTTTTGGCGATGGAGAGGCATAGAGTTGATCACGGCATTATTTCTGGTAAAGAAAGACCATCTCAGCAAAGCTTCTTTACAGTACAGAACTGCTTTCTGCACTCTGAGTAATGTGTGACAAATGGTGACTCGTAGGATGTTGTAGGATTTGTTTTCACCCTGCTGCAACAGTCTTAAAGCTGATGAAATGTACAGTGGTGTGCTTCTAGGGCAAAGCTGCTTTTGCTGAGTAGCTTTAACTCTGAACAAGCAATGAACAACCTTGCATGAACATTACTGAATTAAACTGGCTTTTAAATTCACTTTCTAAACCAATTTGCTATATGTAGGATTTCTTGTGTTTTCCCGTCTTCCTAGAAATGTAAGGTGTCTATACTTTTGTGCTATACACTGTAGCTTGCTAATTTTGTCAATATCTGAAAAGTAAATATGTTTGTGTGGGTGTTTTCCCTGTTTTCTTTCAGAAATGTTTGAAAAAGCTCTGAATGCAGGTTTTATTCAGGCAACAGACTATGTAGAAATCTGGCAGGCATATCTTGATTACCTAAGAAGGAGGGTGGATTTTACACAAGGTATATATGATATATGTGTGAATAAATATTTGAACTGTTTTCTATGTATCTCTCTGAAGTAGTGGCATTACTTTTTAAAAAAATTAACAGTAGTTTCTTATCTTTCACAAAAACTACTTTCTGGCCAGTTAGTGTCTATAAAATATATGAACTTGGTTTAAAGCAGCTCCTTGCTGACAGAATAGATTGTGCTTTTGCAAAAATGCCCTGGCTTATATTTTAGGTACTTGATGTTTGTTTTTTTTTTATTATGCATGTAGTGAGTTTTACTGAAGTAATAAATTTTGGCTTTTTTTTTTTTTTTTTTTTTCCCCATTTCCCCACCTCCCAGTAAAATAACTGGGTGTTAGGGAGAAGTTGTAGTGGACAGGAGATGAAAATTAAATTATTATTTTAAGGCAATTCTTTCTTTCTTCTAAAGACTCAAGTAAAGAACTAGAAGAGCTGCGGTCTGCATTTGCACGTGCTGTGGAGTACTTGAAACAAGAAGTAGAAGAGAGTAAGTTAAATCATCTGATACATTGTTTTCTCTTCTTCAAAATATTTTTTTATAAGACCAGTTTTCTACACAATGTTTAACTTGTCTTCAAGGGTCTCACATTTTAAGAAAGCTACAGATAAACATTTCATCTACAATGTAAAACTTGTTTAGTAAACACTTTATTTCCGAGAGCCATTCACAAACAGTACTTACTTTTATTCCCAGGATTCAGTGAGAGTGGAGATCCATCCTGCACCATCATGCAGAACTGGGCAAGAGTTGAGGTGATGTTTCTATCTGCTGTATTTAAATTGCTAGACTAGAGGAAATTGATCATTTTAACATTCCAAGTACAGGATGCAATTCTCTTGTACTTTGGCATTTTGTCTGGGTAACTTCAATGAGTATATATTTCTTTTTCCACTCCTGTGTCTGGACTGGTCAAGCATGTAGTATAGATTCAGACTGAAAGCACAACATCCCAGGAAAGAAACGGCATTCTCTGTGAGAAGGTGGTCAGGATTGTTAGCATGTTTGTACTGCTGTGACTGCAGTATGGCACAGAAATGTGTGAGTAGTAACTTGGTTATCAGGCTAGCCACAGTGGCTTGGAACTGCACACTAAGTCTGTGAACTGCCTTGAATCCTGCCTAGTTTAGTGCTGCCTATGCTAACTAGTTTCAAACTAGTACAGGTATCAGTGTGCTGGTGCAGTCACTGTCTGCGAGTGGATGGTTTTTTTTTCCTTCCTTTGCCACAGGCTCATACGAATCAGGATAAGTCATGTTAACTTTTGTGCTATAATTTTTCTGGGCATAATGCATGGGATGGATTGCCAAAGTCTTGGGCATTGTAATCCTCCTGAACAATGTGGGCCTGAACCTGAATTAATTACTTTCCCTTTCTGTCCACTTAGTGGAGGGAGAAAATGGATACATCCAGGTGTGATTCAGCTTATGCTAAAGCAGTTCTAATAAGTCAGCTGTCTAGTGTACTCATGTACCTCTACATTTAGATCAGGTGAATCCCACTTGGGTGTCTTAATCCATTTCCCCTCTTCCCCTGTGCCCTTTCCTAAGCACTTCTCCCTGCTCCATTTCCTAAAAACTTCTAGACTGAGAACTGGGTTTGGTTTGTGTTTAAGTGCTCTGATGACAAAAGGAAAAGTTTAGAAGCAACTATCTAATTTTTTTTTTTTTTTATAATGACCAAAATGAAATGTATGTGGGAGCCAGAAACCAAGATTGATGTAACAGGTGGGCAGGGAAGTATTATTCAGTAGTAGGATTGCGTTAGGTGTTCACTTTGATTGCTCTAAGAAGAAGATCTGTCTTCCTGGGGCTGTGTGCATCATCTGTGGTGGTTTCTTGTTTTGGGGGCTGGGGGGAGGCTGGGGAGTAATGGCGTTGAACAAATAATCCTAAATTATACTGAGTGCTTTGGATGCTGTGTTTCAGGCCCGCTTATGTAACAACATGCAGAAAGCCAGAGAACTCTGGGACAACATTATGACTAAAGGAAATGCCAAATACGCTAACATGTGGCTGGAGTATTACAACCTAGAAAGGTAAGAGCTTGGCTGGCTGGAAGAGTTAATTACCTTTTTAGTTTCCTCTCTGTGTGAGACAAGACTTAGATACTTAGTATGGGTATACTTCATATGGGTTTATAATATGCTTTTGAGCTTCTTAAAGAAGCTCTGCAGTATATTTCAGAAGTATTACAGCAACAATGTGTAGTGCAAGTTTGCTGGGGAAGGAGGAAAAACATTTGCATACAATGTAGTTAAGTGTCCTGTCTTGTAATCTTGATGTGGAGGATTTGCTCCTTACTACCATGGTTTCCCTACCGCAGAGCTCACGGTGATACTCAGCACTGCAGGAAGGCCTTGCATCGAGCTGTGCAGTGCACAAGTGACTATCCAGAGCACGTCTGTGAGGTGCTGCTCACACTGGAGAGAATAGAAGGTAACTAACTGCATGTCATCTTGTTTTACCCAGTCCAGTTAGTGTACAATGATACAGAGTGAATTTTGATCTAGTGTTTTGTGTTCTGGTGAAGGCTTATTTTCTTTTCACTGCTGTAATATACACAAGCAGCTCTTTCCTTTTTTCTTCTTTTCTGGCCTGACTTGGAGCCTGCTGAAATTACTGGGTTTTTCCATGCCTTTTTGGAGTGTCATATTATAAATGAGAGGTTTCTGCTCTGCTTAGTTTTTGTTTTCTTTTTCTTTGAAGGCTACTCATTATATTTAGAATTTTCATGTGTCATGGTTAATGTTAAGAGCAAGTTCCATGAACTCATTGACTCTTATTTTTCCAGAATTGTATTTTCAAATTATGGGAAAGCTAAATACAAGGCTTTTTTTTATCCTTTAGGAACATTGGAAGACTGGGATGCAGCTGTTCAAAAAACAGAAAACAGATTGGCTCGAGTTAATGAACAAAGAGCAAAGGTCAGAACTCTGTGAATTATCTAAGCAGTTTATAGGAAATACCTATATTAAGATCATGCTTGTCTAAGTGTCAGTTTTCTAATGTTGATTCCCGTAGATAAGCCTGAATTGTCTTAAAGCCTTAGAAATATTGATTTTAGTCTATGGTTAACCTCTTTTGATACTCTTCTATCTTTTACCTTTTGACCCTTGGACAGATACAAGAGTAATAATGTGCACTCTGGGAAAGCTGTAAGAGCAAACAGTTGAGAAGTGCTTTAAATGATGATCCCATTAGCGCTATGTTTAATGTACCGTAGGAGAAACCCCTCCAGGTTCAGTACTCTAGAAAATGCTCTGCAATCTGTAGTCACTAGAAAAAAAAAAATCTTGCATATTTGTAGGCTGCTGAGAAAGAAGCTGCTCTGGCCAAGCAGGAGGAGGAGAAAGCTGAACAACGAAAGCAGGCTCGAGCAGAAAAGAAAGCTTCCAAAAAGGCTAAAAAAACCAGGATTGGAGACAAACGCAAAGCAGATGATGATGATGAGGGTGAATGGGGACAAGAAGAAGAAGGTAAAAAAAAGCCAAACTTCAGACCTCTGGCAACAGGGTTATTAGTTGTCTCCCCTCTGTTAGAGGCAGTGAGGAAGTGGTATCTTTAGAGCTGCCATCTATTCAGGCTCTCTTTCTCCTAGATCTTTGTGGTAGTGAAATGAAAGCAAGACTAAATGGTTTTTGATCAACAGAAGTATATGTTTATAAGAACTTCTATAGGGCTTTTTGTATTTCAGAGTAATAGTGATTTTTTTTTTTTTCTTCTTCTTTGTTTAAAAAAAAAAAAGTCATTTTCCTGACTTGTTGAATGATGCTGAGGCATGTGTCTAAATTGGGTTATTCAGTATTGTAGCAGTCTCTTGGAATGAATGGTAACAGAAGATTTTAATAGGTTGCTGCCCCTGGGAGTTTTGAGAGCTCTTACATTTTTGTGTTTCTTACTTTTCCCATTAGACAAAGAGAAAGAACATGAATCAGTAGTTGTAACTGACAGAAAAAAGGCAAAAAATATCCCTGTTGCTTTCATCTAAATACTTGCTGTCTTGGTCAAATAATCTGTTGTTACTCGTTCTTAAAAACCTGAGGCAGATTTTTATTTTGTGTCTTTAATACCTGTCACTGTATTTGTGGTTTCACATGCCATTTCCAAACTCTGTAGTGGTAATAATAGAGGATGGCATAATTTCAGTGCTGAAGGACATAGTGTAATTTTTTTTCTAGTAAGGCTTTCCATTTCATTAATCGGCAGAGCAGCCCAGCAAGAGACACAAGGGTGATGGTGATGGCGTACTTCCTGAAGAAGACATGGAGGTGGAAACCGGGCTGTTTGGAAGAAGTGGACCTGAAAAGCCAGATTGCCCAGCAAACCAGAAGGAAAAGCCATCTACCAGTCGAAAAGACATCCCCAAAGTTTTACATGACAGCAGTAAAGATAATGTTACCGTCTTTGTCAGCAACCTTTCCTACAACATGGCAGATCCTGAAGTGAAACTGAAAGAGCTCTTTGAGACCTGTGGGGAGGTAGCAGAAATCCGTCCAGTGTTCAGCAACAAGGGGATTTTCCGGGGCTACTGCTATGTAGAATTCAAGGAAGAAAAATCTGCTCTCCAAGCTCTTGGCTTGGATCGTAAAGTTGTGGAGGGAAGACCAATGTTTGTTTCTCCATGTGTTGACAAGAACAAGAATCCAGACTTTAAGGTAAACTTTTATTCTTTCAAGTAATAGGTTGAACAGTGGGACTGCATAGGAAAGCTTCCAGAGTATGTTGCTTCCAGAGTGCTTGCATCTAATGAATTCATGTTGTGCTATTTTGGAATGGTAATTTTATGTCTTAGCAGTAAAACTGTTTTCTGGGAGTTCTTGCGTCTTATGTTACTTTGCCATAAACCAGGATTGACATTAGCTTACTCCAAGATTTGCAGAAATCTGCTAATCTGAGCACCTTGTTAATGGTGTGATGTACCCAGATTCTTACCTGAGCATCTCAGTCTGTGAAGTACTTTTTTTGGTTGAGTCATACAGCTGTGGGCATTTGTTACACAACCCACTCATTCTTGTTAATGGTCTGTACTAGAGATCAGTTGTGTAATCAGTGGTTTCCTGCATTATGGAGTTTTTGTACAGAAAAACTTAATGTTCAGATGGTGACAACTGAGCAAGAAGACGTTATCAATGGCTGCCCTCATTGTAAAGGAGACATAGATGTTTAGGAGCGTTTACTTGCAAGTCCTTAGTGTGTGCCTGTGTCTATATGCAAATATCTTTCAAGATACTACTCATGGCTTTAAGGTAGTTTTGGATCATGCAAATATGAAGTACTCTAACCTTTTGGGGGTGTAATAGATTAAAATCCTTGGAGTCTCTGGTTTGTGAACTAACAGCTGCCTTGTTTCTTCAGGTGTTCAGGTATAGCACTACACTGGAGAAACATAAACTGTTTATATCTGGTTTGCCATTTTCCTGCACTAAAGAAGAGCTGGAAGATGTGTGTAAAGCACATGGGAATGTGAAAGACATTCGGCTGGTCACCAACCGAGCTGGAAAACCCAAGGTAGGCATCCTTAATCCACTCTTTAATTTCAAGAAATTCTTTGAAAAGAAGCTCTTCATGAAGTTTGGATACAAAAAGTAGGTTTTGTATTTAAAAGTTGCCAACCTGGCTTTGCATTAAAACTTGTAGAAATGTTTGGATTTATATAGCACAGTGTGCCTTTGTGCTAACAAATAAGAAGTAGGAGGGGAAGAAGAATTTTTCCAAAATACTTCTTAAATTGCACAACGAGTATGTGTGATATAAAGGGGATGGAGGGGAAGATGTTTACAGCACTATCAGTATAGTAAAAATAGACGTTAGTAAGTCTGCAAAGAATATTTGTTTTTAAAGTAATTGACTAGACAGGGTTCATCTGGTATAACTGAGTCCCCTCCTCCCTCTCTTCAGTTTCTTGAGGCTATTGTTCATAATACCTGCTGCAATAATAGATATGCCAGTGAGAAAAGAGGCAAGTCTCTCTGACAGGGCTCATTATTTCCATCCTGGAATAAATGACTCGTTGTTAAATAAGAGACTTTAAACCAGCTGCTGCTCTGCCAAAATTCTACCTGACACCTCGGTCATATCTGAATGTTGGGCACTTGTAACTGGTGCCATCCTGGGGTTGATCTATTTTCTTGCTTTTGGTAGTATCTCAAGTACAGTTCCTGTTGCATGCATACCTTGTAATGAGCGCTGTCATGTGTACCCCAAGTCTTGCAGTCCACGTTCTGAGCTTAGTTTCAGCTGGGATTCTCTCTAAACCACAAATAAATGTACTTTGAATCTGATGTAAAAGAAAAATAATATCTGTATTTCCTGTGGGATAATCCAAAAATACAGCTTAAGGGTTTGAATGTCATTTAGAAGAATAACAATAACAGAACTGAGAGGTGATGCCTCCCAGCTAGTGTACTTGCTGTAGGAGCCTGCCGTAGCAGATGCCGGTGGCTGCCCTTTTGTCTGTTTGCTGGAAATAAGACCCAATTACTGAAGGCACACCAGCAGCGGTGCGGTTATCAGCTGTTACTGCACAAAGTCAACACAGATCCATGTCCTGCAAAGAACGCTTTTGTCACCAGTCCCTGTTCTCAGGGCAGCAAAGCCAGTCTCTTTGGAGACAGGGTCTGTCAGTTTTGGTGGAGCTGCTTAAGATGGGTTTTACTGCTCTTGAAACCAAGGTGGCCGCGATGGCCCTATGTTGGTAACTTGATTCCTTAGGTATGAGTTGTAGCTTAGTGAAGAATCACAGGAGAGTGTGTATATATCTTTCTGTTCTAGCTTTCTGTTCTAGCTCTACAGATTGATTTATCTTTTATTCCACTATGAATCCCAATCTGTTCAATACCAGATTCAGCATGGATATATATGTAATATATATCTCAAAGGGAAGACTTGCCACTGACATGGTAGTTTATTGTATTTACTTTACTGGTATCTTGGGGTTTTTTTGTTTGGTTGGGTTTTTTTCTTTTTAATATATTTTCCACAAATTAGGGCATCATGAATAAGAGTCAAGAAGTGGAGGTTGTAGATGTGTCAATAAGATTTTTTTTTTTTTTTTTTCCCCAGCTAAAGAATACTGGGACTCTGAGCCATGTTTAGGTCTGCTTTCTGTATGATTTTCTTAGCAGCTGGCCAAATTATTTGCAAAAGCAGTCATGCAGAGACAGAAGCACTAAAACTAATGTAGGTTACCTCTTTTCCTTATTTAGGGCCTGGCCTATGTGGAATATGAAAATGAAGCTCAGGCCTCACAGGCTGTGCTGAAAATGGATGGCTTGACAGTGAAGGAACATGTCATCAAGGTGGCGATCAGTAACCCACCTCTCCGAAAGCTGCCAGACAAGCCTGAGGCAGGCAGAGCCTCGCAATTTGCGGTACCACGACAGGTTTACGGAGCGTAAGTATTGGTGAGGAAGACTGCTTGGCAATGCTTAAAAAGGAAACACTGGGTTTCTTTATACACTAGAATGTAGGAATCTTCTCTAGAACATGAGAGAACATTTAAAAGGTGCTGAACCATAAAAAAAAATTGGGTTGCTGGATTGATGAGGAAAAGCAGATTTTTTTTTTTCTTTCACAATAGAAACAGGTCTGTAGTGACTGGAAGTATTGGCCATTGGACATCCCGTTGGATCTGATGTTAGCACCTGAGCACCAATAACTTCTATGTCCTCTCATTCTGGAGAACCAGCCGTTGTTTGCAGTGAGCATTAGGGCTGCTCTTCCATCTTTTAGAGTGCTCCTGCTGCTTTGCATTGCATTGGTGTTGTATTGCATGTGCCCTGTAGATAAACACAGAGCTTCAGTTTCTGGGGTCTGTTGGGCAGTTGTTTTCTGCCAGGACTTGGGTATACTGTTTCAAAGGGCACCCATTGAAAGCTTTGCACTACTTATTACTGAAACAAATGACAGAAATAACATTTAAATGAGTGTTCTTCATAGTGAACAAAGTCCTTTGTGTTTCCCTAAGCTAAAACAGTGTGTTCAAAGAGCACTGGGATATTTTTAAATGTCACTTTTTGTTCTCCAGGCGAGGAAAGGGAAGGACACAGCTTTCAATGATGCCTCGTGCGTTACAGCGCCAGAGTAATCCTGTGGCTAAGGCTGAGAATGGGATGGTCCAGAACTCACCAGCAACTTCATCCGAACCCCTTGAGGAGCCTAAAAAGATGTCCAATGCTGATTTTGCCAAGATGCTACTGAAAAAGTGAGCAAAAAGTCTGCAATCAGCGGGTCTGGTAAAATGTGAAATGCCTTTATGGAAGCCATGTTGTGTCCTTACGCTAGCAAGGAGAGAACGCCAGTCACAATCGTGTGTAAATACTGTTCTGGACTACTGCATTCATCGAGATCAGTGTAGGATGGTACAAATTCAGGTTTTTCTCCTCTGTTTCTAAGAGCAAAGAGTTAAACTATGTTCTGGTAAAATGGTGTTATATGATCCCTCATATTGAGGGTAACGAGGGGGGAAATATTTCCTGTACAGGTTAGGTGCCACATCAAGTTTTAAGAATACTTTATAAATATTTCTCTTTCATTAATGAATGAGATGCAATGTGAAAGCCTAGTGATAACCTTGTCAAGCTCCACTGGTCAGTTCAGATTGTGATGCAGTCATTCTCTCTGATAATGAACCCATTTTACACCCAAACACACGCACGCAGGGACATTCATCTCCTTCCATTAAGAGTTAAATGGCAGATGCTAGTAACTTCACCACAATGGCCTATTTTAGTATTGGGAGAGTTTCTATACATATGTGTGTATATGTATATACACAAATACACATATATATGTATTCAGCAGTTAATGTTCTGTTCGAGTTGACCTGTTTTTTATATTGTGTATTTGTAAAAGACATTCAAATTATTATTTTTAAGTGTCATGAGATAATACTTAGATCTGGTAATTTTTGTTTCCCATAAAAGCTGTACATGTTGTTGCTGAGGACCATTTTTTTTGTTGTTTTCGCTAGCTAGCTCTCATGTCTTTTGCAGGTGGTTTCTGTATGGTTTTGTACAAATGTGAAGTGCAAGCTGATGTTTCTTGGTTTATTAAACTCAAGTTCTCAAAGGTTTTCTATAAATACTGTTGCTTTTGTTTAAATGTGGGTGTTGGAACTGCACTTAACCTATGGCAGCTGGGTAATACGGATGTACCTCGCCTCTCAGGTGCACTGAGATACATGGTGTCACTTGCATACCTTTAAGTAGCTCATTCCATCTAGTACGAATATCCTGGAACCACTTCAGTAATCACCTCAGACTTTAAAATAATCTGGTATGTGATCTTGGACAGAAATATTACTGCTTGTCTGACTAAAACTGACGCTAACTCTAGAAGTCAACACATGCAGGGGCTGAATGTGAGGGGAGACACCAGTACCAAGTTCACTTGTACAACACAAGTACTGCTGCAAATAAACACTATTTTCAGTGCTTACATTCTGTGCTAACTTGACTTGGCTTTACTTTGAAATGATTGAAGCATGTAACATTGGCAGCTGTGGTGATACAGCAAGGGAGCAAGTTCTGTTGGTGCTTTGTCACTGTATGGTGTGCAGCCTCTTTGGCTAGCCATCCAGTATTATCCTGATGATACAGTGGGATTGTATCTCAAAATCAGCTTAGAAACATTCTAATAACACTTCAATAAGAAGCTTTGATTCGTGAGGTGGGAATGCTAAGGCTGGCACATAAGTTTCCTTTGGCTGCTGGGTTGGACTTGCTGCTTTGGAACCTTCTGTAGCACCTCATGCTGCAGTACAGTTGCAGGCAGCTGAAGGAGCCAGGATGTGCACTGTGTAACTTGCTACTCCACAAACTGAGCTATGACCCCTTTTTAGTTCACTGCAGCAGAAGAATGTTTTGAGAACAGCCTATTCCAAACAAAGACTTTTAATATTAAAATAGTTTATTAATCTGTTACTAAAATAACATTTCCCCCCCCCGAGCTCTAAAGTGCAGATTTTATTTATATTCACCTTGCACTACAAAAATAAGCACACTTTGTAAGGACAGAACAACCTTCCTCATTTATTGTTTGCTTTCCCTGTCAGCAGTAATTGGTACATAAGCATGGAGTGGTGCTGTAGCATATAGAGAACTCCTGGTCTTGTCCTATTGTCTGCTTGTATAAAATATGTCCTAGCTACCTTGCAAGTAAGAGAGAGTTAGAAGGGAAGAAACTTAACACTGGCCTGGGACAGTCTAATAGCTTATGCTGTTTTGCAAAGGGTTTAAACTTCACAGCACGCTAAACTGGAATGGAAGTTTTCTGACCTTAGAGATGTTTGTTGGGATCAATTATGCTGTTGCACAACTGCCAAGCAGGGGTGTAGGGAGCTATTCTTCTATGTTAGGCTGCAGGTGCTTTTACCTTAAAAACAAAGATAAGTATGCTGCTTTGAATTGCACAGCAGCTTTCAGGTACTACACTTAACTGCCACTGCAGCACAAAGAGGCTTCATGGGATTCTTGATGCATTTATCACAGTAATAACATGACCTAGTAATTAATTGTGAAAAGTTCTCTTGTGTAGATTGAAGAAACTGAAGTTTTTGGTAACATATTCTTACCAAAATGGCACAATTGATAAATAATAAATTGATAATTGTCTCATAGTTATGTATAAGAACCTTTTCTGCCTACAGCTTTGCAGAAGCAAGCTCTTTTCAAACCCTGAACTGAAATGTATAAGGACAGTTGCGGTTTCCCAGGGCTTCCTGGGCTCTGAGGCAAAGCCTCAGTGCTAGGTAGTCCTTCTGTCTGAAGTACAGCAAAAGCACCCCGCAGTTCAGTGAATAAGAAGTTCATTTCTTCTCTTGTTCAGTCACATCATCTGTAATCTTAAACCAAATACTTCCCACTTGTTCTACAAAACTCACCCTAAGAAAGGCAACTGAAACTAAACATGCACAGTGCTACTGAAAACAGAAGTGGGAGGGGAGAGATGCCTTTGCTGAACTGGAGTTTAGCCTCCTTCCTGATCAGTACTGTCAGACTTGTATGACTGACAGGAAAGAGTCTGATTAATATAGCTGGGAAAGTGCTGTTACTGCAAGGGTTGTGTTTTGGGGGTTGGTGGGGGTTTTTTTGTGTTTTGTTTTTTTTTTAACAACAGGGAAGAGGTAACACAAAAGCAACAATTCAGTTAAGACTTTGTCTTGCCTAGCAGCTCCTTAACAAGGTAAGACGATGCAGTTGACTGACTAGGTGAAGGGTTGTGATTGAAGTGGCTTCTCAAAGCTTAATTTTAAGGAGAAACTAAATTCTGCTTCAGCTTGTTGAGCCCCTCTGCCACCTCTCCCTACCTCCTTCCAGTAGCACAAGCAAGTTATAGTGCACAATCAACATCAACAGTTCACATTTCAACTTGGCATTATGTATATAAATAAATTATATTAATTTAATCCAATGTAAGACACTTTAAATAAATGAAATGCTAAAAAGTGACATCTCCTGTTGAGTTATTTCCCAGCAGGAATACTGAGTGGCTTGGCGTTCTCCCATGTGTTTACTGGCTCCTGAATGTCCACAACCCTCAGGTCTTGACAGGGATAGTTTGTTTGCATCCAGCAGTGCTGCCATCTGCTTCAGGTAAGCCCACGGAGTATTCTGTGGTGGCAATGAGCAACATGTCCAGAGTCGTCTCAGTACACTTAGCAATAAAGCGTATGAAAGGCCTTACATCGCCCTCGTTGGCTACTTCTAAGACATGGTAATACTCGGCCCGTTGCTCCTTGCGGATTGTGATGGGCGGGTAGCCTGCCTGCATTAGTATGAGGTTCATTAACAAGCGCGAGGTCCTTCCGTTGCCATCTACGAATGGATGGATGTAAACCAACTTGTAGTGGGCTAACGCAGCAAATTCCACAGGGTGCAAGCTCATGGCATCTTCTGAGTTAATCCACTGCACAAACTCCTGCATCTGTTTCTCAACGTCTTGGGGATGTGGTGGTATATGATGTCCTACAAACACCTGAGTAGTCCTGAACCGTCCTGCCTCCACTGGGTCAGCATAGCCCAGCACTCTCCGGTGTATCTCCAAGATGTCGCTGATGGTTACAGAGCCTATCCGTGATACCAGCGTGGTATTGACATATTTCAAAGCTGCATGCATGCCAATCACTTCATTCTGCTCCACTAAGCTTTTTCCAGGAACAGCATATCTGGTCTCAATGATGTGTCGTATTTCTGACAGCGTCAGAGTGTTTCCTTCAATAGCAACCGTGTGGTAGATGTGGTGATAATAGGACTCTTCCATCACTCGGCGCAGGGCAGAATTGCCTTTGGGGATTGCCATCACTTTTTTAACTTTACTGTCAATAATGCTAAAATACCTCTGATCTATCTCTTCAACTAAAGGTAGCGTCCGGTCCCGATTGATCAAAGCCTTCTCGTTGCAGGGTGAAATGGTTAGTGCTTTAGAGTACAAATAGTCAGCTTGAAGAATGTCTTTTTCCTCTTCAGAAAAGATACCAAATTCATTCAGGGCATCCACATAATCAGGGTCCATTTTGAGGGCATACACAAAGAGTTTGTGCGCCTTCTCCCGCTTTCCTTGGCGCTTCATTTCAAGGGCTTGATTCAGAGCTGCTTTGGCTTCTAACTTCACTTCTGAAATGCAACAATATCAGTTAGATAACAGGGTAGTGAGTTTTACTGAAGACCTCTGGAGACCATCACTGTTCACTGATAAAAAAATTAAATAAAGCCAGTCAGTCTGTCAGAACCGTAACAGAGAACTTGTATTCCAGCCTTTGCTGGGCTACAAGCGCAGAGGCTTATGCCACGTTTACAGGCTGAGTACGTGGCAGCAGAGCTGTTCCTGGCAGGAAGCGTGGTGAGGGATAATCTGTGAGCAGCATGGCTCAAGCTGACCACAGGCGTGTAGCCATCCCGGCAAAACTCGCTTCAGCCACCAGGCTGCTTTGTGTGGGGGGACACAGAGTCTTAAATACATTCTCTTGGCAATAATGCCAGTTCTCTTGCTAGCAGCACAGCCCACAGCTGCTTACAGCACTTCTATCCGTTTTTTCACTGAACTATCAAACACCTTCCCAGCAATAACAGCTTTAAAACGAACAAAGATACAGTGCTGGAATGGTAATGATTCCTTTGACTGTCTTCCAAATTAACGTCCTGGCCAATAAAGGCAATGACTGCAGCCTGTCATTGCCAGAAAGGCAGTTCTATGACAGCCAGGATTTCAGGATTAATGCTGTGTACCCCAAGTTACTTTGTATTAAGTATACTCTGTATTCCAGTTACCTTAACAGAACTTACTCGTACTGAAATCATGAGGAAAAACTTCTGAGAGGCAAAGCAGCACTGAGAGAACACCAGCACATCGCCCTTCTGTGGTGCAGGGCAACGGAATGCAGTCAGGCTGGCTATGGCATGTCTGACCTCTGGGTGATGTTAATTTGCAGTTGGGCAGTGAGAGTTTGTTACCATTATGGGGTACAGGAGATCATCAGGTAGGGGGGGACAGATCTCTAAGATGTGGGTTGTTATTATACAGAGAATCAGCTGTTCCCCTGCAACTGCCCTGGGGACACTCTTACCTGGGGAGGCTTTGCCTTTCAGCACCAGCAGCTCCAGCCCATTGGAGGTCACGCTCAGCCCAGTTGTTTGTCCTGTGTATCTGGTGACCCCTGAGGAGCCCGCACCCAGTTTACTTTTCAGGAAGGAGAGTCCTTTGAGCACTGCATGGCACTGGTCTTCCACAGCAGCCAACGGGAGCAGTAGCATCACGAGCGAGCCCAGAAGGAGCACAAGCACGGCCGCCCACCTGATTCGGACCCACAGGGTTATCCATTTCAACTCGGGATCTGTCGCCATAGACACGAGATTCATCCTGCTTCCAGCGCAGACACAAGGAACATCTCCTTTCCCACTGCTCCCACCTGGGAAGAGAAACAGCTTTAGCCAGAGCTCCATGTGATGGGGCAAGCGTGGTGCTGGAGACATGGCACCTGTGTGGACTTGTGCATACGTCGTCTGGGTTTCTGTCACAGCTGTTAGGAGTTATCCCAAGCACCCACCTTTCCCTGCCACCTCTAAGCACATCAGGGCAGGGTGCACACAGTGTTCGGCGTAACGCAAATCCTTATGGGATCCGCTACATGTTAATGTGACAGCGGCATAAGGAGGAGACATTGATGCCCATGAGCAGCATGGGCACCGGGCTCTGCAGGGGTTGAAGGAGCTCTGTCCCGTACATGTACGGCGCAGCTACCCACCTCCTCCCTCCCCCAGCTCCCAGCCCTCCTCCAGCCCTGCGACCTCTGAAGGCAAAGGCTCCAGGCCCCTGCGCGTCCTCCCGGTGTGGAAATCCGCCCCCAGACCCTCCCTGTTCCCCTTCAGCCGCCGCTCCTCCTCCAGCACCGTTCCCTCCCCACGTCTCCCTCCCCAGCCTGGCCCCCCTCACCCCCAGCTCCTCCCTGTCCAGGACCTCCGGTTCCTGCCCCCCTCCCCCGGCCCCAGTCTCCCCTCAGGCCGGCATCCTCCTCACCACCGGGCACATCTCGGCCCGGGTCCCCGCAGCCCCCAGCCTCCCCTCAGGCCGGGGTCCCCCTAACCCCGCCAGCACCCCCGGGGTCCCCCCCGTCCCCTTTGCCGCCTCCTGGAGCCGCCGGCTGCCGGCTACAATAGCCCCGCCCCCAGGGACCCCGCCCTCCGCGCCCTGCCATTGGCTGAACCGCTCTTCTTCTCCTTTCCTATTGGCGCTCGCAGCGGATCCTTCTCTCTTGTGTTCCTCCCCCCCTTCCTGCCCTCGGCTTCCTGTGGCGTCTTCCGGGTAGCACCACACCCCCGACGCCGGAGAGGCTCGTGGAGGGTGAGAACTGGTGAGCGTTCACGCCGATCATAGGAGGAGCAGCCAATGAGAAGGGAAGATAAAGGAGGGGGCGGGCCCACTCGACTAGTTAAGGACGGGGGGGCGGTGCCCGCCCCCAGTTGCTATGCGACGGCCGCGGCCTAGCAGGCAGCGGGTTGCCCGTCGCTCTCCTCAGGCTCGGGGCAGGGCCGGGAGGTGGCACCTGGCTAGTGTGGCCTTCTCTTGGGGGTGGGTGGCCAGGAGCTTTCCCCAGCGGGGCTCTGTTGGGGTGCGGTGCTGTGGGGAGGACAGCAAACCGTCCTCCGTGCTCACAGCTTGTTTACTGGCATGGTAAAAAACCCCTTTTCTGTCACTGATTCCTGGCCTTTCTGGAAAAATACTCTTTTTTTTTTTTTTTTTTTCCTTAAGGCAGCAATGTACCTTGGTGCTCTGCACTTTTCCTTCACCTTTTGTCAAATCTCTCCCCATTCCTGCTCTTTAGCAAAAGGAAGGGAAAAGAGACTGGTTTAGGGAATTGCAGGTAACTCAGATTTCAGTATCTGGTAAGACAGTTTTCTACCAGATGCTTACACAGCAAATCATCACTGGCAGGGAAAAATAACCTGGTTTGTCAGAAATAAATTGTGGCAATTTAAGCTCTTTTTCTTCTTTGTAGCTGACAATAGTGAAAAAGCAGGTGCAGTAAACACAGCTCTTGGGTTGTGAGAGTTTGGAGCTCTCCCCCACGATGTGCCCAGAGGAATGCTAAAGACGATGGCCTGGGTTGCTTCTCTGCAGATGGCGCACGTCACGCTTCTGTGCAGCATGGTCTTTTAACCATGTGTTCTTTAGCTGCGATGGCTCCTGTCACTGTGGGGTGTTGCAGGGGGAGGTTTTACCACTTTTGCTTACTGTTACAGCACTGGCTGGGGTGAAGGTGTAAAGAACATGTGTAAAACTTGCTTGTGGTACCGGATAGAGTTTGTTGGCAAGACCTTAGGAAGCAAAAGGAACAAATTTAAATTATTTTAGTAAAATGAACAGATGTTCTTAAACGTGAAGTTCAAGAAAGGCAAGTACTGCATTCAGGAAGAGGAATTCAGGCCCGAAATATGCCTGCCCTAAAATAGGCCCTAATGCCTGCCCATGTGTCTGCCTCTGCACAGGCTGTCCATTGCAAAGCCTTGGAGAGGAGCCAGCTCTGAAATCCCTCCTAAAGTTTTGAGCCTGCAGTATTCTCTCCTCCTTGGATACTGTTCCTCACAGCCTTGCAACGTTTCCTTCATGCCTGTTGGGAATACACCAAGGGTCCCTTTCATGAACAGTGACTTGAAACCACACCTTTTCAGAGGAGCTGCTGGTTCAGTGGTCTCTTTGCATGGTGGACTTCCAACAATGAGGACAAGCCACCTTTGTGTCCGAATGATCAAGGAACACGCTGCCAGCGCTTAAGTAAGAGCATAGTAAGGGGCTTGCTGTCCCATAGTATGGATGCTGTTGGTGCACAGCATCCTGATCCAGGTTAGCTTTGTGCTGCTCCTACACTGTTCTGCTTCCTCTGCAATTGATGTTGCATTACATGGGGGTTTCCAGAGACAGTCTTCCTTTTCTTGCTCATTTTCATTGGGAAAGGCAGTAACCACTCTCTCAGTGTTGGGGCTCTCTCAGATGCTTATTGATTTTACTGGCATTGACATAAGCAGCTTGATGAACTCAGTTCAACCAGCGTCCCTAAAAAGAGACTGACGGCACCTCAGCTCTGAGAGCACTCAGCAGCAAACGGAGCCCAAGGCGATTCCTGCAGCACAAAATTACATGTCCTCCAGCCATTTGGAACCTGCCAGAGCCCATTAATGCTGAAAGAGAAGTTTGGGGGATAATTAGGATTTGAAGGATGAGCAAATCTGTCTGCCCTTCAAGAGGAAGCTTCAACAGAAATGTGTATTTTCCTCAGTGCCAGTGATGTGGCACCCAAGGCTAATTACGGAATAATTATAGAATGATGATATATTTTCCTTTTAAAAATGGTGAGAAGCTCATTTAGAATCTGTTCACCAATTAAATCTGATCCAACAGAGGAGAGCAACACTGATAGCCAGGAATGCCTGGCATCTCATCCTGGCTTTGATCGCTCTCAGTAGCCTTGGAGTGGTACTTCTTTGTGACTGCTGTGCTAGAAACTGACCATGCCACGCTGTCCCTCGGGGATGCCAGCAGTACTGCTGATACTTGGCATTTCCAAAGCTCTTCCTCAGTGTGGATCTGGGCCAGCTCAAGGGTTGCCATTGCCAGTACATCATATGTCACAATTATTTATGATTTTGTCAGGGATAGCGAAGGGAGATCCCAGTGTAGATGATAGGAAAGAGTAGGGCTGTGAAACTCTGGAGCTGTAGCCCTGGATTGGCCCGCTGGGCCTCCCTAGCAGCTCTCGGTATGGTTGGACATGGACATGTCTGGAGCCACGGTTGTGCCAAAGGGCTCTGATCTGGACCCTTAACCTCTTGGGAGAATTTGCGTTTGAAACGGTGTCATTCGTTACAGCATTGCAGGGGGACGCTGGAAGCATTATGGTTGTGTCACGGGAGAAGACGTGTAAGAAGTTGATTCTTCTTAATATTTGAGTCTGAATCCGGTGAGTGTGCAAGTGGACGGGTCCCTGCAGCCGGTAGATGGCACTGACTCATTTCGCTGCACTGTAGAAACCTCCCAGCGTGCTGCAGTCTCTCTCCTGGACCTTTATACCTTCTGCCTTTAGAGGCAGTGATTATGAAAAATATATTTTAAGGTTAAGTAAGGCTCAGGCTTCCTTTTGGAACTGTTTGTACTGGGATAAAAATCACCTTTCTGTGCACTAAGGAGGTTTTGGGGATCTATTGCTGATGAGGTGTAATGGTGGCTGAAGGCACAGACCTTGTGTTTCTCTGAAGCTTGCACAGTGCTGTGTCTGACGGTGCCTGTTAGGCTGATCCCTGTAATAATCTTACCTGACATACATTTGGAAGATGTGATAAAGCAGAAACGTTAGTGTTGTTTCTTTCTGGCTTTCCGGGGTGGCAGGTTAAAAGGAAAAAAAAAAAAAAAAAATCTTTGCAAAAGAGAGGACTTCTCTGTCCTCCCCTGCCAGCCTCGAGTCTCCAGAGTGGCTGGAGGTAGAGCGCTGCAGGCTCAGCATCCCCGTGAGCCTTGCCATGCTGGGGGTCCTGGTGGTCTGTTTTTGTCCCCCTCCAGCCCAGGTTTCATCTCTTTTATTTCCTGTGCTCTTGGGCAGTGTCGTTGGGCTTGCTGGCAACTGGTTGCCCTTGAGTTGTTGGGTTAAACCGAGGCAATGAGGAGGCAGTGATCTGCTTGAGAAGCATCACTTGGGAAAGGCTCCTTGTCTGTATGAGGGTCTTGTCAAGAGAAGCTACTGGATTCAGAGACAGAATTGTATATTGAAGTGTGGGATTTTAATCAATGAACAGATGGGCAAGTAAGAGATCAAATGCCTGGTGGTAAAGCTGTCACCCAGGTCAAAGCAAGGTTGTTGTGAAAAACGGTTTTGACATTCTCTGCTGCGCTGTTTGCAAGGCAAATGGAAACCACGTCCTGGATCCAAGTGCTAGTGAGCAGTGCAAAGACCAAAGGGATTTTTAATTAAAGAGAAAATAGAAGGGTAAGCAAAAAGCAAGAGCTAGATTGCACTGTGGTGATTACTTCTTCTAGCTGCAAACCTCACTGAGTGAGGGGGTTCAAGGCTAAGTGAACGATTTAAAGCTCTTAATGAAAACATTGAGAAGCACAAACAGAAGACTGAATAGATAGCTGAAAACAAAGCTCTGAGAGGGTGCAGGAACAGAGGGCTTTGTTGGCTCTCTTAACGAATAATGAGGAACGAGCTTCTCCGACAGATTGGTTTGCGGCACTGGGAATAAATGGACAAAAGGAGAACTTTCAAAGCAATACTGCAGCTGAGCACAACGTTATTTCAGCTAAGCTGGGACAGAGCTGTTCTAACATCAGACCAGTAAGCCTGTTTCAACCAGCAGGTCCCAAGAAAAGCCCTTCTGCAATGTCTGGGTATAATGAGGAATGCAATTTAGAGGGAAGAAGGGAATAAGGAGTCCCATCTATGTGGAAGAAAAGATCTTTCATTATTGCACTTGTGGTCAGCACAGTTTTCCAATCAGCCATGCATTGCTGCTGGTTTGAAGGTCTGGAAGGCAGTGGGGCACAGGAAAAAAACATCCAAAGGGAGCAGTGAATACTGCTGGGCTGATACTGTCCCCAAGCAGGATCAGAGGTGGAAATGGCAGCGCTTGGAACACGTTCCTGTTCCAGTATTCATGAAGAGTTTTTAGTCATGGTGCTGGGAGCGATGGAGAATGAATTTTTCAGCACACCTGAAAAATCTTGGAAAAACCCAACATATTTTGTGGTACAGAACACTGTTTCTCACGGCAGTTCCTGTTCTTGCTGGCTGTCCTGCCTTGGGGTAAGAAACGTCAGCTTTACGGAAGTTGAGGGCTGTAGAAAGCTTCAGTCATACATGTTCCCAAGGTTGAAGAGGACGATTCTCAGGGACCTCAGTCCGTTTCTAGCTCATGAGGGACTTCGTGGCCATTTACTCACAGTCCCCAAACTCTGTGGGAGTCCTGCCCCAGAGGGGACCTGGGGGAGGGGTAAGGCAAGTGGCTGCACGCTCATCTCCAGCCTGTCCTTGAAGCTAAGGTGGAAATGCTGACTCTATAATAAGAGTAATTTTGGACTAACTGCCACATATACTTGACTAATGTGACTCCACGCCAGGCAATCTGGAAATATATTAAACCCGTGAGCTACTGCAGCGATGATTTGCATGTCAATAACAGAAGGGAAATTGCCTCCCACAGTCTCCTCTCTGGGTTTTGATCCTGTGAAGTGCCAGGTATCCCCAACTCCAGTCCATGTAATTGATTCCAGGAGGCAGTGGAGACCTCCTGGGATAATGAGGGCTTCTGGGGTAAGATGCTCAGTTAATCTTGTAGTTTTACCTCCCTCCTCCTCTGGCTGAGTGAAGCAGGGCAGGGGGGTGTTCAGCTAAAAATGCAACAAAAGCGATGCTCGTTAAGAGTGTCAAAGTCTGCGTAGGCACTGTCCGTCCTCCTGGCACACTGGTTTCTGGCAGGGTATCGAGGAGCATGGAAACCTGCTTAGGACACAGCACAAGGATGAACAGCTTCCCAATAGCCATGCAGGCATTAAAACAACTTCCTGATCCTTTCCAGGTGCCAGAGGAGCAGTCGGATCAGGGCAGCACTTGCAGTGCAGCCTGGCAGAGAAGGGTGGAGAGCTGTCTGTGCCACAGCAGAGACTTCTTTTCCAGCAAGCACGCTTACTGGGAATACATTTGCAAGATGCATCATTTAATAGTTAAAACTCTGCACATTTGCTGCCTCCAGGGCTTGTAATCTAGGACAAGGAGGGCTAAAACAGGCAAGAGGGTAGGTGTTTTGTAGGAGCAGATTACAAAAGGAGCTATTTTACCCTGTAAGATTCTCAGCTCGCCCCCTGCTAAGGTACTGACAGCTGTCAGAGCTTAGCAGGTGTCCCCGCACAGATTTGGGAGGGCAAGGCAACAGCTTGTCAGACTTGGAGGTGGCACTTCTTGCTAATGCAACGGTGGGACAGACTTGGCTGAAGATGGTCCTTTCCACAGGTGGGGAGCACAAGGCTGGCACTGTTGGGGTCTCTGGGGGCCTGTGTGTGTGCCCAGGGAGATGCCAATGCCATCGGCTGTAGTGGGGATGGAGGCAGTGGTGGCCCTAGAGGCCACAGGCATTAAGCTCAGAGAGCCTTTTCTAGTCTTAGATGCCCTTAAGCTCTTCCCTTCTTGGACTTCATTTAAAAAACCCACCCTGATTAGATCTGGGGATGACTAGATCCTCATTGATCTTGTCTTTATTTTTTTTTTCCTTGGTGATGTTCAGCTGCAGGAGGCTCCTGGCAGCTGGAGAATGGAGCCAGCAGTGTCATCCAGCTGGAGGTGCTTCCTCACAGGCAGCTGTCCCCATCCTGCCCGCTTTGTCCTGGGGGACCACGCTGCCCTTCTGCTGCCTGCCAGAGCCCTGGGTGCAGGATGCGGCCAGGGGAGAGGCAGAATCTGAGAGCAGGTGGTCTAGGGACAGCCGCATGCTATGGAGGGCCATGGGTGGCTGCTGAACAGGGGGACGTTTTTCCTTAAAGTTACCAGGAGAGGGGATGATGCTCAGTCACCATGGCAACTTCAGCCAGTGCAGGGATGCTGGGGAGGCACCGGTGTGTCCTGGCAGAAGTGCTAGGGGATTCTCAGGGGGCTGTGCGTGAGCCTGAGCTGGGTGCTGGAGGCCAGCATGTCCTGGTCCTGGGCTGATTCCCAACATTTCAGTCTTTTGATTGGTATGGACTGCCTGCGAGGGTCTCTGCTGAGCTGGGACTGCCCTGAGCAGCGCTTGATAATGGAGGTGCTCCCTGAATGCAGTCTTCAAGAGCTATTTAAGTTCCTAAATCCCAGGAAGCAAAGCAGGGGCTCTGGAGCAGAGCCCTTGGTAACTGCTGACCACTCTGGCTTTGCTTCCCCATGGATCTAAGTTTCCAAAGGCTCCTGGAGCCTGGGATAGTCAAGTGGCTCTTTATATGTGCTGATTGTTAAAAATTCAAACCAAAGCAAGTGGATGATCCCTTATAAAGCACCTCTGTGGTTAGTAACGTTGATGTAGAGATCTGAACTCAGGAACTCTGCACTACTGTGTTCTCAGCACCTACGCTCAGAAACAAGGCAAGAGTTGGAGGAAATGGATTTGCAAAGCAATCTGTGCTGTTCTCAGCACAGCTCAGTCGCTGACTCGAGAGCCCTCATGGAAATACGGAGAAAGAGCATGTGTAGTTCACATCTTTCCATGGTGCTCTGTTAATTTTCCTGCATGCTGCTAAATAAAATGCATCCTCTGAAATTCCTCCAAATTAAAACTCAGGCTCTTCTCTCCCCCCTGCCAGTAATGGTGCAGAGAACAGCCCCTGTTTATTACCAGCAGTGTAACTCCATCTTTATCAGGTTCCTCCAGCGCTGTGCAAAACTCAAAGTTGTTAAACATTTCACTTTATATGGCTGGATTTAATTACTTTGGAGATGGAGTGTTAAATCTCCTCTGTTGGGCTTTATGGCTTTCAACAGGAAGAGGCTGAGCTGGAACAGGAGCTGTGTGTAAATCTCTTTCTGCGCTGGTATGTAGGGCAAGCACCATGAGCTGCTTTTGCAAGCTCTCGGCATTGCGTGGAAGCTCCTTGCTGCGCTGTACACATGCAGCTCTTCTCTGCCGATGCCAGTGGAGCCCTGGCACCATGCTGGGCTTGCCCCATCTGTTCCTGAGCCCTCGCTACTGGCTGCCTGTTCCCAAAAAGGGTGATACTGGGGTGGGCTGCTGCAGGCTCCTGTTTGGGCTGGGTGAAGGGATGGGAAAAGCTAGGTGTGGTGTGCTGATGCTCCTGTGCCGGCTCCATCCCAACCTCATCCTGCAGGATGTGGGTGCAGCATGCTGGCAGAGCAGGACAGAGCTGTGCCTTTCCCCAGGAATGCAATGCAGGTGATGTGAAAATAAATACAGTGCAGCTAGGGCACGCACACCTGGGCTCGTGCCTTGTCTGTCAGCTCAGGTGATTTGTCTAAACCCACATGCTGTCTTAGCCGTGAGGAAGCCTTTCTGATGAAGCACTCTTGTTATTGTTTCTTGCCTCTTAGCCAACCTGTTACCTGCTTTCTGGTATCTGAATCTCACGCCTGCATCCCTCTGCGTGCCACCCCCTCCCTGCAGCTCTCCAGTGGTGAGCGATTGTCAGGCTGAGCTCCGGCTCTCTGCCCTCCCTCGCTGTGGCTTCCTCACCTGCCTCTCGCTCATCTCCAGAAGCTGCAGCTTACATCTGTGCTGTTTGTAGCTGATGATCAGCTACTGCCAGGTGAGCCTAAACCCCAGCCCATGGTGTTGGCAGCTGGATGCAGTTCAGGTCCTGAAAGCGGTGGCACATCTGTTGCTTTTGCTGGCTAGGCCAGCACCGTGCCTTCCCACAAAGCAGCAAGGTGCCTCCCTTTTCTCAGAGCTCTTTCCATTTTGGAAGCAATTATAAGATTGCCATTTCTCCCAGACATGGCAAATGGCTTCAGGCAAGAGCTAAGAGCTCTGTGGAATTACTTCAGTGGAGCTGATGCTTGCTGAATGTTTCGGTAAATGGCCAATGCTGGGTCATAATTCAGTGCAGCTCCTTTGGGAATGGAGCTGTAGTTCGGCCAGCAGTGCTGCACGGCATAGCCGTGTGCTCAGTACGAGCGTGAGCCAGGACGATGCTCTCTACTTTGGTGGGGATCAGCGTTCAAGGGCTTCTTACTCTAGAGGGAAACAGGAATGTTCCTCCTTGTTCCGCATTCATGGACTTCTGGCTGATGGCATATGTGTGTCATAGATCCAGGGCTACCAAGGAAGAGAAAAGCCTGAGAATGGAGGTGTCCCTTTGCTGTCCCATTGAGCTGTGGTCTGGGAAGATGCCTGGTGATTACCTGGCCTCTGCTCTGGGAGTGCTGGGTCACGCGTTAGTCCAGCTACCAAATTAGTGACAGTCAGATCGTGCAGAAAACAGCAGCTTGCCTGGGAACCCTTGAATGTCAGGAGTAAGTAGTAGCCTCATCTTTTACAGTTACTTTATTTGCAGATGTTTAATTGAGGCTCCTGCTGGCATTTGGGTTATGTGCCTCACCAGCCGTGGGCAGCAGGCTGGGCAGGCTCCCTGACTTCCCAGACCATGAACCTGCTAATAACTAGGCTTCTGCAGAACCCAATCTTCACTGCGTTTTTGTTCTCATTTAGTTATTACATTTAGTCTCTAGTGACTACAGAGCGGACAGCTGGTAAAGATTTGCATATGGCATGAAATTAAGTGAGTTCATTTTAATGTCTAATCTGTGCAAAGCTGAAATTTGGTTTCTAAAAGCCTTGCTTTGCCTTATCATTGCTGGCACATCTGCTTCATGCATTAGCCTTTGATTTCTAAAAGTTTATTTTCCCTGTATTTCACCAGGATGAACAATTGGAGCAGATCTTTGCGATCTTTTGTAAATGGTTTAACACCAGAGCTCAGGATCCTCTGGGGTGTGCAGCAAGAGTTCTGCCTAGCCATTGAGGAACATCCCTTGCATTTCAAGCGTGCCTTTCTGCTGGGCTCTTCCCAGCAGTGATTTGCCATGAGAAGCTCCCCTAACCCTTGCTGCCGTGGCATGCTTGGCAGTGTACTCGGGTATTACACAACGCCAGCCATAAATGGGCTCCTTCCAGCCAGCGCCTCTTTGATCAGCTTCCCCCGAGTGTGCAAAAGTTACTTCTAAGCCTTTGCTTGTCCTCAAAGCGTGAAGCCAGCTTCAGAACTGGGCTGCGCTATTTTTTTCATTTTCTCTTCGGTCTTTTCTTGTTTACCTCTTGTGCGAAGTGTTTGAGAGGGAAATGAGCTGTGCCCACCATGGGGTATGGTGGGGAAATTGCTCTTAGACCTTGTCTACGCTCAGGGAATGCTGACATAATTTCTCAGGCGCGGGGAGCCCTGGAGTAGCAGGTCCTGCAGCTCATAGCATTCCCACCTCTCTGTCCCTGAGATCAGTGTGCCCTGCCAGAGCTGTCTTGGGGCTCAGGGATGAGGCAGCAGGTAAGACTGATGTACAAGAGGTCAAAATAACACAGCAGCTGCTAAAGCCGAACCAGTGACTTGTTTCATATCTAACAGGGCTGTTTACTGGTATTCTAAGAGCAGAGAAAATGCTGGATGGATGTTGTAAACGCTGTGTAGGAGCTGTTTCCTTCAATGTAAATGAGCTGGTGGACTGGCCTTCCAGTACACTGTGCTCATGGTGCCTGGCTTCGGGAGAAGATGACAAAAGCATCTGGCAGAGTGTTTGATGTTTGTGAGATGTCATTTCTGATTCAGTCTCCACCCAAGTAGTGTTTGGAGGATCCAGGAATGCAGGTGAAGCACCTGAAAGGAGGTTCTTGAGTATTTCCAGTTGGCAGAGAAGTGAAAAATACTCTGAATCTCAAGAAGCAAGTGCTGAGAAGGCATCCATCCAGCTGTGGCCCTGGAGCAGAGCTCCTGCAAGCAGTTACTCTTACGCAGACCAAATGGCTTGGGTTTGTTCATGTGCTGAAGAGGAGTTCAGATCCAGACAGCAGAGAAGGGGGATGCTGGCACGGAGTTGCTGGAAACAGACGGGTGAGACTGGACTGGCCAAGACGTGTCCCAGTGGGCTCCCTCCAGCATGACCGTGATTCAGTAACGCTGAAGTTCACGAGAGCACTTGACTTGCTCTTTTCTCATGTTCTGCACCAAAGGTCTTGGCATCCTTCAGACATCAGCTAACCAGCTCCTTGGGATGTGTCTCCTTCTCCTTCACTTGCCTTTTCAGGTGGGGCAGGTGAAGCCTGCGGTGGTGAGAGGACAGACTCTGATCATACAGCTGAGAAGCTGGGGCAGAATTCAGCTGGCATGGAGTGCCCTGCTGCAGCCCCAGCCTCCCTGCGTGCCCAGGGTATGTGGTCTCTGCTTTAAAAGAGGCAGAACGCAGAAGCAGGGAGTGGGTTTGACAAGAGCACAGTAGTCTCGGGTTTGTGTAATGAGTTGGAATTGCAAACCTTGCGAATCTAGTGATGAGAAAAGAGTAGAGCGCACTGCAGTTGTCTCTATGGGAGGTCTGACCTTTCTGAGCTTGAAATTCAGGACTGAGAAAGCAAAATCCTGGCTTTTTGGCAAATGATACGAGTTTTCCTCTAGACCATCTGGAATGGAGTTTGGGATTGGTTTGTTTTGGGGTTTTTTTTTTGCTTTAGGGTGTCTTTTTTTAGCAGGCAAGACATCTAGAGAGTGGATAAGGAATCAGGCAGGAGCAGGAAAGGCAGCAGGCCTGCAGCTCATGCACAGAAGCCATTTGCAAAGGCTGTAATGCTGCTGAACAGCCTCTTGCTTTAGCCTCCCCAGCATGGCCAAGAGGGGAGCTGAAGGGCTCCTGCCAGCTCTTCAGTGTCAGCAGGGTCAGAGGGAGTTCTAGCCTGTCCCTGCCGCGCTCCGGCCTTGCAGGATGCCACCAAGCTCCCGGGTTTGCCTTTTGCTGGCTGAGGAGCCAGATCTGGCTTTGAAGAGTCTCCATGGCTCAGTGCTTCCAAGCGACTTGGGGTCTGAGCCCTGGCATCTGCATAGCACCTGGGTAGGGCCGAAGGGACATGGTAGGGGAGCTGCACGTTGGCATCAGCAAAGGCCCCGGGGGAGTCACAGAGTGGTAAATCTTGTTTGTGGAGGGAGAGCAAGTTCTAGCAGAGATGGGTTGTGCCTTCGTCACACCCAGGTTGCGGCAGGGTCATGCACATCTCCTCTTTGCTGGTGTTTATTAGTGCTGTCGCTCAAAAGATCCTGGCGTAAATAAGGCCCTTGGCTCAGGTGGCTGCTCATTCGAACAAATCAATTCAATTAAATTGGACTGGGTGGAGGTGCAATATGGGTGCGAAAGGCTGTGGCAGAGGGCTGTAAATCCTGCTTTCTGCAGCGCTGGAGCTGCCCCTGCGCTTTCCATCTTCCCCCTTTCTCTGAAATCAAAACCCTTTTCCAGCTCCTTCCCTTGTCCTTGTTTCTGCTCTTCTTCAGGAGGAGGGGAGGCTGGCAGGGCAAGAATTGCAGAGCAGGAGAGCCAATAAATCATTGCTGTATTTTGCACGAAGCCACATGTGGCCGTGTGCTCCCACCGTGGGCAGCACTGTGACCCAGACTCCGCAGAAGCGGCCGCCTGGCCTTGCTGAGCATTGCCTGCCCGAGGAGTCAGCCCTTCTGAGAGCTCGCCTCATTCCAGAGAAACACTAATTTGCTAGGGGTAATTTATTTCGCAGTGGTTTTGCTGCTTGGGGGGGCAATAAAAGCAGACAGGTTGATCTCAGCTGTGTTTGAATGCAGCTTCCCTGCCGGCTTCTGCGCGTAACTGCTGCTGCGGCTGGTTCCCTGCTCTGCCACGATTGAACAAAAACTCACAAACAGCTCCTGGGTTAATGAGATTAAATGTATCCAGTGGAACATCTCTATTTGTCTGGAATGTGCTTCTTGTCCAGGCGCTATTTAAATCCGTGTTTGAAGTCGTGAAGCTTTGCAAATCCGCCTCTCTGTGGGCACCATCTCCAAGTTTTGGTCCGAAGTGGGATTGAAATTTCCCCCTTGGGCTCATCAAAGCTTTCCCCAGTGCTGAGCCGTGCTGGCAGCCAGCTGACAGGCTGATCCCCCAGACCCAGGGGCATCCGTTGTCATGCCGCTGGTAGCTCCCTGCACTTGTTTGGCAGCCGAATGGGAGGAGTGGGGATTTTGAAATAAGCACAGCAGGGAAGAAAACCCCATGATCTAAAGCAAGCAAGCAAAATCTCATTTTCTCCTTGAATTTCAGAGGGCTGAGCAGCAAAAAAACAATTATTTCCCTGCGACTTTGCTGGGTAGATCTATAATTCCTGAGTCACGGGGGACAAGCACTCTGAAAGCGAGCTGCTGGCTGATGGATAACCAGGGTGAGGGTGGGGACGATGATCTGCTGGCACAGAGCACTCCCACTGCCTGCCACACGGTAAATCAGCGCAGCGGGGAGAGACCTCCTCGGGGCTGCAGAGACGCCTCCATCCCTTGCTCCTGGGACCCATCGTGGCTTGCTGAGCCTCAGACATGCGGGGCCAAGGTCTGGCAGGGCAGAAAATAGCAATGCTATGAAGAGATGTGTGGAAGGAGCAAGCGATTCCATGTTGCATTTTCCCCCCTTGGTGCACAGAGTTTTATGTACTGTAAAATTTGTGTTATTGGCAATGGCATTTTGGCTGAGGTTTGTACAAGGCAGTGCTGCTAAATATAAAGCAATTGTTATTTCTTTCAAGCATAGCTTTAATTTTTCTCTAATCCCATGGCACAGAAATTCGAAATCTGCTCAGGTTGGGAGCAGGGCTGTGCTCTGAGGTCCCAGGGGACAGCTCTGGCTCCCTGCTGGAGCCAGCAGTAGCCTGTTGCAGTTTTAATTTCCAGGGAAAATCAGCTAAAGCCCTCCCAGCCCAACTGGCTCTTTTCTGGTATTCCAGTGATGTTCGAGTCAGTCCTCTGCCTAATTAGCTTGTAAATATTACGGCAAGTTTTTTTTCTTTTTAGGCCAAGTGCACCACATTAGTAAGTGGAAGGAGAAATCCATTATGCAAACCATGAAGGAAAAGCATCTGTTTCCCTCTCTCCCACTCCCAGCACAACCTGCCGCTTAAATGGAACAAAGACACAGCTCTGAAAAGTACCTCTTCTTGTTGGAGAAGAGAGAGACACACTTTGAAGTGTTGGTATTGAAGTTTCTCTGAAGGACCGTGCAGCTGGGGCATAGAATGTGTCGGGAACCATGGCAGAGGGTGGGAAATGCACTCTCTGTGTCAGCAGAGGGGACACTCGCTGGGTGCACAGAGCAGGACCAGGGTGAAATCCCCCAGAACATGCATCAGCCTTAGTAAAAGTGTTTGACAGTTGCACTCCAGCAGGAATTAGGGAGATGTCCCTGTGTCGGCTGAGTTGCCTGCACCTGACAGTCCTGGAGAACAGAGCTGGGGTTCCCTGGGTGCTGCCCGTCTGTGCGGAGCATCCCTCGCTGCTGCCCCTGAGTGTGGTTTTCTCTGGGAAGCTGCTTAAAATGTGCTCGGCAGGGGAAAGCTCAGCAGGGCCAGGGCTGTGCCTGGAGACTGAGGCTGGAGAAATGTAATTTAGCACCTTAGCTTCTGATTAAAATGACTTCACGGGGTTGAGAGGGGCGTTGGCAGAGTCAGAGCTGGCAGTATGCCGTCCGTGGGGCTGGCTGTGCTGGGGGCAGGCGGGGACGAAGCATGGCCTCAAACTGTGCTGACCTCCCACCCTCCTGCCATCCTGCCCCTTTCCCGTTTCAGTTTTGATTTTCCCGACAAAGCCCTGAGTTTGGGCAGCTCTTGGCTTCTGGACTCGTTGGAGAAGCTGTGGTATTTCTTGTTTTTAAGCTTAAAATAGCCTGGAATCGACTCTTCATGTTTCCTGGAGTCTGCTTCGCTTTCCAAACCTAAGTGAGAGTCACCACGATGCAAGCAGGAATTAAA
The DNA here is from genome assembly GCF_000737465.1 of Haliaeetus leucocephalus. Lineage (NCBI taxonomy): Eukaryota > Metazoa > Chordata > Aves > Accipitriformes > Accipitridae > Haliaeetus > Haliaeetus leucocephalus. The sequence continues at coordinate 2,146,216 of NW_010973276.1, forward strand.
AGCCATTGCAAGCCCTGGATTGAAATCCGTGTGTATTTTATGGGCCTGTGACAGCTAATGCAGGAGCTGTTCCCCCGATAAGCATTATTTTGGATCACAATAAAAGCCACATTAGATCAAGGCTTTTGGCAAGACTCATTTTATAGTGGTTATTAAAGGCTGAAGTGAACTGCTTGGGGATGGGCCCCAGGGTGCATCAGTAAATAGAGAAAGCAGAGGATCAAATGAAATGAAACATGTTTGGGGTCTCTGAAAACCATCTTTAGAAAGAGCTTGGCATTATTATTATTTTTGGTCTAATGTTGTTTTCTGCCTAAGTAATGTCGGGGAAGTGTCTTGAGTAGCTTCCTAATTTGTGAGGGTCCCAAAGGCATAACGTTCGGAAGGAATTGGATTAACACATGAAAAATAAATTACAGGCTGAGTGCTCGTTAGATGATTTTGAATTAATTTATTGATCTGAGGCTGGAGTCTTAGAAAATAGAGGGGAAAAATAACTGATGGCACTTCATCCCCAAACACAGGCGATTCTTTTACTGAATAAATGAGGATCAGGCAGCAGTTTTCTGGTGACACCTTTGATTTCAGGAGCTCATCGAGCTGCATGGAGGGGCAGAGCTGTCGGGCTCGGGGCTCCCACGGACCCATTGGGGCAGGTGAAAAAGCCCAAGGGACTGCCCTGGCTTTGGCAGCCTGCGATGGCCCAGGGGAAGAGTGGGAAGCTGCGCAATGCTGTGCCCTGCTCCATCACGCGCAGTGATAAATCTCCCTCCTGAAGATGCTGTGGTCCCCCGGGAGTGGGGTGGTAGAGAAAATGGAGCCAGGCTCTTCTTGGAGGTGCAGAGTGAAAGGCAAAAGGCAGATGGCAGGAGGGGATGCTCCACTGGGAAAAAAAAAAGGAAAAAGCCTTTTGCGGTGTGTGTGTGGGGATCTCCATCCTTGGGGATCCTCAGAGCTCACCTGGAGAAGGTCCTGAGCTGCCTGAAGTACTGGGAGGCTGGCTCTGCTTTGAACAAAGGCTCGGGCCAGGTGATCTCCAAGGTCCCTTCCAACCTCAGTTAATCTGTGATTAATGAAAATAGCTCCAGATACAAGCATGCTTTTACCCAGCTTGAGCTCCAGCTTGCCTGTCCTTGTTGACCACAGCAGCCAACCAGCACACAGGCATAAGTGGTGGAGTACCAGAGCGCAAACCATCAGTGCCCTTGTGCAAAAGGCACTCAAACAGGGTTGGCTTGAACAGCAAAAAAAATTTTTTTTTGCCAAATATTTGTGGAAACTGTAACAGGCATTTGCCATTCCATATTATTTTCTTTTTTCTTGCTGCTTTCTCAGTCTGAGGGAGCTGTGCCCTCTCTCGAGGTGCTCTCTGCCCAGTGCGGGCCTGCTACAGCAAAGTTTCAGTGAAAGCTGGAAACTTGGCAAACTTCTGCAGTATAAAGTGAAGCCGGTGTTTCTTTTTAAAGGCTGAAAGTAAATTCATCCCAGGAACTGACAGTCCATTAAAAACAAAGATAACAGACTCTCTGGGTGCGTCTCTGCTGGCAGTCGTCTGGCTTCCCATATTTACTTGATAACGTGATGGCTAGCGCAGCAGGCACTGATATCTAAAAATAAATGAGGGAGCTATTCCTTTGGGCTCCGGGTTAATCTGGTTTGGGGGAAAATGGTCCATAGTGCAAGCTCAGGAGATCACAGTACTTAGTTTTTTTAACATAAAGTAGGATCTGTAGTACCGTGCCATATAAAAGAAGAGCAGCTGTAATGAGATATTTATCACAAGGCACATGGTGTGTTTTTCCACACAGGTCAGTGCGGGTGTGCCTCCCGCCATGCTGCTCTTACTGGTGTTACTGGTCCTGCTCTCGGTGAGGTTTTGGTTCCAACATGCTTGTTTGGGTCTGCCTGCCCCGGGGTCGGTGCAATCCCTCTTGCCATGGCATCACTTGGAGCAGGTCAGTGGTGCCCACCCAGCCTCACCACTGTCCTCCTGGTTTGTACTGGAAGCAGTGGGATGGGGTTGCTGGGGTTGGCTGTGCCTATTGCCACCCTGGATGGGGGAAAGGGCTGACCTGAGGAGCTCGGATATACCTGGAGGATTTATTTGCCCCAAAGGCTCCTGCGGCAATGATCTGGGTGTAGATGGCTGGACTCTGCTCCAAGCTGCCAGCTGTGGGTTTTGGCCATCGGCAAGGTGGACACTGCTGGGCATGGGCTGGCCTCACGCTGGCATGAGCTGAGTCCCCTAGGACATGCAGGGACCCTCGGTGGATGGGTCTGCCGGGGTCCTCCACCCACCAGCAGCAGCATCGCTAATTTATACCCCACTATCCACAGCACAGCCCCTCTGGACCATAACCCGCTTATTAAAGTCAATTAACTCATTAACTCTGCACGCAGGGAGCTTTGTCTTAAAAAATAAAGAAAGCGAAATTTTCACTCTGAACTGGGTCAGAAGCTTTTCTTTCCTTTTTTAAATTTTTTTTCCCTCTTTCCTTCCTGGAGACAGGTTTGGACTTTGTTCAGCAGCAGCAGCCGGCAGCTCGGCTGTGGCGATCTCACGGTCTTCCTTGACAGTGGACATAAATTCTCCCGAAGGAGAATACGCTGATGCTGAGCCGCTGCTGCAAATCCTGTTGCAGGGAGGCCAGGACTGTGCCGGGAGCTCTCCCATGGTGAGCGGCGCTGCCAGGGCTGTTTTGGGGTCCAAGCCCGTGTGCGGGATAGATGGGGGGTCCTTCAGGAGTCCTGAAGGAGGAGCAACACTTCAGATTAAAGGATTTGCCAACATCTAATGAAACAAGAGCCTCCAGGCTTCCATTAATTAACAAATTAGCTCATCAAGAGTCTCCCTAATTTGTCGAATATAAAGCTGCCCTATTAATTAAACAAGAGGACAGATTTTAATTTGCCTGGCAAAATTGCACATTTAATTGATAAATGACTCATTTAAACCGTTCTTGGTGAAAGTTTCCAGAAGAAGTGATGGAGGACGAGCGAGGCGTCAGCGCCGGGGTCCTCTGAGCGAGCAGCACCTGCACCCAGCGCTCGAGCTGCCGGCTTTGTGCCCGCACCGTGCTGTGCTCCCCTGCATCGCCGGGGCTTGGGGACCACGGCCCGTCCCCTGCCCGTGCCGATGGTTCCATCACCTCTCCTCCTCCTGCCAACCTGCCCTTCTCTCTAGCACTGGGCTTGGCCAGTGCTTAATTGACCCATCTGCTAATCGGGTCTGATTACATCCGACTGCTTGTTCTTCTTCCCCTAAATCCCCTTAGCTCGCTGTTTTCCGTGGCTGGCAAATTATTTAGCAGGAGCTCCGCACCGACTGCTCACTGGCGGTCCCGGGGCTTTGCTGGGGTTGGGGAGATGCTGGGTGGAGGATGGCGGATGCCCTGGCACACGGGTGAAGCACTCAAGGATGAAAATGGAAAACGCTTTACTTCTCCCTCGGGAATTATGGCCCCATCGTTCCTCCTTGAAGGCAGCTTCAAAAGACCCGCGCCGGTTTGTGCTCCCTGCTAGTGATAAAAGCAGCTCACCGCGCTCACTCGGCCCTGCGGCTGGAATTTCTTTCTCTGCTTGAAGGACAGGGGAATAAATCAGAGGTCGCCTGACATTCAGATGATCTCCGCGTGGGATTAATTGCTCGCACAGCATCTCCCCGGCCAGATGTGCTGGGGAAGCAGCATTGAGCCGGTGTACCCCAGGTTCCCCTTTACCAACCTTTTTTTTTTCCCCAAAAAGTAAAGAGAAGTCTTAACGGGAGAGCGGGTGAATTATGTGGAGTCCTGCCTGAGTTTTCAATTTAGTTCTATTGATTTATAAGGTCTTTTCAATTACTGAATCCTTCTCGGCAGCAGTGTGCGGAGCAGCTGTACGTGAGCTTCATACTCCATCGGGGCGGGCGCTGTGGCGGGGACCTTCTCTGTCTGCTCCAGGCTGACCGAGGCACAAATAATGAGGATTTCCTCTGCAACATTTAGTAAATAAAAATCAGGAATTCATTAGCACAGGAACTTGTCTTATATGAAGAAAAGACCAGAGGAAAATGGGGAGTGCAGGAGTTATCATGAACATAATATATGAAGCAATTTGAATTCAGGAGAAGGCAATTTGAAATCTTATTAGATTTTCTTCTTTTTTTTTCTTTTCTTATTGTGTGGGCATGGTTGGGTGATTTCTGAAGGAGCTGGAGATTAAAAAAATACATGGACAAGAAGTAGCCTTCCCTCGCTGTTGGGTTCAGGCCGTCCCCATCACCTCCTGGCTCTTGGCCAGGAGCTGCCAGCTGGGGAAGACATGAGGGGTCAGGAACCTGAAAAGCTCTGAAATCCACCCAAAATATAGTAGCCCACTCCTGATCATTTCACTTTCTCTTCCTAGTGAGTGCTGGAGTATTAATAACCTTTTGGTGTAAAATTACTGCATTTTAAAAATTTCATTATGTCTCTGTGTCACGGGACATAAAGCAGAGGCAAACCTAATTAAATTACTGAGAATTAAATTGCCGGCCCCTCCAGCAAAGCCTGGGGGAAGGCGGTTGATCCCTCCAGCTTTGCAAAGGATCCAAATTACTTGACTCAGCTCTTCTCCCCCCAAAGCTGGAGCCAAGCTGCCCGGAGCCATAGGGAAGGAGCCCGGCTCAGCCCCTGCGCCGGCCGTGGGGAAGCCGGCACGGGACGGAAGCGATGCTCATGGCAGATTTATTTATTGAGGTCCATAATTAATAGAGAAGACATCCGCGGGAGAGGGAAACCATCGCCTCCATGAGGACGGGGGGGAGGGCAGGATGGTTTTGGTGCTATTTAAAGGAAAATTTAAAAAGGCAACAGTCTGCAAATACCGAAGTTCCTGCAAGCTCAGCAGAGCTGGTTCCCTCTGCCAGCGTGGATGCAGGCAGGGGGCTCACGCCTGGGGGACGGTCCCCAGCCCGACTCCCGCTCTGCAGCATCACTGCTGCTGACTCTGCTTCCCCCATCCTGGGGCTGGTTATTTCAAAATACCTTTGCGGCCCCTTGATGTGGCCTGTTTCTAAAACCCCGGCAGCAATTTGCTGAGGATTTCCTGCCATTTTGGGAAAGGCCAAGAGCGGGGAGGGGCGAGCGTGGCCGTGCTGCCGGGCTCTGCCTGCGCCCAGCGGCACGTTCCCTGGGTCTGGCTGGGGTGATGTAGCCAGCGCCTTTCCAGACCCCTTTGCCGAGCCACCATTGCCCACCGGTGCGGTGCCGGAGCAGCCGCTTCAGCGGCGTTGGGAGCGTTGTTAGTCACAGGAGATGAGAATGGCACCGCAGCCATGGCACGTCACACCACATCCTTTGGGAGGGTGCCACATCCATCCCCGTTAGCGATGCCAGGGATGTCTGGCGAGGCGAGGGGTAATTAAAGTAAATCTGCTTATAAATAGAAAGGTGTGCTCCCTGTGACAGGGGATGTTCCCCGTTGCAGGGGGACGCAGGGTCAGACCTTCCTGCCCAGCTTCCTCCTTCCCCAAGCATTTGAGAGCCAGAACAGACATCGCCGGGCTGCCACCCTTCACTGCCCTTGGGCATATTGGCACGGCCAGTTGCTTGTCCCCATGGTCCTGGGGTGATGGGGTGCAGCGGCGATACACGAGACCCACAGCCTGGGTCCGGCTGGCTCCACTGACCCCATCCCACATTCTCTGGGGTGGAGTTTTAACCCCCAAAACCCCACCAAGGGTACCAGGACTAGGCGGCACAGGCCCTTCGGGCTGCGTGGTTCAGCCTGGAGGAGCCTCACTGGGATTGTTTGGTCTCCTGGGGTGGCAGGGAGGTTTAGTTTTCCCTTTCCAAGGGAGATAATCAGTATTGATGCTGTTCCTCGTCTCCAGAGAAGGGCCAGGCCAGCCTCACTGTTACGGCTGGTAGAAAGCAGCTTTTCAGCCGCCCCGGAGCAGGTCCATGACCTCCACCATCGGATCTGCAGCAATCTCGGCACCGGCGCTGCCACGTGGATGTGATGCCGGTGCTTTCAGCTGCTCCTGAAATTCCCCCTCCTGAAGGCTCCGCAGGGGCTGGGTGTGCTGCAGCCCCTCAACAGAAGCGAGGAGGCAGGTTCTTTAATCTGCTGATGGGTTGCACCCTGCGAGATGGAAATCAGGACAGGGCTGCTCTGAGAGATGGTCCCTGAAGGTGCTGCAAGCAGGGCTGTAGAGGTTCAGATAAGATGATGTCTCACCCGCTGCATCCCTTGTTTCTCTATAATTGCTCCATGCATTTATACCATAGAGCTGGTAGCAATGCTGTGGGGCTAGTACACTTACCCCTGACCATAGTCCACCCCGCTACCCCGATGCTGGGAGATGAGGATGCAGCCACCTCAAGTCTGCTCCAGCTGAAATTTCAGGTGCTCCTTCACTTGGTACCGCAGGGAGGGCACTTTTGGGCTGAGGAATAATATTTCTCCCCACCGGAGACTACCAGCCGTAGCAAAAAACCAGCAGCTCTGCAAGGAAAAGCGCTCGGGAGATAATTACAACTTGTGATGAGGGCTCTCGAGTGTCGTATTGCCTGGGGTGAGTGGCTGATAAGCCCCGTGCTCCCCAGGGAGCGGTGTCTCGGCGAGGTGCCCAAGGCCACTGTGTCCGCCAGGGCCAGCACCAGTGTGGTGATGCTGCGTGGCCGGAGTCAGTCCCCGAGGGCGCCTGGCACATCTCTGCTGGATCTCAGGTGAGTGGTTTATGAAATGCCTTTTCTCTAAGCAGCAGTGTTGGAGGGAGCCATGATGTCCTCTGCCTTACCTGTAATGACATTTTCAAACTAAAATTCCAGCCATTTATATATATAAAAAAATATATATAAATAATATCAGCTCAATATATCTGCAGCAGGGTTGCCCTGCTCAGCACCCGATGTGCACAGGCTGGGATGATGGGTGCAGGGACACCCCACCGCCACCCATCCATCTAGGCTCTGGATGCTCTTAGGACACGCTGAGGGGGCTGATCCTGCCTGGGGAGGTGCCCCAGCCCCAGGAAGGGCCATGCTGGTGCTGATTGTGGCAGGCTGGCAGGGGGTACCTTTTCTTTGACCATACATCTCCCATAAACCATGTTTTTAGGCAACTGTGAACCTGAGCGATAAAGTTATATATGGGGTTCCCATTTTCTGCCCCAGTCGATAATGGAGACAGTAAATGTAGCTCCTGTTATTCACTGCTGTGGTTTAATACCTCATACTCAGAGGGCTCAGGTTAGAGCCCTTTCTTCCAAGGTAAAAAAAAAAAAAAAGGCAAAATGGAAGTAATTTAAATAGACCATTTATGCTGTTGGTGTTCCAGCAGCTATCACCAGCTCTGTTTGGTGCAGTATGTATAATTTATGAGATTTCATTAATATGCAGAACCACACCACTTGATTGGCTCTCCTGGTGTGCTGCCAAGGCCCTTATAAATTATATAAGTGCTTGGCTGTCTGGCCCCACTGCCATGCTGGGGCTGGAGCAAGCGGGGGGCTCTGGGGGGGCCGGCAGCCAGCCTGATGTGGTGCAGCGGGGCCGGCTGTCGCCCCGGCACGGTGCAGCCACGGTGGGAGCCCCGTGCCAGGCTGGAGCTGCCACCGATGCCTGCCCCGGCCCCGCTCTGCTCCTGCCAGCCTGGCATCTCCCCTGATCCCTCATTTTTCTCTCCTGCTGTTTTGCCCAGCTGCGGTCTCTTTGCAGACAAAGCCAGGCATTGGAGTTGCATTTTCCAAGCTACGATATGGGGGGGCTTAGGCTTGTTGGATCACCTCTGCCTCCACCGTGGGGTGTGAGCGAGGTGGTGGGAAGCTGGAGGTCCCTCCCTGCAGAGGAAGAGAAGAAAAATCCAATAAAAAGCCAGGGCTGGCACCGGTGCTCAGTGGTTTCTCTCCTGGTCCCCGACGTGGCCGGAGAGGTTTGTTTTACATGGGCTCCTACCTGCACGCAGCAGGTAATTACGCCTCATCCCTCGCCTCCTGGATAAAAGACGTGATGCAGATGCATCTGCAGGTTAATTAAAAGCGAGCAGGTTGCACAGTGCAAACCTCGTGCTTCCAACCCCGCAGCCATGGGCAAAAACCTCCCCTGGCTCTAACAAGGGATGGGGCAAAAATCTCAAGAGCCCAGCTCTTGACATCATCTCTGCTAATTTTCTGCCCAGCTGTGAAGGTGTGAGCAGGACAAGGCAAGCGGCCCTTTGCCCAGCACTGGGCTGCCGGCTGGGAGATTCCCAGGCTCCGGAGAACACGTGGCTGCAGGAAATTATAGCTGGGTAATTGCAGAAGACCTCTGGCAGGGCATGTAATTAAAATGAGGATTTGACAGTGGGTGGATGAGAGTTCTCCCGGCTGGGCCAGGGGGTTGGCAGGATGGGAATAGATTCTGCTGGGGAATAAAAGAACAAAGACAGAAAATATCCCTTTTGCAGGGGATAAAACATGAGCAATGATGGTCCTGCTGCTCCCCAGGTGCCCCTGCTTCTTCCCTTGCTCCTCCTTTAATGCACACAGATTTGAGAGTAAAAGTCCATGGCAGGAGCGGTCCTGGTGTGCTGAGAGCCCGGCAGAGCCACTCTGGATTTACACTGGGGGAGCGAGGCAGGATCAGGGCAGCCCTGGTGCCAGCGGGGTTAGCAGCATCCTGGGGCGGTGGCGGAACAGGAGCGATCTGTTCAGGATCTGTCTGTTAAGGAGCGATCGTCTTGGAGGAAGGATGGGTTTTTCTTGGCATGGGGAGCCTGGAGCTGTTGGTTTGCCAGCTGGGACTGAGAGGAGCCACTCCGAACCTCTGGCTCCAGCGCTGGAGTCTGGGGCTTTGGGGACCAAAGCAAGTATGCAGAAGCAGGGGACTTCGAAACCTCTTCGGGGGCATTTCAGGCCCCAGCTGGGGCATAGGTTTGATCTGAACATGAGAAAAACCAGAGCAACCAAAACCCCAACCTGCGCATCCTCCAGAGGAGCCACTCCCTGTGCCGCTCAGAGCCAGCCTGGGCACGGGGCTCATCCCTGTCCCGTACCCTTCCTTCATCCTCCTCATGGTCCCCACGAGTCCCCACGCTGTCCCCAGGATGTGGCTCCGCTTGGCCGAGGGCAGGCAGGAGAGGACCCGAGATGCCGTTTGCAATCGGGGGCTGCGGCATGCAACCCTGGTGATTCCCTGGCAGGAGATGCTCATAGCCTGATTAAAACCATGCTTTAACCACACCGTCCCTCTTGCTCCCAATTAACTCGGCGGCACTGTCAACAGCCTCCCTGCCACCACACCGGCCTGGCATCGCAAAAAGAGATGGGGGGGGAGGATGAAGGGAGCCCAAGCCCCCAGCAATTATCCCAGTGGCCAATTTAATTTGCAGGCGCCAGCAAGAAGGTGGCAGCAATCCTGACATCGCCCACCCCACTCCTGCACTTCGGTGCTGCTGCTCAGCTGCTGGGGCCCTGCACAGGAAGAAACTGGGGAGAAAAGCCCTGAAAATGTCACTTCCCCATTGGGGTGGTCTGTGGGAGCCGCTGCCAGAGCTGCCCGTCCCTGCCTGCATCGCAGCCGGGGGCTCCCGGACTTGGTCCTCACCCGTGCTGGGGGGCTTTCCTGCTCTGCTGGGGGATGCATTTATGATGAATGCATCTCTGTCAAATGAAAATGGTGATTTTCCCACCTGGCAGATGCCACTTTCACTGCAGGTCTCACAGCGGGTAAACATTAATTGCAGCATGCCTTTAAACAGGAACAAAAAGTGACAGGACTGAATTACTTCACTCCAGTCCCTTGATGCCAAGCCATAAATCACACGCTGGAGTTTATGGAGACTTTATGTGTCTTGGGCTGGGCAGGATCAAAATTTTCTGAAGAATAATGACATGTTAATGATAGCCTGCCTCAGAGATAAAATTAGCAGAGGGGTTTTTGCTTCTATTAAAGTCAAAGCTGGGTTCTTTTGCCTTCATATCAGTCTCTTACATGGAGAGAAATCCCTCATAGGATTGGATGAAATGATGCTGAGCACCTTCCAGTGAGGGATGGCGAGCCCAGAGTGTCACCAGTGTGTCACCAGTGCCAGTTATGAACTGGTATATCCATTAGCTCATCGATAAACTCTCAAGTATCTGAGCAAGTTGTTAATTTATGAATGTTTTGTGTGACATCCCCTTGTCATCATGGCACAGGCTTGATGCATATTTAGCCTGGCTGTTACTGGCAAGAGCACACACTGTCCATGGCAGTGGGTGAGCAGAGTAGGTGTGCCAGCTGCCTGCTTTATGCCCGCTTTACACCCTCTTTAACCCTTGAAAATTCGCATTTGCCCACTCCCAGGTCACACAGCCCCATCATGGCCTGGGGGGGCCAGCACTGGGCGAGCAAACCCACCTTGAAGGAGCATCACCATCAGGATGGGGGGATGTCCCCATCTTGCTGCCACTCACTGCGAGACCTGTAAGGGTAAAAGACTTGTGGGTCTGAGCTGAGACCTCCTCAACTCATCACATGTGTGTGTGCAGAGCTAGCCAGGCTGCAGCCATCACCTCCATGTCCCCCAGGAGCTGCCACAACCATGGTGACCTGTGGCCCAGACATCACCACGCGGTGTGTCCCCGGCGGTAATTGCCGGCTGGCAGGTGTTAAATAACTGCAAGTGGCAGAGGTGACTCTTTTTGGTCCTGCTCCCGGGGGGCTGCCAGCCCTGCTCGCCACCCTCCTGCCCCTCCAGCCTCCCACTTGGCCCAGGGCTCGGTCCTGACCCAGCCTCGGCCAGGAGCTGCATCCCAGGCACCCCCCAGGCTCCTGGGGTGATGCCATGCTCCGAACGAGCTGCGCATCTGGGAACAAAGCTGAAATGATTATTTTCCCATAATTAAAAATACATTATTCATTATTTGCTGCTGCTCTGCAAGCCTGTGCTGTGAGTGGCAGGGTGTCCTGCTGCTCGCGGCCGCCCTGTCCCGCTCCCTGTGGTGCCTCAATGGCAGGGATGCTCTTGCCTCTTATTACTGTGCCAGGTTTACAGGCGCTGCGGGATCAGCTGGTTCCGGGCAATCCTAAAGATGCTTTTTCAGTGCAGGATGCAGCTGTCTGAGATCATAAAAAATGTTTCAAACCATCACCCTGAGTCAGAGGGGGAAGAGCCGTGTCTTCCAGCTGGGCTGTAAATGGGCACGCAAGCCTCTGGGATGCAGGGAAAGGGGCCTCGGTGCTGCTTGTGTTGCCCTGTCCTGTCCGCTCCAGACAGACAGATGGATGGCTGGTGTTGGATCTGGTCAGGACAGATGGATGGATGGATGGATGGATGGACAGACAGCCAGTGTTGGGTGCACGGCCAGGAGGGTGAGTCCGAGTGGGTTCAGAGCGGTCCAGAGGGATGGACAATGTTGGAGCGGTCTGGACAGACAGACAGACGGGCGATGCCAGAGTGCTCCAGCCAGAAGAGGACACTGACAGCCAAAGCCAGTAAAGGTGACGGTGGCCACATGCTTCCTCTTCCTCACCTTAAATCTGCTGAGTAATAAATAGATGATGATTTTATTTCTCGGCTGTGGTTTCCACCTGGATGGAGTTGACTCTGCACCTGGCTGGAGCTGCAGCAAACGGCTCCCGGTGCTTCGAAGATCCGAGCTGTAACAAGGCAGGGATTTACGGCTGCCATCAAGAGAGGCAAGGGGTTCTGTTCCCCCCAAAGTCCCCCCAGGGTTAGATTAGGCTGTCTGCAAGGAAACTTAATTGATTCTTTAGGTTAAAGCCTTTTCATCTGCACAGACAAGCCGAAGCATTAATTCTGTATAATGTGACACGGAACATTTGCGTGCAGCTCTGCGACACGGCTTTCCCTCCCCGTGCTCCCTTTTGGGCTCTGATTTGTTTTCTTTCCAAGGCAAATTCTGGATCTGGCTTCCATCAACAGCACTAATTAATCCCTTTTGATAGATCCCCAAATTTATTTATTTTTCTAAATAATTCTCAGGTAACAGGTGCATTTCAGGAGCAGGCTTCTGTCCCTTGTGCCAGTCCCAGGGGAGGATTGCATCCAGCATGTGGCTGAGCTTTGGACAGCAGGATGCCCGAGCTGCTTCTGGCTGTGGGAAGAAGCTGCCAGGGGATCCCGGCGAGGGCACAGGTATCCCCACGGCTCTGCTGGCACTGCCTAGAGACTCTCTCATCACTTCGGAAATAGTCCCACTGCTGGCATGGGCTCAGGAATAAAATATATTTTGCTGTTATTTTTAACAGTGTGGGGGGAGCGGAGCCCCAGGGATCTGCACTAAGGCCACCTCCCTGGCCAAAACGAGACCGAAAATGGCATTGCTTGCTTGGAGCTGGCAGCCAGAGTGGCTGGAACCTGGCAGGGATGCTGAGCCTTCCTGCAATGAAGCAGTGGCTGTGCCGCTTCCCAGCCCGATGCCCGATGCCTGGCAGCCCCCGCGCGTGTCCCCACTGCCTGCTGGTGATGGGAAGCAGGATGGGGCCATTGGCAAAGTTGGAGAGCACCAGCCAACCTCCAAAACAGTTGTCTCTGCAAAGCCTTGCTCCATGCAGCAGCCATTGCCCAGAAATTAATTGCAAGGAAAACTGGTTTTATTGATTAAAAAAAAAAAAATCATAAAGAAGAAAGAAGGTTTTCTTATTAGTGTTTGGGAAGTTGAAGCCCTTTGCTGTTATTAAGACAAATCCAGCTGGTGCCTTAAATAATTGAGTATTTCCCGAGGGGTTTCTCAGCCGTGTCACGTCGATGGTTCTATTTTGGCTGTGAGATTACAGGAATACTCACCTCTATCTGTATTTTGTATCTGTCCGCTGCAGTCCCTGCACATGGGACACCGGCTGTGGGAGAAGCACAACCTGAGGATTTTTAGGGTGATGCTGAAGTGTAGCACGAAAGATGAGCCTATATTAAACTTCAGCAGTTTCATAGCTAACGCAAGCCGTGGAAGACCTGTCGGCATCATCGCTCTTCCGAGTGGGATGCTCGGCATCCAATCCCAGAGCGCTGGCAGGGCTGCGTTTAACCCCTCTCCATCCTAAATTCCCCTAGGGCCAGGGGTTGGTGACCACTGTGCCACCAAATGAAGAGCGTGGGGACCTTGGGAGAGGGCAGGGATGCTGACACCGAGCCGCATCTTTGCACCCACTGAAGTCCAGCTGAGCTTTGCATGATCTCAAATGCCCGAGTCTTCCCATTTTCCAAACCCAGAGCTTGTGGGTTTTTTTCTCTTCTGAGGTGCAGATGCAAGCAGACCTGGCCTGAATTGGTTTCCCACAAAAGATGTCATGTTAAAAAAACCCACTCGGGGGGGGAGAAAAAGAGATGAATGGCACATTTTCCACGGGAAAGTGTTTCAGGGCAACACAGTGCCCAGAGAAAACACTCAGTTCTGGCAAAATTAACAATTTGGGGATAAATTGGGGGTGCAGATGGGGAGAAGACCTGTGCTGATATCAGAAGCTGCCTGGCCACAAATCTGTTTTAAGGATAATGTAAGCACACAGACATGCACAGCATCCCCCGTGTGCCAGCTTGCTCTGCCCATAGCAAGCCTTGGACCCATTCCCTCCTGCCTCTGCCGAACAGCTGGGGGGATGAAAATCCTTCAAATTAGCTAAAGACCATGAAATGAAGGAGCAGCACTGCACTTGGAAATTCAACTTTCTGGCCCTCATGTTTCCAAACCGCCTTCCAGGAGGAGACGGAGCATGGAGGAGTTTGCTGCACTGCAACGGCATGCAAAGGGCCCCAGAGAAACCCATTTGCGAGTGTGAATCCCAAAGGATTTGGCCGTACGCTCAGGCTCTGAATATTTATGGGAAAGTGCTTGTTGGGGCTTTTTGCAGATTTATAGTGATGTCCCAAGGTGACAAATGTAATTTTACATTCACCATTAATCTTGTACAACAAAACACATGGAGAGGATCCTGCGGGGAATTCAAATTAATTGATGGAGGTGGTAGGAACTGATACGTAACTCGCTGAAAGGAGCCAAAACTGTTGTTGTTTTAATCCCTTACTTGGTGGCCTCATTTTGTGGTCCCCGCTGCATCCGTATGGCTGGTGGATGGGATGAAGGGCTCACAGGACCTACCAGCGCGTGCCACCTCTCTTTCCTTGGTGGGAAAGAAAATAACGGCATTTTCCCCTTTATTAATGAAATCCAGCCAGAAACAGACCCGTTCCCTGGCACAGGGATTTTCTTTCTGCTGCAAGGGGTTTTAATCACAGCATTTCTTAATTTCAGGTGTACTGTAAAAAAGAAAAGGGAACACGGAAGGGGAATTAAAAAACCTCTTTAAAAAAAGTGTCACATTAAGATGTTCATGTTTTTAACCTGAAACCTTGTCCTGCGGATGGGCATGATGGAGATCTCCTACCCTGATGCCCATCCACACACCGACCTGGGAGCTCACGAGTCTCTGCAGCTGAAGGTTTATCCTAAAGCATCTCCCACAGCTCAGGATTTATTAAGGGTGGATCAGCTGTGTCTTTACTACAGCTTATGGCCGTGACATTAAATTTCCAGAGATTAGAAGCATGAGAGAGAATTTAAATGACAAATGGGCTCGAATAAGCCATCCAGCAGTGGGACCATCTCCTTGGGGGGGAGCAGAGTATTTCAGAGCTCAGAGGTGTCTCAGCATCACTGAGAGGCACTGGATTTACAGCAAGCGGACTAGAAAGCCTCTGGGGAAATGCCATCCAGAGACAAGAAATAAAAATAACTTTGAGAAGACAAATAAAAAGAATTTTATTTCTCCAGCTGCTCTGAGGTAACAGAAATGCCCCACTCTCATGGCATGGTTTTGGGCTGCGGGGTGGCTCCAGGAGCCTGGGGTGGATGAAGATGCCGTGCCAGGACGATGTAGGTGCCGTGCTGGGATGATGAAGCTGCCGTGCTGGGATGATGAAACTGCTGTGCCGAGACAATGAAGCTGCCGTGCTGTGATGATGCCAGCGTGAAGGCACCTCCCTGGGAGCAGACTGTGGGTCCACCCGCCATTGCTGCCTAGTCTGTGTGGTTGCCTCTGCTCAGCAATAGCGTGTAACATCTATGTGTGTAACCCAAATTCTCCCAGTGCTGCTCCATCCTCAGGCATGGCTGTATCCAGTGTACCCTGCCATGGGGATAAAGCACGTCTGCCCAGACTCTTCCTCGGCATCCTCCAGTGGGAACTGGCACTGCTCGGTGCTCAGGTGCTTTTTAGCCAGATATCTTAAAGAGATGAGCACTGTGCACGTGTGCCTCTCCATCTTGCTTTCCTCCTCCACCAACTCATCAGTCTTTTTTTGGTTTAACTTCTTCCATATTGACCAAGAGAGGTCTCAGAGGCAGTGCCAGCAAGGGGGGAGGAAGGCTGTCCCTCATCCATGCAACACAAGCTCAACCCTGGTACAAGACACCAGAGCAGCCCTCCCCAGAGAAAGGCAAAGAAACCCATGGCCGGGGTGATGGTTTTTGGATATGCCCCAGGGCCTGTGTCTTTTCAGTGAGACCAGCCTTAAAAATCCAGGGGCTGAGGTGTGAAATTTAAAATGCACTAAATAGGTTTTTTCTCCCCAGGCTGGGCTGGTTGAGGGCAAATCCCCTGGCAGCTCAGCTGCAGCCTGGGGAGTAATTCTCTCTCTTGTACCCTCAGGAATTCATCTCCCTGGAAAGCCCCAGCATGTGCTAATTAACCCTGCAACCTCAATAAAAAGGGGGCATGACCTCGCCAGCACTGGTTGTGCCCTGTGATGAAGTTAGTCCAGAGGTTGGTGCTCAGCTGGGGAGGGGGGGGGAGCTGCTGCCCCCCTGGGACAACCCTCTGCAGGGATGCTGTGGTGGGGGCTCACACCGCCTTTGCTGGGGATGGGGGCTGTGACCACCGTGGTTGCCCTCCAAGTTGTGGGGCTGGAGGCAAATTGGAGATGCTGAATTGGAAACCAGGTAGAAGAGACCCTCCCTGAATGTTCCCCATAAAGCAAAGGTGAAATGGAACTGGGTTGAAGCTTTTGGCTCTACACAAAGCCCCTGGGCTGTGAGCCTGGGGCTGCATTGGGGACCCTGAGCATCCTCAAGGCTGTGACCCAAGGAGCTTTGCTGGGGCAGATGCTGCTGGTGATTCCTCATCCTGGACCATGAGCTCTAGGTATGAATTTCTGGGGGATCCCTGTACTGGGAGGCTCCCAAGGAAACCTGTTGCATGTTTGAGCCTGGGAATAGTGGGACTGTCCCCAAATATCAGCTCCAGCCAGGATCTTGGTTTGTTTTTCCAGTTCCTCACCAAAGGGCTATTGGGAATGTCACTGTTTGGGGTGGGGGCTGGTTTCTGAGCGCTGGAAGAGCAGTGCCCGCAGAGACAGGCCAAAAGCAGGTCGGGGTGGTTGCCAAAGGAAGAATTCATTCTGAGAGATGAAGCGTGTCTCTGGCACAGAGGAGATGTGCCCCGAGCAGGGCTCTGCAGGAGGCAATGGGGCAAGAGCCTGCGCTGCCTCCAGGGATGTGCCAGCCAGGGCCACCAACCTGTGCCCTGTCCTTGCTTGCCTGCAGGGCAGCCACGGTATGTACAGGGCAGGGAAAAAGCAATACCCAAACCAGTCCCATGGTTTTGTAATGTATCAAGCTGCAGGAGAGAGAAACGCAGACTAAAGCTGTGCAGATGCCCAGTGTGGACACACCAAAGCCTTTAGCTCTGCCCCCGGGGACAGATGAGGTGAGCTTGGCTCACGCTTCGATGACGTGCTCATCACCAGACTAATTGCTTCCTTGGCAGATGTCGGAGGCCGGCGGGTGTGAGCGGGGCTGGGTCACCCGCACCCGAGTTGGGGAAGCTCTGCCTGTGGCTGCAGGCAGGGAGCCCAGGGCAGGGTGCCCTGTCATGCTGAGGATGCTTCATCTCCTGCTTTTCATCTTGGCTGCAATGTCCCCTAATTCCCGCTGAAGCTTATTGAGTGTCCTGAGCCCCTAACGAGCCCAGGGGGATGAAGCACTGTGTGCAGGAGCTTGGTGCTGGTCCTCGACTCTCCCTTTACAAAGGGGATTGTTATTCCCCTTTGGGTTTTACTGCTCCAAATAGTTTTCTTTGGTGGAAAGATGTAGGAAACTCTTGCTCTCACCCACTCCCATGTGGGTCTGGGCAGAGGCAGGGTCTCCCACGGAAGAGGCGTGAGGCTGGTTGATGGTTCCTGCTGAGCAACAGCATCTGCTCATCACAAACTTTCCTTGCTGTCTTGGGGACCGAAAGTGATTCCTGGGGAGGAGAGACAGATCCCAGAGTGCTGCTAGATCCCAGTGTTCCCCGTGCCTCAAAGGGAACCCCCCAAGACCTCATCTGGGATTTGATGCCAAGAGCTACCTCTGCTCATAAATCCCCGTCCGGGTGACATCCTGTCTGTCACCTGCCGGGGGGCTCGAAGGCAAGAAACAAGTGAATTGATAATGCTGGAAAGGATGTCCTGGGCTGGCGTTTAAAAATAAAATGAGGTTCCAGTGCTCAGCAATCCCTCATCCCTGCGCCTGGAGCTGTTGGTGGCCCTTGACAGCTCCTGCACAAATCAGAAACCGCCCATAAATCGCCCAGTGTGGGTGCATCCATCACTCCCCTGGCTCAGCCGCTCTGCCCAGGGGTGAGCTGTCATCCTGCCCCCGCGGCACCTTATCAGCCTGTTTTGGGATGGAGGCGGGTTGGTGGCAGCCAATGCACGGGGGTGTCAATGGGGCAGGGTCCTGCTGGCAGCAGAGCTGTGCACCAGGAACATTTGCAACCTGTTGTATCAGCCCTGCTTTGCAAAGGGTGTTTTTTTCAGGTGCCGCAGTGGGGGAACAAAGGGCAGTGCTGGAGCCATACCCCAGCCCCATGGGTGTGCATTGCTCTCCTGCATGTGCCACTCGTGTTTCTGAGCATGGCTTGAGTACCTGACAGTGCTCTGCAGAGGGAGGCGCAGCCTGGGCAAAAAATGCTGCAAAATTGGAGTCAGATGGAGGTGTGGAAGGTGCCAGGAGTACTGTGGGCAGCGGTACTGGGCGGGTGGTTTGGGGCTGAAACAGCAGCTCTGTGGGCAAGCCTTACCTCCTGCCACCGGTGCAGGGATGTCCTGGCCAGGCTGGCCCTGTCCTGCCCATCCCGGCGGTGGGATGCAATGCGACACGGTACGTCCCACAACCAGCAGCTCCGTTTACAGCCATGGGACTGCAGTGGGTTTCAGCAGCGTTGTCCCAGCACAGACGTGGCTGTGCAGAGTCCTGCTGGGTTCCCGTGCCACGTTGCTATTTATAAGCCCTGAGTTGCACAAGGTTGGGACTGTTTTTTCTGTGATTGTATCAAATCAGCGAAACGGGGAAAGCGAGCAGTCTATTTGACATCCTGTATGTGGGCTTTTTATTTGTGCAATGAGTTTTCATTTCCACTTGAATTGCAAGGCAGTAATGGGATACGTAGCTCATTACCGCAGTGGGTTGTGAAGCCAAGAGCGGGAGGGGTGAGCTCCCCACAGCCCGCCCGTGGGAAAGGCAGGACAACGGTTATCTGTGGGGATAAACCCAGCCCTGAAACGGGGCAGGTTTTGGGTCTCGGAAATGTGGTGGGAGCCCCGCGTTGTGTCCTCACAGCTGAACCCAGCTCCCTTTCCAGCCATTTCATGTGGTTTTTCTCTATGGCTCTGGCCAGAGCGAGAGAAAGTGCTGCTGAATGACGGACAAAGCTCCCCTGGAGAGGGAAAAGCTTCATGCAATTTCTTCCACATTAAGTGTGACATCTGCTTCGGGATGACTCAGGCGGGTTCCCACCACCCGCACAGGAGAGGAGAGGAGGGCCAGCACCCACACTGTCTGGGTCAGACCTGCTGGGCTTGGTCCTTTCACCCTGGCTCGGCAAGGAAGTGTTTGCGGGGTTATAATAAGCCTAAATCAAGCATTTCCTGATATCACTGAATTTATAGCTATAATTGCTTTGCTCAGTGTGGGTGGCACTTGGTGTGCTTGGCAGGGACGTGACGGATGCCAAAGACTCCGCTGGCTTTGGTGCTCAGCATCGCCGCAGGAGCTGCCAGCCCCGTGCCCGTGCATCGAGCTGTTCCCCATGGCTGTTCCTGCAATGCCATGGTGTTTCTGCACAGTCACCATCCCTGGGAATGGGGTGTTTGTCCACTGCTGTTTGCAGTGGTTTGCTGAGCAGGCGATGCTGAGCGCCTCAGAGGGAAACCCCAAACCGCAGCGCAGGGCAAACACTTGGGATATGACATTTTATCCCAAGTCAGTGTGTTTTTAACTTCACTGTCTTGCTAAGCCCAGGAATAAGTGTGTGCGAGTAGGATTCTGCATCCTGCCTTGCCCAGTGGAAATGGCAGGTGCCTGGGAAAGGACTCAGTGGCAAGGGGATGGACTGATCCTGCCCAGGCACATGGCTCAGCTCCCTCCCCAGTGCTGTGGGGTCAGCAAAGCTGGAGGAACCTCAGCTCTAAGGGACCCTTCGGTGCTGCCAGGCTGTCTGTCATTGCAGCACGGCATCCCTGCGGCGCTGTGCCCTGAGGTCAGCCCTTGGCAAGGCCACATGCAGGAGCATCCGTGGCCAAACATCCTCAGCCCCACCTGTGGTGGTTTTTGGGAGCCCCGGGCTCCCACCACACTGCCTGTCCCATGCACGGGCTGCATGCCGCCTGGCGCTGCCTGGACCGTGCATCTTTTCAGGCCTGATCCAGGAGCTGGTCTGCAGTCACACTGTTTGACTCCAGGCATACTGAAAAAGATAACATTAGTTTGCAGTTATTTTTCCCCCCTTGCTGGCTTGGTCTGCAGGATGCTTTGCAGGCTGTCTTTACAGCCGAGGATAATTAATTAACCCTAATTAATTACCCTTCATGTATGAACACCCTTTCTGCTACGGAGATGGGTGAACCGGCTGGTGGCAAACCAAGGGCAGTGCCGGTGCCGCTTGAGCCAGCGCTGGTGTGTCCCGATGGGGCAAATCCTGCTCTTTCGCCGGGCTGCATCCTGCTGGCAGGAAGAGGGTAAAACGGGGGCATCGCCCCCAAACCTCCTTGTGCTTCCGAGGCGATGCCTTGGCACCCAAACCGCAGGGACCCAAACGCTGTGCTGGTTCTTATCCCGTCTGGGTTAAACGGCGGGCCTGGGGTGGCCGGGGCTGAGGAACACAGGAGCTACATGGGGAAGAAAGGGATTTTTCTTGGTGCCACATCAAGCGTGGGGTTATCCGAACCTCCTGGATGGGGGCTCAGCACTCCCATACCAGGGGCTGCCTTGGAAAACCTCCCAGTCTCCTCCCCATTTGGGGCTGGGGAGCCAGGCTCCCCCCGAACCCCACCCCTGTGTCCAGCCTTGCCTGTCCCTCCTGCCTGGGGGAATCCAGTGCCTCTCACAACCCCGCCGGCACCCCCCAAAAAGACTTTTTTTGCACGTGTTAATGGGGCTGGGGGGTGGTGATGGAGCTGCTACCGCAGAGCCCTGCCGTGGGCTGGGGAGCTGGGGCTGGGGGTGCTGCCTGGAAGCAGCTGCTGCATCCTGATGGTAATGAAAGCCACCGGGGAAACCAGCCCCTGAGCAGCAGCGACGGCATTTGGGAGCCAGATTTGACGAAGGGAAGTGACTCAACGTCTTGGAAGGAGTTGGGGGCGGTTTGGGGGGGGGAAGCAGTAGACGACAGCGGGTGACCCAGGGTGGGGACAGTGCGGTGGGGTGGCTGGCAGCCACCTGCGTCCCTTTGGGCTCCCCAGCCGGGGCCGGCATCACTCCGGAGCCTTCGTTAGCTCTCGTTAGGGTGGTGTGCTCCCAGCTGGGGGGGGAACGGGACAGGAAAGGAGGGCCCTTGGGAAGCAGCTTGTTGCTTCCTCGTGCTGGGTCGCGGCAGGATCTGGGCCAGCGTTCCCAGCTCCCGGCGTCACACCCTCTCCCAGCTGTTGCTCGCGGAGCATCGTGCTGCCAAGAAACCCCGGCGATGGATGCTGCCGCGACTCCTTCCCCCTCCCCTCGCCCTTAAAACCAGCAGGGATCGGCACTGTGCCTGCGCCTGGCCCCGCTGCACCGGGGTCCGCACAGGGATGAAAGCCTGCTCGTGTCCGGTGAGCCCTCGGCATTGGGGTTGGGCTGAGCAGCTCCTCTTCCTCACCGGGCCCTGGTACCCCAACATCGTCCTTCCCGGCACGGAGCAGTGGGAGAGCGTGGCACTGCATGAGGTATTTGGAAAGGTCACTGGAAGGCTCGAGAGAGGGATACTGGGGGCACTGGGGTGTGTTACTGTGGGAAAGGGCAGGATGGGTCCTGCCGGCAGAGTGATGGGGTAGAGCCAGCCCATGCAATGCGCTCCAGCCAGGACCATGTTTCTCATGGTTTTTATTGCTTTGGGGAGTGAACTGCATTTACTGCTGCTGTGAGGGGACTGCTTCACCCGGGCACATTGGGGTGCAAAGGGTTTGCATCCCGCTGGGGACCTGCCGCATGCCACAAATGCCACAAGCATGGCATACTATGCGGCGCTGCTGGCACCCAGCACCCTGTGGAGCTGCTGCCCCATCCCAGGGGTCCCGCAAGCCCCTGGAAGTGGGACACTAGCGTGTTGGTCATGAGCCGCCTGGGTTGGCACACCCCCGCTCAGTGCAGATGTCTGGACGTTTTGCGTCTCTTCTCCTTTCTCCGGACTGGACCTGCTGATCTGGGTGCATCAAGTTTCCTCCTGATTCAGCTGCAGGCGATGTTGCAACATGGCGTTGTGCAAAGGCGGACATTGGTCTGGGCTCCAATTCCTCTTTTTCAGCTCCTGCGGGAGCTTGGCCACATGTGATGGGGGTTAATGTCCCCACCTGCAAGGGCTATGGTGGTGGGCACAAGCTCCCCAGAGGCACCGCTCCTCACTGGGCATCGCCCACTGTCCCCTGGGTCACAGATGGGTGGCAGTTTTCCAGTTGCGGTTCCACCAGCTCTGAGGAAATTCTTCCTTGTGCACGGCTTGAGAGCCAGAAAACACACTGATATTGGTGATGGTGAGCAGGTGAGGGCTCTGCCCCAAGCTCGCTGCTGGCTCCCATTGAACGTGATGCTCCCGGCACAGGTGCGCAGTGCCAGATTTTGGTCCAGCCGCTGCATGTGCATGTATTTTTTTGTGTGTATCTCCCTCTGGATGGGCTTCCCTGGCTCGAGGCAGAGGTTTGCGGCTGTCCAGGCTCAGCCCGTGCTGGATCGCCGGACACACCGTGCATGCCGCGGGCAATTGCCACCTACTTGCAGGCACAGGGCTGAAGCCAGGCTGGCACTTGGCTGCTCTCCCTCTGCTTGGGGTCCCGGTGCAAACCGGGATGGGCCGATTCATCACCGGGAACTCGCTGCCAGATCCAGATCCACCTCGGCATGTGGGGCGCAGCTGAATGAACAGCTGGGAACAGGCAGGACTGGGTGAGCGTGCCGGAGGGGACAGCATGGTAAGGGGGGGACAGGCGTCCCTTCTGCCACGCACCCCAGGGACGGCTTTGGGTTACCCTTCTCCTGCGCGTGCGAGGCCAGGAGCATCCCAGGTGGTGGGGCAGGGACGTGGGGGTCCTGTGGGCCAGCCCCGGGTGGAGGTGCCCCATCCCAGATCACAGGGGACTCTTTGGCTATGCTCACCTATCGCCAGGAGCTACAAGACCGTGGATTTTTTTGCACCAGCGAGGGATGACCAAAGCCTACCCAAGGGGTCCTGTGGGACTCCTGAGCCGGCTGCGGGCAGCTCAGGGGCCATGGCAGATAGGACGCAGCACTGAGGGCAGCCAGCTGCCCCGTTCCCTCTCCGTGTCCAGCTGAACCGTGCAAGAAAGCGCCTCTACCCAAAGTCCCCCACATCCTGCTGCCGAGATCGCTTCCCCCTTCCCAGGCACTGCCCGTCCCCGCGCCGAGCCCGGCAGCTGGTTTATGCCACCGGCTGCAGTTTTGTTTTTTTTTCTCGTCCTTCCATCGGCATACGTGGGCGTCCTTCTTGGGGGGAGAAAGCTCAGCAATATCCACGGCATCCTCCGCTCAGATGCCAAAACGACGTAACCCCAGGGTCATTTGCATGCCAGCCCTAAGGAGGTTATAGAAGAAGCAGAGATGTGTAATCCAGCCTCCGTGTGCTCAAAACCCCTGGGGATTTATCAAGTTCAGGTAAATACCTCTGGGTTTATATACATATGAGTTTATTTTTATATATATTTGGGAGGGAGGATTTGGCTACAGCTGGCTGGAAATCATTGCTTTGCTCAAGGGATTTGCAACCGGTTGAGGTTTTTTGCTCCCCTGTTATTATAAAGTAGGTTTGGGTTTTGGCACGGCGTAGGATGGTGGGGGGTGGTGACCTCTGGGGTCCCAACACGTGCTGCGCGTTCGGACCCCAGAGGTCACTGCCGCCTGCCGACCTATGCCCAAACCCCTATTTTTTCTAATTTTCCATAAATTCCCCAGCTCTTTTGGAGGTGGGGTTTGCAGCCTGCGGTGATGGGAGCCCCTGCAGTGGCTTTGCGATGTGGGAAAGCTGCAGGGAAAGGAGAGGAACTGGGTGTGAATTTGGGGGGGTGGGAAGGGGGAATGTCCTTATAGCGTGGCAGTGTCACCTCGGTGAGGACAGGGAGAACAGGGGGCTTTTCTTTGCTGTACTGATCAGCATGCAGCTGGGAGCGCGGCACGCAGCTGCAAGCCGGAGGCTGGAGGATGCTCTTGCGGATCCGGGGTGACTTTCTCACTTGGTGGGGGTTGAGCTCTGCCGGACCCAACCGTCCCCCATCCCTGGCACGGTCACATCCGTCCCTCCAGCAGCAGAAGGGACAGACCTATTTCCTTTTTCTTGGTTTCCTTCCTCTTCGTACCCTCAAAATCCTGAGCGGTTGAGAGTAGCCAGAGCAGCCCCGCAGGTGGTATGCGAGCTGCTGCCTTTCGCCTCTACACAGTGTCCCCAAGATGTGTGCTGGCTTTGTCCCCGAGCTGCTGTGCTAAAGCCCGGGCCATAGTTAGGGACATCCTCGCTGGGCTGAGGCGGGTCCTGGAGCCCTAAAAGGCTTGAAAATCCCCTGGGATTGCTGCGTTTCATGCCCTACCCTACCCGCCTGGGCTGGTGCGATGCAGCAGGGAGGATGCTTACAAAAAGGGAGTTTTATTGGCCTTTTTATTGCCTGCAAAGTGCCAGGATACCCTAGGATTAATAGCAAACTATATATAAAAAAAAAAGAGAGAAGAGGAGATGAAAGAACTTTTATTATCTTGGAAGCAGCTCGAGTCATCTTAAGCAGCACAGAAACACAAACTGTCCTTTTTAAAGAAAATCTTTGCCTGTGTAGGTACAAACGCCCAAGATTTTCCCCTTTAATACTCAACCGTTCACAAGAACAGAAAGGATGGGGAGCAAAGGGCTGGGCTCTTACTAACGGGGTGGTTCTGGACAACCCGGGCACTTTGTGCCAGGGAAGGACAGGTTCCTTTGCCCGGCTCCTGCTGGAGTTTCACCCTGGGAAGAGCCTTGCATGACCTGCATTTTGAGGTTAAGCACCAGTTTCTGGCTGGATTGGGGCACGCTCGCCATCGGGTGACCCCACACCGTGGCTGGGGGCAGCTCATGGAGACCCATCCCATCCCGACCCCTCCTGTCCTGCGCAGCCTGGCCGGCTCTGCCCAGATAAACACTGACTCATGCTGTTATTCTGTCCCACCCTGGGCACAGCCAGCTTTTTTAAGGCTGCCTTTTCCAGCTATTCCTTTTTTTTCCCATTCACATGGGCGGGGGACAAAGCCTTAACTGCTATGTGGGGAGCAGCCAGGGGTGCCGAAGGCTGCCAGGCGTGGGGGTCCCGATGGAGCGAGGAGGCTCTGCGGCAGTGAAGCAGGGATGCGTCCGAGTGCCACAGAGGCAGGTAAGGCTCAGGCTTCCTGTCCGTCCTGCAGCCAGCCTTGGGGCAGAGCTCGGTGCCTCAGTTTCCCCTGTGGGGACTGGCTTTGCCCCCTCCCTTTGCCTTGGGGGTCTGCTGCTGCTGGTGACTTGGAGGAGTGTCGGGGGAGCTGCCAGCCTGAATCCTCGCTGGCAGGAGCCCGTGTGCTCGGCGTCAGGCTGTTGTGGATGCCCAGCATGCTGCTGCCTCTCCTGTGGCATCCTGCATCCCTGTCCCCTTCCCAGTCCCCTTCTCAGCCAGCTGGAGCTGGACAGAGGGTTCAGGGATGGGTAGCAGGGATGGAACCACGGCCAAGGAGCAGCTTTTGGGCAGGCCAGGGCTCGGGGTTTTGTGGTGTCGTGGTCTAAGCTCCCTTTTGATGGGCATTTTGTTGGTGGCCGATTTACCCTGAGGCTCCATCCCCTGGCATCCTTGTGGGGACCAGGATGCTGTGCAGCATCTCTCCTTGCAGCAGCTGTTGCCATGGCAATTGCTGGCTAAAATAAGGGGGAATTGGTACCCAGAGCTGCTTTCCCATGCCTTTTTTTTTCTTCCCCCCCCCCCCGCCCCCAAGTGCCGGCGATCCCCCTCGTGGGACTGGACACTGCATCCCAGCAGGGACCTCCCTCCCATGTAACCCCAGGCTGGAAAAATGTGGGTGCCAGAGGGATGGATGGGGCGGCCTCAGGTGCCAGCTTAGGATGGGGCATGCATCCGTATTCCCTAGGGCATGTTCCCACTGACAGCAATGGGAGCTCGCTGTGCTCAGGATCCAACCTGCAGGGTGGCACTCGAGCTCAACCAGAGCAATAAGCACCCATGGGACTAGGACCAGCGTCTGCCATGGGGCGGGGGGGAAATCCAGGGCTGCGGCAGGGCTCAGAGGGGACCGGTGCCAGCAGGTCAAGGGGGACATCAAGATGCTGCTTCGCCCCGTGCCCTTCTCAAAGCTCTTCAGATGAGCAACCATGTGTTTTCCCCAAAACATCTGCCTGCAATTGCCATCTCTCACGGAGCAGGGCTGTGCTGGGGCTGCCTGCACCGCGTGGGCAGCCTGGCTGCCTTCCTCCCACGCATGCCGGAGGAAGCGAGTTTGAGTTTGGGGTGCACATGGGACCTCGGAAACCACTGCTGGGAAGGAGGGGAAATGCTCAAATGCAAAAAAAGGAAGAGCAGCTGCCTGGGGGCGGCAGCAGCTGTGCAGGCAGTGGTGCAGGCAGGGGCACAGAGCACAGGAGCTGGCAGTGGTGAGCAGAGACCACCCTGGTCATCCGCCTGCTTCCCAGGAGAGTTGCTCTGTCCTGCCCCTGGGTGTCCCTTGCACCCTTAGCACCCAGCGGGTGCTGTGGGGGGACAAGCACTAACCCAAGGGCACCCGCAGTTTCCCCAGTGCTGGGGGAGTGCTTGTGGGGACCCCTGCAGAGGCACACGCTGGTCCCAGCCCGGTTTCATAGCATCATGCGCGTAAAAGCACAATGCACTTTGACAGCTCAGGCAGGATCTTGTGTGCTTAAAAGCTAGTCTGCTTATTTTATTTGATTTTATTTGATTCCCCCCCCCACCACCACCTGTATCAGTACCTCCAGTAAAAGCATTGCCTGCAGGCATCAGGGGGAGGCAGAAGGCAGTGCTGGCAGCCTGCCTGTCTCTATAAATGCCTGGTACAGGCAGCTGAGAGCTTGGGCAGCACTCGTGCCCAGGCGGTACCCGCTGCTGGGGGGGCTGAGCATCCCCTGCCTTCCTTGGGCATGGCTGCATCCCTGGCGTGTAGATCCGGCCAAGCTCCCCCCATTTCCCCACAGCCCCGGTCACATCCGTCCCCCGCCTGTCTGGGCTGGCCACGGAAGAGCTTTCGCCCAGAAAAGCTTGAATTGAACATTTTCTGCTGTTCTCTCCGTTTCCTGTTGCCTTCCCAAGAACAACATCCCTGACCTCATCCTCCCCCGGTGCGCACTGGGATGCTGCCGATGTGCGAGTCGCCCATTGGGAATCCCACCCCGGCGCCCACGGGCCGGACTCAGCCTTCCCCGGGTACCAAGACAAATACAGCTGCGGGAATGATGGGGCTGTCGGTGGCTGGCTGGACTAAAAGGTTATTTTGGGTAGATCCTGTGCTCATTTTTGTTGAGGTAGGAGGACAGAGATGAATAGACCGAATGGAGAGCAAAGTGGTTTTGGCTCGAGCCGGGTATTTTCAACCCAGAGAGGAACATTGAAACATGCTTATGATTATTATGTGGCTTTTTTTTTTTTTTCCCCCCAAACTTTGGGGTTTTTTGCAGTGAGAAATGGGGAGGTTTCACACAGCCACCCCTCAGAGACTCCATTTTTGAGAGGGTTTTGGGGATGCAGGTGGGAATTTGCTGGATGATTTTCCAGTGGATCTGGGCTCCAGCTCCTGGTGCCCATCTCACGCCTGGTGCCCAGAGCCATCCTGGGAGGTTCACGGCAGGTTCAGCAGCTGCCTGTCTGCTGCCTTGGGGTTTGTGATAGCTCTGCATGAGCCCTGGAAACAAACCCATCATCTGCCAAACCCCATGGGGAAATAGAACCCTGCTGCTCCCGTTGCTCTCCAGCCATCCTCACCCTCTCATCCCAAGAGAGGACCGGGGCCACCCCGCTGCCCAACCTGGCAGAGGTCTGGGGTGGTTCTTTTACACCACCTGCCTTGTCTGTCTGTCTTGAGAAGGGCAAATGTTAAAACAAAAAAAAATAAGAAAGTGAAGGGAGGATGACAGCAAAATAAACACACAATTCAAATAAATAATCCATTAAATACAGCTTTGAAATGTCAAGCTGAATGTCACTGCACTCACTGGGCTCAGTGATTAAAAATAATAATAAAGAGGAGATTTTACATTAAAAATATAGAAGTGGACACAATTGGACAGGAGCCTGTAAAGCTGCAGGAATCCCTCCTGCCCGCCCCGGGTGCTGTAATGAACCCGGAGTCTGGCTGACCTCGTGGTGATGAGGGGCAGTGGTCCATCCCTGGGGGTCCTTCACTCACCCCATGGGTGATGCCAGGGTGGAAATGGCAGGTGGGTGGCATTTCTTGGGGGTTTCTCCTCAGTGGCAGAGCGAGTTCCAGGAGCTTTGGGGGTCTCTGGCCAACGGTACTGGGGTGGGATGGGATGGGATGCGGTGGGATGGGATGCAGTGGGGTAGGGTGGGATGGACACGGGGCTCTGGGCTCCTCCACCTTTCTGCGGCTTTGCCTTCGGAAAGGTGATGACATGAAAACTGCTGGTCCGTAAAGGCAGCGGTCAGGATGGCTCATTACCCAGGAACATTAGCAGTCAGCACTATAAGAGCCAGTTCTGCTGATACTGTTACTGCCACCGGATCATCAACTTTAATTCATGCTTTTGACGATCAAGGTTTTGCCGGGGCAAGGCCTCCTTCCAGCTCAGACTAATTCACAAGCTTTGCGCTAAAACCTTATTTATTCTGGCTGCTTATTGTCTCCTGGAGCTCGGCAAGGGGGGAGGCGATGGGGCTGTGATTTAAGCCCCCGGCCGGGGACTTTGCAGCAATGGGAGCAGCAGCAATTGCAGGAAGGAACCAGAGGAAAAGCCCAGGGAGAAACAATAGGTTACAACACAAACACCATGGGGATTTCAAAGCAGGGGGACCTTGGAGCTGAAATGCCTGAAGACAGGAGAGTCCAGCCTGGATGGGCAGAACCACATCCTTCCCGCAGGGACAAGGTTGGGTGCGATGTCCCATGCTGGGGTTCACATAGATCTCGCCCCTCTTGCCACGGCTCGCTCCGGCGTGCTCACGCTTTGCTAATTGGCTTGGGTGGCTCTTGGCTTTAACCCACTGTGACTGTTCATGGGCAGTGGTTGAACCCATTTAACACAGGGCTTTAAGTGGCTGGTGGAGACCAGCTTCTGATTATGGGAAATGACGCTGTTAGTTATCACAATTAACATTTTAAAACACGCAGGGCACTGATTTAATCAGAGAAATAACCGTATGAAAGTCCAGGCACCTCACGCATATTTATGGCTTTAATTGTTCATAACAACATTGCTGTGGGCTTGATTGTAGGGTTCTTTGCATCTACCTACTGATGCTGGCTCGCGGCAGGTGCTTGTACCGAGTGTACATTACAGGATTTCTGGACTGGGTTATCGCAAAAACTGCTGGGATCATGACAGGACCCCAACTTCACCAGATTTGTGGTGGGAGGGTCCCCAGGCCAACACAGCCCCCTCAAGGCGTGGGGCAGCACCAGCCTGCCAGGGAGACTGCACAGGGTTAAATCATGGCAGCGGCTGAGTCTCTGTTTCCTCCCTTAACCCCACATCCGAGGGTGAAAAGCCTTTGTTTGATCTCAGCTTTAATATTATAGCTCCGTCCCTAGACCTGCGTGGAGGGAGCTGCCTTTGTGCTGTGGGACACTGAACCGCCACCTCTCCCCGGATCCTGCCCGGCATCCAGCTGCGCTGGGAGCACGGCCGCCGCACCGGAGACGAGAGGTGAGACGGTGTAATGCCACTTTCACCAGGCCAGGTGCCTGGCATCGGTGGGGTATGTGGTGAGCTGCTTGCTGGATTTTTAGTCCAATTTGCTGGGTGCTCAGGAATAAAAAAGAGAAGAGCCATAATATTTTGCAGATTGGAAGGTCTCAAAGCTGTTAATGAGCTGTTAATAAGCATCATCCTAGTTTTTCCCCTGGCAGTAGGCGTGTAAAAGACATTTTTTGCAGGATGAGGCTACAGCCACATCCTGGTGGAGACGAGGGACTGAATCACATCCTGTGGCTCAGGGAGCTGATCTCTCTTGGTCGGGGGGTGAAAATCCAGGGAGGAACCACAGGAGCATCTTCCCCCGGGGCCAGCGGCGGGGTCCCCATGGGATCCCCCATACCTGTGTGCTCCGTCCCCTCTCTCCATGGCCCCTCATGCCCATGCACGTTGCAGGGCTGGCATCCCTCCGGCAGGCTGTGCTCGCTGTGATTAACACCATGTGTTTGCTCAGCAGAAACACACAGAGAAACATCACTGGCCAGAGAGCCCGGGACTGACCAGGTTGTAGTTTGTTCACAGACAATGGCACTTGCCAATTTGTCCAACTACTTGGATGATGTTGATAACTACAGCGACTACCCAGATTACACCTATGAGGAGACCAGCAGCGTGTGGACAGACCCGTCCTACGAACCGAAAGACATTGCAAGGATCCTCTCTGTCATCATCTACAGTGTGTCCTGTGTGTTGGGCATCCTGGGGAATGGCCTTGTCATCGCAATCATAACTCTGAAGATGAAGAAGTCAGTCAATGCCATCTGGTTCCTCAACCTGGCTGTCGCCGACTTCCTCTTCAACATCTTCCTGCCCATAAACATTGCTTACACGGCTATGCGGTACAACTGGATCTTTGGGACAGTCATGTGCAAGTTGAACTCCTTCCTCCTCATCCTCAACATGTACACCAGTGTCCTTCTGCTCACCACCATCAGCTTTGATCGCTATGTGTCAGTGGTTTTTCCTGTCTGGTCTCAAAACCATCGGTCGACCAACCTAGCATATTTAGTTTGCTTCATTATCTGGACCGTTGGCATCATTATGAGCTGCCCGTCTCTTGTCTTCCGAGACACAGCACAAGCCCGCAACTCCGTGATTTGTTTTAGCAACTTCTCCCTCTCCAGGAATAAGTCTTACCAAGCCCTGGCACTAATGAGGCACCGAACGGTGAACATCACCAGGTTCCTTGCCGGATACATCCTTCCCATAACCATCATCACTTTCTGCTACATTGCCATTGTCTTCAACTTGCGTCGAAACCGCCTTGCCAAGTCCAAAAAGCCTTTCAAGATCATCATCACCATTATAGTTACCTTCTTCCTTTGCTGGAGTCCCTACCACCTGCTGAACCTCCTAGAAACAGAGCCCGACATGATCCCCCGCTCCGTGTTTGAGATCAGCATCCCCATAACCACGGCGCTTGCTGCCTCCAACAGCTGCATGAACCCCGTCCTCTATGTCTTCATGGGCCAGGACTTTAAGAAGTTTAAGGTCACCATCCTTTCCAGACTGGTGAATGCCCTCAGTGAGGAGACAGGCCACTCCAGCATCGTTCACAGGAGCTTCTCCAAGATGTCTTCAATGACCGAGAAGGAGATGACAGTCCTCTAAACTCAACCTGGATGCCTGCAGGAGGGCCATAGTCCTCTGGTGTTGCCCATGCCCATCACTGTGATGGTGACCACCCTTGCAGTGGCCCCTGGTGTGGGACGAGCATAGTCCAACGCTGTCCTATAGCGTATTCTTTGACTTGTCTTGCTGCCTGGGGGCTGGCAAGTGTTGGAGAACACTGCTCTGTGCACGTGGAGAAGATACAACCGCCCTTAATCTTTCTTTGCGGTTGCAAAGATGATTGCATTGAACTATTTAAGAAAATATTTCAGGGCATTCCTGTCTAATCTATGCATTGCCTGGCCTGACAAGGCCATTCCTGCCATTTCCAGAGACATCATTATGGGGAGATTGGGTGGAGGATGTGTCTGGGAAGGCACCTCCGCTGCCAGGCTCCCAAGATGGGTGGCTGAGTGGGCACGCGCCATGGATGATACCTGCTATGACAAAACTGGTGACGCTCTTCCTATGTCCTATGTATGCATATAGCTACTCATGTTAAAGTCCTAAAGTATATTGGTACTAGCACAATATGTTTTTAACTGTTGTGAGCACTTTGTACCCAGAGAGGCCCTGGGAATTGTCTTCATAAGAGGGGTTTGAATATCTCAACCTCAATGAAGCTGGAAGTCTCACATGTCTTCTAAGTGATCCAGACCCAGGGCCACCTGCCAGGGTAGGGATTGGGCTCGTGCATGGGGTCACCGACATGGAAAACTGGGAGAAAAAAGAGGGAAAGATTCATTTGAAGTGTCTTTTGAACAAATCCCACTTTGATGGGCATGTTTCATGTGGTACATTTTACAGAGCGATTTGATGCTTGGGGCCGTGAGTCCCAGCAGCTTCTTGCAAAGTGCCTGGGTGGCACCGGGGACCAGGTCCGTGGGCTGGGCACTGCAGTGCTGGGGGAGGACCTGCTGTCCCCTCCTGGATCCAGGTGGACCCGAGGACTGGCTCCATTGATGGCTGCTCCCTGGTGTGATCAGTTGGTCCTATGGGAAGATTTTGTCTCTTCCCGACCAGGCAGCAAGCCCATTGCCGGTGGGAGACTCTGCCAACGCACACAAATCTCTGCAGTGAAGGATGAGTCAAGCCACCATCTCTATCCAATTTCATGCACAGTTAATTTGGGAGTTCCTTCACCGTTTGGGCTTCTTGACTATGACACTGGTGTCACGCTTATTTATGTGTTGGTTTCTCCGTGTCACCCATAGCCTCTCACTCCCAGGAAAGCAAGGAACAACCGAGTCCTCCACCTGCGCTGGGAGCCGGAGCAGAGCTGATCCCTGGAGCTGGGTTCAGGCAGTCCCCAGTGGCACCAGGGACATTTCAGAAGGTCCCTGGGGGTCCCAGCCCATGTGATGCCAAGGGCAGTTTTGTACAGGAGCCGGCACACTGGCAATTGAGAGTCTGCTCACAGGTGCCCGCAAAGGCTGAGATATTTATTTATGGCTTTTTTTTAAAAGACAAAAAAATGGAAAAAAAAGTGCAGAGGCAGCTCCCAGGAAAAGGCACAGAGCTATTTACAGGCTCCCGTCAGCAGCAGATCATGCCAGACACAGATATAAACCAAATCACAAAGCCCCAGTAATTGAGCTGCAGCCCTGAGCTGCGGGAATGCTGCGGATAATAGCGGACGCTATGGTGGGAGCTGGATTTCAGACAGATTATCAGGCATCCCTTCTGCCCCCCGCACTGCCTGGCTGATCTACCTTGATCTGCATAACATCGTTAGTGTGGCATGATGGGGAGAGAGGGAGCACCTGCACCCCATGGAGCTGTCGGCGTGCTCCTCTCCCATTACATGGGAGCAGAAGGACGAGGTACTGCCTGCAGCATCCCTGCCCAGCGCTGCCAGCCCCTGGCACTGCCTGCATCTGCCCTGGGATAGGGATGCTGATGGATCTGGTGCGTTTGGCTGCAGTTTTGGTGCTGCCGAATGGTGTGTGCTGGGGCATATTTGTCCCCCACACCGGGCCAGGGAGGTGCCCATCCTTGCTAGGGTTGCAGGAGATGCTGCAGATCCGGTCTGCTAAAAGTGGGGTGCAGAGTGGTGAGGGATTTATCCTGAAAATAAAGGGTGTCCAGCCTGAACCCAGAAGGGGAACACAGCAGGGAGATGGGGATTATAAGGGAAATTAATGGCAGATTGGTGACTACCACCTGTTGGGTGCTGCTCTCAATAACACAGGGTCCTGGGCACTCAGCACCCAGCTGCAGGTGTCTTTGCATCTCCTAGGGGCTGGGAACTGGCAGGCTGAGCAGCACCAGCTACTTGCCCAGGGAGCAATGCCCTGTCCCTGGGCTGCACTGTGTGCCATGGCCGAACCTGGGGCTGCTCCTGGTGCTGAGCCGCCTGCAGGGACCATCCACATCGGTTTTTTTCCCCACAAAACCTGTGCACAGTCCATAGCCTTGGAAGATGCTGTGACCAAGGAGGCTGCAGGGGAGGAAAGCTTTGGTGGTGGGAGGAGGCTCCCCTTGCTCATGTTACACAGTATTTAATTACCTGCTGAAAGATCGCAGGGTTCCTGTTAGCAGTCAGATAGGACAGATGGGACAGACAGGGCAGACAGACAGACAGCTGCTCAGGGAGGTGAGGGGGACACGCAGAACTAGCAGAGGCAGAGCAGGAGCCCAGAATCTGTTTGGGGGACAGGGGGAACGGGGTGCACCCTGGAGCCAGCAGCCACTGATGCTTTCTGGGCTCAGGGTTTGGGGCAGCTGAAGAAGTGGGGCGAGAAGCAGCTGGTGCTGCTGGGACAGGACCCCAGGACGGGTTTGGGGACAGAGTGGGTCAACATGCATGGGACAGGGGGGAGCTGGGCAGCCTGTGTCCCCCCCAGGACCCAGCGCCATACCGTTGCCCCTCGGTCCGGCGATGTGATGCTCCCAGGCCATGCTGGAGTGGGGATGCTCCTCACTAATTTTCGTGGCTGGATTTTGCAAGCCCATCTATTATTACTGCAAACAGCTTTCCAAAAAAAAAAGTGATGACTTGGTACATAACCTTGGGTTAAATCATCATTATAATGACAGCTTGGGAAACCTAATATTTGAGTTTGTCCTTGTAGCTGTTTGCCTATTTAATAAAAAACCTGTTTTACATACAAATACCACCGCTACATGCTCAAGCTCGTCACATGGAGTGGGAAGGATCCCAGGACTTTTCAGTAAGCAGTCGCTTCCTAGTGTATATTCCTGATCCCCAGCATTGAATTTGGGACTGCAGGAAAGCAGCCGGGAGTGGAGGGGCATGGGGATGCGCGGCTGGGGCCGTATGGCCAGGAGGCAGCGACTGAGATGGGAGCGTGGTGCTCCAAGCCTCTCATATGGGAGATCTTCCAAAGATGCTCTCTGTGGGTCTCCCCCTTTAATTTGTCCCTGAAGAGGCCAAATGGCTCTTTAAGGAAAAAAAAAAAAAGTATCTGTGCAAAAAAAAAGGCAGCTGAAAGAGCATTTTTTCCCCTGCACCTGCATGCGGCATGAGCCCTGCAGTGGGGGCCTGTGTCCGCTCCCTGTCGCCCGCTTTGTTAATCTGTGCACCGAGCCGCTGCCAGCCTCTCCCCCAGGTTCGTGTCAGCCCGCCGTGTTCTCTGTCAGATAAGATCTGGCAAACGCTCTGTTATACTGATTTGAAAGAGGAATTATTAATGCCAGCTCTGAGATGGAGCTCTGCGTGGGAGCTGTCTGCGTCTCGCCCGGCGGAGGCTGGTTCCCCCATCACCTCCTGCACCCCACGAGCCCCCCGCAGACCCACGCTGTCCCGGGGGCTGTTTTGGGGGGATGGACCAGTGGGGAGGGGGTTGGCTCCTGCACCCCAGCTGGCTCCCAGTGCTCTGCCTCCTGCACCCCACCATCCATCCAGACACCCCTGGACAAGCAGCGTGTTGCTGCTCCATCCCCTCCCTCTGCTGGTTCCCCCCATCCCGGCAGGGTTTGGGATGAGGATCAGGAAGAGAAGGGAAAAATCCCCCAAGTTTTGCCTGCTGGACCCTGTAACCCATCAGGCATTGAGTGAGCCTCCCCAGGGAATATTGGTGATTTCTGTTCCCATGTCGCCTATCGAAGCAGGCAGTAAACAGATCAAACAGAGGGCATTAAAAATGCATATATACAAAACAGAAACAGGGCAGAAATATTCATCATAAAACCTCAGCAGCAGAACCGCTCAGTGCGCACGAGCCTCTTATCCAGATTTTTCTTTCCCTTTCTGCAACGTGGCAAAGAAATGCAGCTCAATATTGCCCCAGTTCCTCTGATATTGCCTAAATACTACAGGCATACCCTGGCATCTCGCAGAGCGGGCGAAGATGCATCCTTTCAGCTCTCCTGTTTTTTTGCAGTGCCATACATTTTGTTCATCCAGGGGAGAGAAGCTCGCCCTGCTGTGTTGGCTGCAGTCCCCTGTGGTGATGGGAAGGTCCAGTATATTAAATTGTGGGTCCTTGGATGCTTCCTGCTGACCCTGGTCTATCCCACTCCTGCAGGGACTGATAGACTCGCAGCTCAGCTGGGAGATGTCCTTAGCTATGAATTAACACCATCCTCTTGATTAATGTCAGCAGGAGGCTAATGACACTGCAGCCAACTTGAGCACGATGTGCAAAAACTGTAATTAGCATCCAGGGAAGGGGCTCAGTGGGACCCACAGCTCCAGGGCCGGCTGGCACGTCCAGCCCCGCTCCGTGCTGGCGTGGTGGCAGCCTCCCAGCCGGGGTCTGCGGCCCCTTTTGGGGCAGGAGTTGGTGAAATCAGTAACTGGGGGTGCACCTGGGTTTAGGATCTAAGAGTCAAGGGGTGAACGGGATTCAGAGCCGCCACCATCCCCATGAGACCTGCAATTAAGGCTGTCATGGGGATTGTGATTTTAGGATAGGTCAGGGCTGGCCAGGAAAGAAGAGCAGCAGGTTTGGGAGCTGGGACAGTGATCCCCGGCCCAACAACCCCATGCCCAGCCCCGAGACCTCGACCCCCAGCCCAGGACCCCCAGCCCTAGCCCAGGCCCCCAATTCACAACCCCGGGACCCCATTCCCCAGCCACAGCCATCCCACCTCTCCCTACCCCACGAGCCCATTGAAGTCCCATGTGCCCCACGTGCTGTGGGGCTCAGCACCCCCAGAACCCCAGGGACGGTGCTGCAGCATGCTGGGGGCCCACGGCAGGACCGGTCCTTGCCCAGCGCATCCTCGCCACGTGCCAAACCTGCCTCGTGCCTCTCCATGCCCCCTCCCCGCTGCTGCCTCCCCATAATTACCCGCTGCTTGCAGGGCCCCAAAACTTGGGGCTGGGTCTCATTTGACATGAACAGTTGGGAAATTACTCCAGAATATACCAAAATCATTTCTGTGGAACACACTACTATCGTTAATGACTGTTCTTTTTCAATTAGCTGTCATGGCCCTGAAATAAAGCTGTGCTTTCCTTCTCCAATAAATCACTCCCTTTATTTGGAATTGGAATTAAGCAAAAAAAAAAAAAAAGAATAAACATGTTACCCTTTCCCTTTCCTTGATGCCAGGTGGGTTGGAGCCATGTTTAAATTATCTCTGCTGCATTCAGGCAGATTGTCAACTGTAAATTTTATGGAAAATAGTAGAGCCGATAAATAAACATGCTTCTTTTGTCAGGGATGAATATTACTGCTGCTCCGATTTATAACTCGCATCTCCTCTACATTATAGAGCTTTTGTGAAGGTGCTGTCGCAGCTTCTGTATTATGCTGTTGAGGTGGGTTATTCCCCTCTCATTTAAACAGCAGCATGAACTTTGTGTGTGATTTAATTTGGGAGGAAGGGGAGCCCCTTCCCTCTGACCTGTTCTGAGCCCCCCGGCATCATTTGCATCACTGGGGTCATTGCCCAAAACCCCCTGAATTCACCCCAAAGGGCCATCCACTACCTTTGCCGGGGAAAGGATCCCTGGCCCGAGCCGCTCTCCGGCATCGTCTCCTCCAGCATCCTCTCCTCCATCGCAGGGACAGGCCTGCTGAGCGCAAAACCCACACGGAATTGGGGGAAATGCGGGGAATTTTGGTGCAGATGCTGTTGCTAAGGCAACGACTGAGTAACCCATCAAGCCCGGGAGGGAGGATGCTGCAGCCTCCGCCAGCGCAGGGCCGGGGAGGCAGGAAAATGCTCCTGGGGATGAGAGATTGCAGAAAATAGATGATTTTTAATGCAGGAAGCCAGAGGAGGGTGGTCAAGGTCACCCCCCCCAGCGGCCCCCAGTCCCATGCTGGGGCCATGCAAGCTGGCTGCTCCCACCCGGGGATGCTCGGGGCTCGCCCAGGCTGAGTCAAGTGGAAAGATTCACTGCTTTTAAAAATCATCATGGAAATGCTGAGTGTTGCCTACCCTGCCTGCACATTTCGGTGCTCTCCGACGAGTCAGGCTAATGGCATTACAGAGGCAGCCGAGCAGGGTGGCTATTAAATGTCAAGAGCTTTGCACATGAAAATGATGCAGAAAGGATGGTTGGCTTCTCTTTCCAGGGGGAATATAAATTTTATTATTGCATGCCAGTCCCATGTGGTAAAAAAAGTAGCCCGGCATTTAATGAATAAATAAAAATTTAAAAATAAAAAAAAATACCCCTTCCGCTTCTGCTTGCGGCTTGGCTGTGCGTGCGGGGAAAGCAGCTGCCGGCAGGACGGTGAATGCTGCTCCTGCATTAGCCAAGATTGAGGCGAAGGCACGGACCCTTGTAAGCCGGGGATGCACGTGTGTGCGTGTGCAGCCAGATGTGCAGCACTCACTTACAGGGAGGTAATGATGTCCAATTGCTCCATTTCATTGCAAATTAAAAAAAAAAAAAAAAAGCAATTGCGGTAAAATAAAGGCATTAAGCTTCAGTGAACCTTAAAGCCATGGGGGGCAGAAAAAAAGAGGTAAGCTGATCCTGCTGGTGCTCAGGGACCTTCCTCTGTCCTCTTGCTATCAGATCTGAAGGGGTTTGGTGGGGGCGGCGATGCCCCCCTGGGCTGTGCGGATGGGGCGATCCCTGGGCAGGGGGTGCCCGTGCTGGCGGCAGCCCCCCCTCCCCGCTCCCCAGGGCTCCCCTTCCGCCTCACAACCTGCAGCCCAGGACCCTGAGCGTGTTGGCTGCACGCGATGTCATCTCTTAATTGTTTTATCTTGGAGATTAATTGGCTTTTGGGGTTTAATTACTTCTGAGGGGTGGAAGGGAACACTGCCCCTCCCTCAGACAATGCCTGTCAGAACAAATCACGCCCGGCTTGCGTCTTGATCGCTGCAAACCCAACACTATAAAAGAAAAAAGGGACTTCACGAACTCCAGATAAGAGGGCAATCGGCCAAGAGAAAAGGAATAAATTGCACTGAGCCTGCTCTTGCTCCAGAGCCGAGGAAGGATGGGAGGCAACGGGAATAAAGCCCGCAGTAAATCTCCCCGCTCCCACCACGCACCCGAATAAACCTGTCTTTAAGGACACTATAAAGGTAATAAAACTCCCAAGAACGAGCCACTTTGGTTGCATTGTCAGTACTTTAGATGCGGGAATAACATTAATGTGATTAAAGACTGGGGGAGAGGAGCCGTCCGCCAGTCGCTCCCATGTCCCAGGGGACATCCAGCCCCTGCTCTGGGACGGGTGGGGGGTGCCGGAGTCCTCGGACAGCCCCACAAATACACGGGAAGGCAGAATAGCAACAAAAAACTCTCCTTTAATAGCTGGATTGACCTGAGGATTTGTTCTGACCGAGGTAGGCAGCCCCAGGGGCCGCCAGGAGTGAAGGAGCATGGGGTCAGCTCAATTCCCACTGCCGGGACAGGGCTCACCCACTCTCCTAGAAAACCTCCAGCCATTTGTGAAGGGAATAGTTAAAAACAGGGCAGCTGCTCCCTATAAACACATTCGCCCACCTCCATGCAAAGAAACAGGGACTGGGAGCCCCCCAGCCCTGGCATCGCTGCCCATGTCCGCTCTGCATGCACGTTAGAAAAATATATTTTATTTAAATTCTCCATTTTCTCCGTGGAGTTCTCTTCTCTCTCTTTGAATATAGATTGAGCGGTGTCTCTAGATTTCAATCTGTGCATGTATTTCTATCAAGATCAAGAGTTAAAAGACAATCATTAAATACCTAATTCTAGAAAAGGCTGCGTACAATATATGGCTTTTGCACCTACATCCAAAGGGGACTTGCGGGCTGGAAGGAGGGGAGGGAGCTTGTTTACGGCAAAAGTCAGGACAGGGACAGGCTGGGAGGGTGGTGCGGGGCAGGGGGACAGCCGGGGACCGCATGCAGCTCTGCACAAAGCCAGCCTGGTGAACAGCTTCTTCCCGATGCGCACGGAGATCCTTTGGTTTCGCTTGCTCTTCAGCAGGCAGTGGGCGAGGGTGTGGGCATCGCAGAGGGGGACCCATTGTGGGACTGGATTTGGCCAGAGTGACACCAAAAAGCTCAGCCCCAGGATTTGCTCCCTGCTGCCGCATGGGTTTGATGTGGCTGGGCTGCAGCATGTGGCACCCAAAACTGCTTCTGAGGGGCTGTTCTGGCTCGTGAGCTTTTGAAATGACGCACCGACGAGCTTGTGGGTCCCGTAAGCTCTTCTGTCCGGGGCCAACCATCCCCCTCTCAAGCATTGCCCACATGCGTGGGGCTGGCTCCCACCCGCAGCCCAGGGCTGAGGTTGCTGCAGCCCCTATGGCACCGGGGCTGGAGCAGCAGCATTGCCCGGTGCTGTGGCTGGGGATGCCAGCTTTGCCCCAGGGACCCCCTGTCCCCAGGCTCAGGGAGGGTCCCTGCAGAGCCAAGGGACAGTGCACGGGGGACACACGGCCACCTCATTTGGAGGCATCACTCTCCCCAGCGCAGCCTTCCCGATTTCTGTAACCTCTGACTGGGATCAATGGGAGCATCACCCATGCGGTGCCAACCCCTCCTGGTCTCTCCTCCCTTGGGAAGGCTGATGGGCTCCATCCAGGGATGGGCAGCAGCCTTCCAGGGCTGGCCAAGGAGCGAGGGGAGTTTGGGGATACCCAGCCCAGGGGAGCTCAGCTCCTGTGGCACCGTGGTGGTGTGCTGGCAGCGGGAGGGTGGTCAGGCACATCATGAGCAATGCAGTGTCCCCTCCAGCCAGCCCGAAGGGACGGACACAAATAACCCATTGCATTGCCAAGGAGGGCTGCAGCAGCCGAAACAGGAGTGGGATGGAGCAGGAACCCTGTGGCGGGAAGGCACCGTGCATCCCCTCAGCGGTGCCGCCATGCCCGGGTCTGCATCAGCATCGGCATCGGCCAAGCAAGCTCAGCGATGGCTGGGGACCATTCGTTGCTCATGCAGGGAGTTGATTAACAGCTAATAGCAGCAGATGGAGAATTAAAAGAAAAGCCACCCACTGGGTGGAAGTAGGCAGAGGCCGGGAAGACCGAGCCTTTCCTTGCCACGCAGGGTCAGGTCCCCCCGCCATCGTCACCATCATCTCGGGTAGTAGTCATCCGGGACCCCCGACAGATTTCGGAGTTTCAGAGCCGTGTCCACCGTCTTGATGTAGCCGCTGATCATCTTCCTCATCTCGGGGGTGTAAGGGTCATACTCCAATTTTCTCAAGCCGGATCGCTTAAAGTTGCCGTCCTTCTGCCCCTCGACGCAGAGCAGCCTGTCCTCGCAGGCGGCGATGCCCAGCAGCCCCACCATTCGCTGCAACTGGACGAAGAGATCCCGCTTCAGGTCCTCGAAGTGGACCACCAGCACCCTCTTGCCGTAGCGCAGCCAGTCAAGGGTGTGGGTCGCCCACCACGGCGCGTAGTTCGCCACGAACTCTGGCCACTCTGGAAGGAGCAGAGGACACGGTTAGTGGGTGTCCCCCCGGGTCCTCCCACACCCCCCGCATCCCCCATCCCAGGGCTACCGCCTGCACTCCCCGCTGAAATCTTTCAATTCTCGCTAATTGATCCTCCCATAAAAATCAGGTGATAAAAGGGATAATGAAACATCAATAATAAACCGCAACTCTCCTGGCAGTGCCATATACATCTATCTCATGAAGCATAAAAGCTTTGGGTACCTGCCTCTTCCTTTTGTCCTCCCCCAGAAACCAATGCCTGATTAATAGCTTAACTGTATTTAATTCCCCGAAGAATCATTAAACACAGTATCTGTTTCATTAAACAGATACAGGACAATTCACCTTGTGTAATCATATCACATAAAACTTTGCTTTGGAACCACTCCAGGGATATCGTAAAATTAATGTCACGGAACCAAACAGGGGTTTCACGGCGCCCGCGGCCACCGCAGGCTCCATGCAGGGCTGAGAATGGTGCGGGGGGAAGGAAAATCCCCCCCCAGCACCAGCAGCCACAGGTGAGGCTGGGGAGAGGGCACGGCTTTTTTTCCAAAATTGCCCCCAAAGTAGCTCCTGGGAGAAGGAAATGGTTTGGAAAGCTGGGCTGCAGGGAGCAAGGGGCTATCCACAGGGAAGGCTGGGGATGGGAGCCCCATGCCCTGTCTTAATTACTTACCTTTAATCACTTTTTTTTTTGTCCTCTGGATGATTTATTTAACCACACTCCAGAATGTTAATTGCAAACCTGGCACAAACAAACTGTCCCTGTGGAGTGTTTGCTGCTGGTGGGAGGGCAGGGTGGGTGCTGATGGTTCCACAGGGACCCCCTGGGCTCCATGGCTGGGCTTCTCTATGGGCTGAGCCCCCACACAGGGTCAGCGAAACTGGGGTCTCCGACCCATTCCTGGTGCTGCACTACAGCTCTCAGCAACCATCCCAGCCCGATTAAAGTCCTCAAGCGATGGAAAATCTCCATCTTTCTGGGCAGGTTGTTCCAATGGTTAATTAACCTGACAATTAACCCATCAGCTAATTACACCATACATCCTCTGGAAATAATTTGGTGATGTATTTTAATGCGTGTCCAAATCGGACCGTGCTGGGATGGAGGAAAGAGTCCCCCCTGCCTGCCGCCCCCTCCCCACAGGGGCACGAGGTGTGGGACAGGGGTGGGGGGGTTGGGACCAGGAAGGCTCAGGAGGGTTCCCATGGTGCTGGGGCTCTGTCCTGCATCCCCTGTCCTGGCTGTATCTGCAATTTGCTGTTGTGCTTTGGGGTGCGGCAGATGGGGATAAAAACTAGCAAGAAGCTCGTACCCCATGACAGCAAGGCTGATGCCAGCCCAGGGACCTGCTCAGGGAGAAAAGCCAACGAGAAAGCAGTGGGACATTTCTTTTCCCTGGTTTTACAGGATGGGGCGGTGGGGAGAGCAGGGCTGGGCCATCTCCGGCGCTACAAGCACATTGTGATAACGAAATCCAGGCACATAACAGCAACAACAGCAAAAGCTCCCCTTAAATAAACTCTGAATTAAGGGTAGCAGATGTTCAATCAAGCTAAATATTTTAACTCTTTCCAATGAAGTCAATTCCACAACAGCAATTTGCAAATTGCTATAATTAACAAGCCTCCACAATATGCCTGTGCATGGGAAAGGTAGTGTCTCCGGAGCAGCTGGGCACACAGAAATAATACTCTGCCACTGCTAATGTCAATAGAGATGGGCTGGTGGCTGCCACCGCTCCTGCTGCCGGCACCAGCGAGAGGGAGAGCCCAGCAAAGGGGCAGCCGGTTCCCCCCAGCCGGGAACTTTGCAGCCTCTGGGGCTGGGTCCATTCTCCTGCACCTCTGCCTTGGGGAAGGACAGATAATGGGGGCTTGGAGGAGATCGCCTTCCTCCTGTTAATTAGAAACTCGGGTGCTTGTGAGATCGCACTGGACAGGCAGGACGAGGCAGGCGAGTGACCTGGCAGTGGCAGGCAGGACCCATTGCAGGTACTATTGCCTTAGTGAGTTATGGGGCTTTTTTCCACCCCCCAGTGCTGCCCATGCCAGGGCTGGCTCTGCCGGGGAGCAGGGCAGGGTGATCCTGCTGGGATCCAGCTTCAGTGGCAGCATGGAGATGCTGCAGCCCCACACCGACATATGTGCCCACCAAGTGATGGATGGAGATGTCTGATGGATCCTGTTATTTTTTTAACCTTTCCTTGCTCTCCACCTGTCCAGCCAAGTGCTCAGGCCAGCTTGTCCTCAAAGAGCTGCTCCAAAGAAGGGGCAGAATTTGGGACCTTGGGCTCCTGCCCACCCGACCCATTCCCTCCCCGCTGGCACCAGGCTGCTGTCAGCCTCGTGTCCCCAGGCAGTGCCACCTCTCTGCTCCTGCCCTTGTGACCCAACACAGCACCAAACAGCCGAGCATCTCCGCTTCCCCATCCCATCCCGCCCACGTGGGAACCCTCGGCCATGCCCAGGTGGGTGCTGCACGTTGTGCCGGTTGCAAGCCCAGGAGATGACCCTCCAACATGGGGACCCCAAAGGGGTGGCACAGCCCAGGCTTCCCCCACAGGGACCACACTCAGGCTCTACTGGGCTTTAACAACAGCTTTATAGCTCCGGCAGTCAGGCTGGAGCCTGCCCACCCAGGTCCTGTGGGAGCCCACCAGCCTACCTTTGCCCTTCCAGTGAGCGTGAGCTGCGAAGCCGATGTGCCCCCCGTATTTGCGGTTGAACTCTGCCATCAGAGCCTTGTAGGGGTTTCGGATGAGCAGGATGGCCGAATCGAAGGATTCGATCTCCTTCTGGCCGCTCTCGTGGGTTTTGATGCAAATCGTCCTCCCGCTTCGCCAGTGGTCTCTCTCGCCCTTGAACCCTGCCAGGACAGAGCAAGCGGGTGCCTGAGAAGCAGCCGGTGCCGATGTTAATAAAAATAATAAAAGCAAGCTGGGGAAAGGGAACGATGGGGGGATATCAGGTTGCAATATACAGTTGGATAAAAGCAGCTGGAGCTTGAAGTAGAATTTGCATCCCTCTCCCAGATGGCAATCATTTATTTGCCCAAGTTATGAGTCATGTAAAATTTATGTATGAGAGGGCGGGTAGTGGGCATGGGGACCGAGCAGGGCTGCCTCCTCCCCAGCCATGCTCGGCTCTTCTCAGTGAGACAGTCTGCAACAGGCTAATATGGCACAGCCCGGCTTTCCTCCAGGGCAGAACACACTGGCATTAAATAATGGCATACTGCATTAATGTACCTTATGCTTGTATTGGGGGGTCAAGAATGTATTTTTATAGCTATAATCTCCCTGACCACAGCATTTAAGCTCTCTCCATAAATTAAGAAGGGTAAAAAAACCATGCTCATGGGGCTGCAGATAAGCCCAGGGCCACGGTGATGCTATGGGGGGGGTCTAGGGAGGGGACCACCATCCCCTGTGCCCCCGCACGGAGTATCAGGGCTGAGCCCAGCATCACTCCCAGCCCCTTTGCACCCCCAGCTCCTGCAAAGCACAACCCAAACTACCCGGGAACAACGTGGTGGCGGCAGAGTTGAGCCAAGGGGGGAGATAAGCTGTAAGTAGCTGTATTACATCAATTATAGATGTGTAATTTGCTTTCGGCAGCCATGCCGTGTGACATAGGGACATGATGGCTAATCTGCTA
The DNA here is from genome assembly GCF_000737465.1 of Haliaeetus leucocephalus. Taxonomy (NCBI): domain Eukaryota; kingdom Metazoa; phylum Chordata; class Aves; order Accipitriformes; family Accipitridae; genus Haliaeetus; species Haliaeetus leucocephalus. Next base: position 2,190,646 of record NW_010973276.1, read on the forward strand.
GTTGCTTGGATACCTCCAGGCCCTCCGATGCACTCAGCCTAGAATAAACATGAAACCCATGCTCGGTTGGTTGAGCAAAACATCACCAAGGCTTTCACCCAGTGATGCTCCCCTCCGTGGGATGCACGAAGCCAGCTGCACCCTGCGATGGGTGCCAGTGCCAGGCGCTGATATAGTCCGGGCTCCATCACTCAGCACAGAGCATCTCCATCTCTGAAAGGCTGAATTTGGCAAATCTCAAAGAAATGTGCATTGCTGCCTACAGTGTCAGGCAAATGGGGCTTTAGGGGGTACCCTGGGTACAAACCCCAGCTGGCTGCATGGGTACAGACCCCACCAGCTACATGGGTACCCCTGATACAGATCCCAGCTCCACCAGGGCCAAGGAGGGAAGGAGGATCTCCTCTCAAAGCCACAAAAGGAGAAGGAAAAGCAGGAGAAACCTTCAAGGTCTACAAATAAAACTATTGTAAATGGCTATAAAATGGGGGAACTGGTCTTTTTGCTCCCCCTTGCAATATGGTGGGTTACTGGGAGGAGCTGGCTTCTGCCTGAAAAAGCTTCATGCCTGCCTCAAGGGGTTTTTTGGCTTGAAACTTATCCTTGCTGCTTAATTTGGGGTCCCCAAAGCCCATGTGCTATCGGCCCTGGCACCAATACAGTGGGCACAGCACTGCTGCTTTTCCCCGGAAGGCACAAGAGGTGGGAGCAACAGCATCCCTCCTCTGTTAAATATTTACTGGGCAAATATCTGTGTCACCCAGGATGGGAAGATGGATCTCCACCAAATCCTTCAGCCTGAGGAGAGCAGGCAAATGAGATCAGTTCCCTCCTCCATCCCCCCGTAAGCTCATCAGCGCTTTTTTGCATGGTGAATATTCATTAATTTGGATGTTGGTGTTCCCCGGGTGCCCTGACACATCATTATTTTTATCTGCAGCTGCTCAGGAAGTGCATGGGAACTTTTGTCCTCCAGGATACCGGTGCCCCCAGCACCACCCACTCCCAAATCCTGAAGCTGGAAGGCTGCACAAATCCTTCTCACCCTGCAGCCGTGACTTTCATTTGCTTCTCACTTTATGCATCCTGGGATGAGAGTGCCAAGCCCGCAAACACCAGCTCCTGGAGAAATCTGATCAAAAAACTCCACTGGCCTTTTCTTGGGGCAAAACCCATAGGAATTTCCTTGTTTGCCAGGGTCGCGGCTGCTCCGATTCCTCCTCTAGAAAGTTCCAACCCCCACAGCAGGTTAAAAACCACCAGCACAATGGAGAAACCCCAGTTCTACCCCAAATCGGTCCTTGCCAAGGTTAGTGGGCAGCACAGGGAGGTTACGGGCAGGGCACACACAACGTCAGATCCCTCCGATACCCTCTGGAGCAGCATCGGTGGTACCCAGTTCTGCCCTCCCCTTCATGCAGACCCAAGGGATGTCACCAGGACCTTTGCCCAGCTCAGCTGGGACCGGTGCACCCCTGGCAGCGACCCACCCCCCCAGTCTCACCTTTGTTGTAGAGAGACCCATCGAAGTAGTAGCTGCCGGTGTAGAAGCCGGTGGCCAACTCGATCAGGTGTCGTGCCCAAGTGTTGCCAGCACCAGGGAAGCTGGCCAGGGCCACCAGCTGCTTGGCACGGGTGGGGAGAAACCTCCTGTCCATGCAGCGGTTGTCTGCAGCAAGAACCAGCCAAGGCGCATCAGGGCACAGTAGCGTGCTTTTCCTACAGAGATATTCTGCTTCCTTACAGTGTGCTGCTGTCTCCTGGGAAGATGCTAGGGCAGGATGCGAGGAGGTGGCCGCTATAGGGAAAGGCACCCTTGCACCCTGCCCAAAGCACACAGGGACACCCCAAAGAGTCCTAAACACCCCCAAAAATTCTAAACATTCCAAAAAGTCCTATGAAGAGGGCAGGAGGTGCTCTGCCAATACTGGCTGCTTGCTGCCTGCGTGATTAGAGGAGAGGGAATAACATGGGTGCATTCGCCAAGCGACGCTCCTGCTTTTTATATCAACAAATGCACAAGCGTTTCCAGCATGGCCTCAAACACCAAAGCAGGGATCGTGTCAAGACTGAGCTTCTCTGAAGCAAAACCACCTAAATTTGGGTTCTCACTTGCTCCATTCAGCCCTTTCCTCTCCCAGTAACGTGTTTCCCCTCGCCCTGGGCTTCCCTGTCCCGACTGGTCCACTGCTGGGACCTGCAGGGCAGTGGGGGACAGGAGCCCTCCCTGTGCAGCCTCCTGGTGACTTTCTGCCTGGTCACAGCTTTTTTCCCCCATATATTTCCCTGGAGTCTGTCCGCTCCGGCTAGCAAAGCCCCAGCGGGTTCACCAGCTGGCTGCAGGCTCCAGCTCACCGGTACTGCCAGTGACAAGGAGGGACAAGCAGCAGCAAGGAGGGATCCTGCCAGAGGCAGATGGCAAACTGCTCTCTCCTGCAGCTGAATCAGGCAGGCTGTTTGTTCAGGGGAAGATTGATTTCCCAGGAAATGAAAATAAATGGTAATTTTTAATGAAAGCCAAATAGATGCTGCAAACTCATGCTCACTTTCTGCCAGTGTCCCTGGGAAGGGCTTGGGAAACTGGTGCCGGTACCCGCGCCCATGGGGTCCCTGCTTGTCCCCCTGCCCAGCAGCAGGCAGGGTGAGTCTGGTGCCAGCTCACCTTGCACTTGGGTCTGGTAGACGAGGAGATATTCAGCGGTGCCGCAGCTCTCAAACTCCTCACCGGCACATTTCTGGGCACAGAGCTGCTCGTCCTCGCGCTCGTGCAGAGTGAAGAGCGTAGTGGGGAAGCCGCAGCGGCAGGTGATCCCGGCCAGCGCTGACAGCGGGTACTCCTGCGGGGACGGGTGGAGGGGGGGCAGCCAGCAGCACTGTCCCTGTCCCCTGTAGCAGACCCTTCCTTTGCCCCCCACACCTGTCCTCGCTGCCCCAGCCCTGCTGTGCAGCACAGGGCAGTTCGCAGCATCCTTCCAGCTGGCTGCAGCATCCCTCAAGGCAGTTGCACAAGCAGGTCATTGCGGACACCCAAAACCACCCGAGCCTCAACTTTCCTGGGCACAGCCGAGCTGCCTATTGGCATGGACAGCAATGCATCGGGTGCTGGTGCTCCCGGCAGAGCCATGGCACATCATTTGTGAGTTTGTCACCCACACCGAGGTTACTAAGAGCCATCAGACAGCCCCATGGCAGCCTCGCCGGCGTTTCCAAGCCCAGAGTTATGAGACACATTCACTGGCTGACAGGCAATTTACCACCAGGTTGCGGCAGTGCCAGGTTAATCAAGGGGCTCCCGTTATTTACACCTCCCAGCCCCAAGGTCTCCCAGCAGCTATGGGAAAGTGGAGCCAGTGATGGAGCAGCCACTTGTATTTAACTGGTGTGATTGTTTATTCCCCACCGTCCCCTGCTGAGGAAGCCATGAAGGGAGGACACAACTGTCCCCACCTGCATGTCTTTCTCTTCCTCTGCCTGATAATTTACCTAATTTTAATTAATAAATACTCCAGCAATGCCCCCTGTCAGCTTTTCCCCTGCCTGCTTATAGGCATCGTGCCCCAGGAGCAAACTGCACTGCAGCATCCCTGGACCAGAGCAGGACCCCGTGAAACCCCTGCCCAATGCCCCCCACGGGGGTCCGCTGCCTGCTGGGGGGGCAGAGCCGTGGGGAGCAGACAGGGCAGGCAGCGGGTGCTGCTCCTGTGGGCAGCTGTGGTCCAGTCCCTCCCCACAGCAAAGACACAGTCAATCAATTTGAACCTTTGTAGTTTGGATACACATAATTATGACACTAAAGCAGATTAAAATTTACCCCGTGTGACCCTTTCTGACGATGATTTAGATGAGTAAGCTTTTGACCTGCGCCCCCCCGCCCCAGCCCCCCCAGTACCTTCTCGGTGCAGAAGTCCACGCACTTGTCCACCGACATGTTCAGCATGAGCTGGCTGACAGGCAGGGCGACGGAGACGTTGTCCGGCCGGCGGAAGCACCCCCGAAATATCGCACTGCCATCTGCAAGGGAGAGGGGCCACAGTGGTGCTGAGAGTGATGCTGGCCCAGGCCCTAGGAGCAGGGGCTGCACCCCAAAAATAATGTCACTGCCACCCTTTGCCCCCCAGGCATGGGAGCAGGAGCCTCCGCGTGCCCCAGCGTCCCCATCGCTGTTCCCCATCGCTCGTCTCCAGCCACCCGTCGGCACAGTGGCTGCTTTTCTCCAGCTCTTGTCACCCACCGTCTGTGAAGCCACATTCGCTAACGAGCTTACCTGGCCACTCACGGTGCAAAATCAGAGCAAAAGCCCTGACAGCAAAGTCAGGTTTATTTTTTTGTCCCTATTTTTACCAACTCAGTTGATCACAGGCTGTATGAGGGATGGAGCCAGCAAGGAGGGCAGGCCTGGTCCCCCCTGGCATTGGTACCCTGAGGGGTCCTGTGCTGGGTCCTCGCCCACTGCTGCACGTACTAGGCACCCTTGGCCCCTCTCCAGGGTGATCACTCCACTGGGTGCCTGGTGATGGGAGCCCTGAACGCCACCACTCTCTTTCCCATTGCTTGAGGACGAGGAAAGAAAAGCAGCAAATGTGGATAATTATAGTGCTGCCTAATTGGGAGCCAAACGAGCACTTCTGACAGGGAGCACCCTTGGCTCTTTCTGGAGCTCCCTCACATCCTTCATCCCGCAGCCAGCTCCACCAGCAGCACACATTGAATATGATAATGGTCCTGTTTGGCCATCGGGAAAGAGGTCTTCACCCAAAGTCCCCCAAAATGCCCTGAATTCCCAGTGAGGTCCTTGGGGCTCCCCACTCCACCCAGCCCCAGCCAGCAGCCATTTCCCAGGGGGATCCCCACAGTCTGCAGGAGCAAAACTGCCCCAGCCACAGACCTGAACCACTTTCAAACCCCCTCTCCTGAGCCGTGACCCAGCTTACACAGCATGGGGATGCCGGGGCTCGCCCCCACCGGCACCACGAGGGGTTCCCCCATTTCGGGTCCGAGGCGGGAGCCGCATCCATGCTGCTGACTTACATCTCCTGGCAGACTCCTGGGCCAGCTCCAGGCGGTAGATGGAGAGGCGGTTGACCCCGCCGCAGATGTTGCTCCTCTCTCCCTTGCACTCCATGTTGCACTCAGATTCGCTGGCGTTCGATGCCTGGACCTTGTGCCCGCAGTAGCACTCAGCACCGAATTCCAGCCCTGCGTAGAGGTAGCCCCTGGGGAGAGGGAGACGGAGGGGCTCAGCATGTCCCCAGGCATCCCTCCAGCTCTGTGGGGTTTTGCAGAAGCATCCCTGCTGCAGCCAACTCCCACGCAGCGCTGGAAGCAGCACTGCATCCCAAGGATGCATTGCTGGACTAGGAGATCATTGTAGGTACCTTCCAACTAAAAATATTATTCTATTCTATTCTATTCTATTCTATTCTATTCTATTCAAGAGAAAGGTCTCCATGGGCCACAGAGATCATAAAGCAGGAGATGGCGACATTTCTTACAGGCAGGGAGGATGTAACGGGTGGTGGTGGGGCAGGAGTAAGTGACGGGGACTTTGCTGGGCTTCAAAGCAGGAGAGCTGTGCTGCTCGATACAGATTGGATTTGAAAGGGGGAAGGATTCCAGCACAGGCTGGTGCTTGCCAAGTGCCAGCGGAGCTGGAAACCTGCTCCAGAGGGGCAGTGCCGAACCGGTAAGTCCCACCATGGGGCTGCTGGTGCTGCGGGGAGGGGCTCTGGTGTGGAGCAGCCCTGCATCATCACCATCAAGGATGCGCTGCAGCACTCGGTTCGGCTGATGGCATGCGTCCGTCACGGTGAGCATCCTGCTGAGGTTGATGAGCCCTATGCAGGGGACGTGCCACTGTCCCAGTGATCAGCGATGGCCCTTTGCAGCAATGTCCCCAGGTGCTGTGGGATGCTGCACAGACGGGCTTCGGCTCCGGGGGAGTTTGGAGGCAGCAAACTGCCTGCAATGCCACCCGCCCTGCTGGCACAGACCACATTTAGGGTACATCCTTCATGTAATGCTGGGAAAGGAGAAAACTTTGGCAGCAAGGGATCCACATGTCTCCCCAGCTGCTCACGGACACCCTTCAACAGCTTGGAAGGTCTGGGGAGGGTGTTTTGGTGGGGACGGCATTTTGGTGGGGCCAGCCCTGCATGGATGGAAGTGCTCAAAGCTCCTCCAGCAGCAAATTGGAGCCCTTACATCCCCCTGCCCCATACAAGGACGGAGCCCATCATCCTGCCCACCCTTTTTCGGGGGGAGGAAACTGGGGTCTTTGAAAACACCAGTGAATTAAAAAAAAAAAATCAAAATAAGTAAATCTAAAGAAAAAAGAAGGAAGGCAGGAGGAAGGGGAGGAGAGCAGCCGGAGCAGGGAACTGTGACAACAGAGAAACGCTGGCGGTGTGCGGGAATTGATGAAGATGCGGTGCCCATCTCCCGCCCTACCGTTCGGCACAGTTGTCCTGGCAACGGAAGACTGTCATCTTCTTGTAGTCAAAGAAGGACACGCCGCGCAGCGTTCGCCGACGAGTGTTGTCCACGTAGCAGCCAATGTATCTTGCTGGGGGAAGGGTAGAGGAGAAGGGGGTAAGAACCAGCCGAGGCTGAGCCCACCAATTCCCACCCCCCTCTTTTAATTTTTCCCTAAATAGGGAAGTGCAGCAATGCACCCTGTTCGTTTGCTTTAGAAACACGTGCTCTGGGTACAACATGCCCCTGCAAACGCTGCAAGGAAAGGTAGGTAAAGCCCAGAAACACCTTCTATGGATTGAAAGGATGCTGTGTCTCTGCTCTGAGGCTTCTCCTCTCTGTCCTCTTCCTTTCCACTGGCCTTAAAACTGAGCAAAGCAGCTCCAAAAAGAGATGAGTTACATGGTAAAATAACCCATCCCCTTCACTCTGCCCTGCCAGGAACACAGGGGTGGGTAGAATGGAGAAATATGGTTTAAAACAATTTTTCCTCAGCCAGCAGCTCATTTTCCCCAGTCCCAGACATCAATGTGGAGGATATTTGCCCAGCACTAACAAAGGCTGATGCCTGTGCTGAGAGCAAATGAAGATACTGCTAGACAGGGAATAGAGCTGAATAAATAGTTACGATGAAATCATTTATTTGACAAATGTAGCCTTTCCCAATAATCTGAAAACAAACAGCCATCTCCTTGCCTCTATGCCTGTTGCAACATTCTGTGTTGGCTGTGGGCTCTTGTTAGGGGCAAGCCAGTCCACGAGCCATCCCTGGGCAGCCCTGTACTGCCAGCACCCACCCTGTCCTCACTCAGTCTCCTCGTTAGGTGCCCTCATTAGTGCTCTCGTTAGTGCCCTCATTAGTGCCCTGCTTCTGCTCCCATCTGAGCATTTGCTGTGGGGAAGATGTATTGCCGCCGATGCAGGGATGCAGCGCTGGTGCAGGGATGCTCAGCATCCTTGCTGCCACTGCTGCCCAAGGAGGACAGGGGTTTTGGAAGCCAGTGGGATTAGCCACCCAGCAATCAGCCAACAAGGTGTCCATTAACATGTTCTGGCAGAGGACGTGCAGGTTGGCCACCCAGGGAGAGGGGAGGGTGGCCCCGGGGAAGAGTGGCTGGGTCTTACCAGCCCGGGGGCAATGGCAGAGCTGGCTTGGACTCCCATACCAGTCTGGTTCACCTCACTCCCTGTTTCAGGTACACATCCTCGACGAATATAATGGCAATCTTTTGCTTTTTATTATCCTGAAATATCTGCTCCACCCTCAGACCGCTTTCTGCAGGATGCTGGCATGGGGCAGCCCTGTCCTGGAGAAATCCTGGAGCCCATGTGGTGGCCACTGGCCTCTGACTTTGAGCTGCTGCTGCAGAGTCCCAACATGGGGCCACAAAAGGAGAGGCTCCTGAGGCTCCTGTCCATTCAGGGCCACCGGACCCCAAGCCAAGGATTTGTTTTTCACAGCACCAAACACCCCTCCAGCTGTGCCACCAAGGGCTCTGGCCCCAGCACCCCGGCCAAGGGGCTTTGGGAAAGCACTGGGATATCTGGCAGCACAGGACTGGGCAGGAGCAGAGGTGAGGGCTCACCTGCTCTGGTCAAGAGTGAAGCCATGGCTCTAGGCAAGCAAGGTGCATCTTCCCATATATGATAACCACCCCGTGTCTCTCCTTCCATCTCTGTGGCTCCATCACACACCAAATTATCCCTCTAATAGCAGGGCATCTCCGCATGTGTGCCTCCAATACCAAACCACACTATGGGATAATACTTCTTACCTCCTGCTTGCATTTTGCATCTGTTTGGGGGTCCCTGAACCGACTCCATGTGTACACCCCACCAGTGGCATGCCCCACGCATATACTCCCCCCCCACACCACCCCCCCACATGGCGCTGCAAACCAGCTTCCCCAAGCCAGCCTGGAGGAAGATGGAGGAGAAAGATTGAGAGAAATGTGCCTGATAACTTTAATCACCAAAAAGCCATAACTCAATTGCTCCCAATTACTCTCAGCATAACGTGGCATTTCCGCAGTGCTGAGCAGGTTTCAGGAGGTCAGCTCATTTTGGTCATGACAGATCTAACCGGAGCAGGATTACTCCAGCCATTTGTACAGAGCCGGTGACTGCTGTGCATTACCTTTGATCCATTGCTCTTGACGTATACGTGCTGCAATTTATTAGGAAAGCAACTGGAATAATTAGGGAGATACGAGGACAATAAGTGAAGGAGGAGCGAGCAGGGGAGATGCTGAAATGTGCATGGTTGGGTTAGGCAGAGCTTGCCGGAGGGTGCTGAGCAGCAAGAGGGGGACCTGCCCTGGCACGCAGCTCTCGTGGGGCCAAGAGGAATTTTGGAACATGTTGGAAACACATGTGTGAACAGACATACAGATCCAGCCAATAGTCATTAAACTCCCCAAATGTCTCACTCTTCCAGGAGCTAGGCTGGCCACTGGGGCTGTTGGCATTGCAAATTCATGTTTAACATCTTAGTGTAAAGCTTAATGTAAAGCTTGGTCTCCCAGAGAGCACCGCAGCTCTTGGCCGTGGTGCAGCACATGCGCACAAACCGCTTCAGCGCTGGGGTCCCTGTCGGGTGCAGGCAGGGGGTGCAAGCAGGGACCCCCTGGGCGATGCACCCGTGCTCGGGGCCAGCTGGTGACCCCGCTTGCGTGGGGAAGCGAGTTGTAGCCCTGCAACGCCGCCCCAACTCGCGGGGTGCACTCAGGGCTGCTCCCCTGCCCCGGCAGCAATCACTTTGGGTCACTGATGACCCCCCTGGGGAGCATCGCAGCAAATCCCCAGCCACGTTCTCCAGAGGGTTCCATCGGGACCCAGCTCTCGTGCCAGGAGTTGGTCTGTTGGGGGGCAACACCTCTGTCTGTCCATCCTCCCTCTCTGCTTGAGTAGCCCCAGCCCCTCGCCAGGCTCTCCCAGCACCCACCACCACCGTTTAGCAAGCTAAATGCAGAACAGAAGTGTTTTCACAGGGCTGTTCTGCAGGATGATGCTTGAAACAAATATATCTGCCCTTGATTTTCCAGCTGGTTGATCAAAAGCCTCATGCTGGGCACTGAGCCCTCCCAGCTCCCCCCGATGCTCCCTCTGCAGCCGTCTCTGCCTTCCGCACAGCACTGTCGGCTCGCCAGTGATGGGCTGGGGGCTCTCCCCGGCTGTATGAATACAAGTCCGGCATGCGAGAAGGGAAATGCTCCATGTCAGCATGGAGGGAAGGAACGGGTGGATATTGGTGACAGCAGCTTCAGGAAGGGTGGCCCGTGCTAATCAACCCTGGGGCAACTGCGCTGGTGTCAGAAGGTATAGGGACGTCTTCGGCTGCATGCCTGGGGTGACCAGTCCCCCTTTCTTCATGGCATTGCTTGTTCATGTGTCACGGGGGAGCCCAGCCCCGGCTGGGAATGGCTGGAGACATCCAGCAAGGGACCGGAGATGGATGTGGCAGAGAGGAAGCGATGCTGGGCATCGCCAGGCTGGGGCTGGGGCTTGCTCCCCTCTCCGGCTTCACCATCCACAAATGTCCCCAGATTTGAGGCAGGATGCAGGATGGACCCCCTTCACACGGGGATGCAGATGAGCCAAAGCCGTTCCCTGGCAGATGGGGCTGCCCTCCACCCGTGCCTTGGCCTGGCCCTGGGGCTTCACCAGCGCGGCAGGAGAGGGAGGAGGAGGAAGAGGAGGAGGAGGGAGGCACAGCACCAGAGCTGCATATTCACGCTAGCTAAACCACAGCTGATTTTAGGACCAGTATTCCCTCTGGAACAATTTCACATGGCAGAGCTTCCACAGCTGCCTTCTTAAGCTGTCCCCTGCTTAATTACCACCACCGTTAAGATCTGCCTGCTCCTGCCAGACGGCCCAGGGAAGCGGCAGGCACTTTGGAGAGGAGCAGGGGAGTGAGGTGGGTGCTCAGTGCCCATCCCCTGAGGCTCCACCAGCCCCACAGGCAAGTCGGGCACGCTGGGCTCGGGGGATTTCTCAAGCTGGAGAATTTCTCCGCAGTATCGTGCTCAGGAGTTGCCGAGATGCTCGTGTGGTGGCATTGCATCCCCTCCAGCTGCCGGGTCTCTGCTGGCTCCCATTAACTGCTGCCCACGCCGAGACTTCATGTGTGAGATTACAAAGGGGAAAGATGATATTCCCAGGCCACCTACGAGCAGCTAAAGCCAGCGATGCCTGAGCCCAGCATTCCCTTCCTTGTCCCTCGCAGCCCCCGCCATGGCTGGGCACGGGGAGGCGGCAGCACCGGTGGAGGTTAATCGCGGTGGACATGTTGCATATGGCCAGGGACAGGAGCACTGCTTGGGGTTTTTATGGTGACTGACAGCTTGGGCTCACGAACCATCTGGTGAGGATTCGCTAAACGTCAATTCGCATTAATGGAGCAATGCAGTCGCATGCGCCTCGGAAATGCTCCCGGAGACCCCTCTGTGCAGGGGCATGATGGGGAAACCCTCTTTCATCTCATTTTAGCATGAGAAGATCCCTTAAGCACCACAAGCCATTTTTCTTCCTGCTTCCAAGCCTGGACCGTGCATCTTGCCCACAGTGAACATGAGCACAGACCTGCTGCGGGGCCGCTGGCCGAGGAGGAGCCACCCCTGCCCTGGGAACAGCCTGCGTTAGGGGGGACCAAGCCTGGCTCAGCACGGTGACCCCTTTGAAACCCTCAATTTACCATGGGGTTGGGGACTCCTGCTTCTCTCTGAGCCACACAGTCCCTGATCTACCAAGGGTCCGGTAGATGTGGCTCCCATCCTGGGATGCCTGGGGAATCGCATGTGCCAAGCCCCATGGTGCAGCTCCTGAGCAAGACCAGCTTTGGGGCACAGGGTTGCTTAAGCAAAGCAGCCTTCACAGGCTCCGGGGCTCCTCATGGGTGTGCTTCCCCCCCCAGATTTCACCCACGCTGGGGGTCAGGAGAGGGGAGCGAGCAATGACAGGCAGAGAAGAGCCCAGCAGCATCCCGACACCTCTCCAGCAGTTCCCACTCCCGATTCCCTTCCGACTTTCCTCGACCAGCTGATGCTGCAGCTCCTGCCCTGAATGCCGAGGCATCCAGCATGCCGCTGCTGCAGCTGCACAGCACTGGAGCAAGAAGCTGGATTGCTCCTTCTCGCCAGCCCTCTTTATTAACGACAAGAAATCATAACGGCTTTCACAGCAGCTGAAGGCGCAAGATGCTCCTTCACTGTGGGGGCTGCAGAGCTGGCAGAGAGGGGACGCGGGGTGTCTTTGGGTGAGGTTTGCTGGCACTGGGTACTCGTGGGTGCCAGTGAGGGAGGCAACAAGCTGAATAACCACTGGGATGCAAAAGCCCTGATGGGCAGCTCTCAGCCACCCAAATTCAGAGAGACCATGCGACTCTGCATACAGCTGCCTTCAGGATAAATAGTTGCCATTTTAAAAATCAATGAGAACTACTACGTTCGCTTATCCTTGTTCATTAATAACAGTCGCACTTGACAATACACCACGAACCCCAGGCGGCAGCCAGGCTGCTTGAAAGGCGAAACCCCAGCCCTGCCTGCACCCGCGTCTGCCTGCACTTCAGTGCCTGCAAGGCAATCGCAGCCGGCCCCTGCCTGAACACCCCAGCAATGCAAACAACAGGCCACAAACCTGGTTTTTGTGTTCATTGGGGCTAACAGAATTAAAACTGAATTTGGGCAGTGGCACAACCAAAGGGTGGGATGAAGATGGGGTGCAGCCTCTCCCCACTGGCACTTCCAAAAGCACCTGTCCCAGCAAGGTGTGCCTCGGAGCTTGGTGATGCACAAGTGGGAAAAGTGCAAATGGAAAAAGGAAAACGGATTATTGGCACTTGTGGAGGGAGGAAGGAGGGGAAGGAGGGAGGAGAAGAACTTTCTAGGAACATCCTCTGGACCAGTGGACTCCAAAGTGGAGTGCTGCGCCCCAGGGGATGCGCAGGACAGTCCTCTGGGGTGCGGGAAGAAAATCTTAGTGCTTGGGTAGCACATGCATATGGTTTGTAAATAAATAAATACACATTCAATGGGGGTGTGTGCTCAGAAATTTGTTCCTGGTGGGGGTACACAACCAAACCAGCTCGGAGACAACTGCCCCAGTGCACAAGGCTTTCCCTGGGAGACGCCAAAAGGAGGGACCCCTGCCTGGACACGCGTGTCCCCAGCCCTTACCTCTGTCCTCCTCCTTCTCGCGGCCGCTCCTGCCCCTGAGTGCCCGGCTCCGGGTGCTGCCGTAGTCTCCGGCTTTGGCCCTTTCTGCCGGTTCCTTGGAGGTGCTTTTGAACCAGGGTCCGTGTCGCCGTCCCCCCTCCGGCATCATCGCCGCCGCCTTGAAACCACGGCTCAGCTGCATCACCCCCAGGTAGGGCAGCCCTGGCCCCTCGCCGGCCCCAGGGCCACGCTGGCTCCCCGTCACCGTGGGCTCCCCGGCAAAGCCGGAATGCAGGAAAACCAAGCTGCCGGCCGCCAGGTAGAGAGCCAGCAGCGTGAAGAAACGCACGGGTTTTCGCCGAAAGTACCGCTGGAGTTTTACCAATAATTTGGCCATAGCGTCTTCATCCCTTCCCCGGCAGCCGGCGCCGCGGGGGAGCTGCTCTCCGGCCCCAGGGATGCTCCGAGGGGGGGGGTGGGGTGCCCCCCCCCCCGGGCTGGAGGTGGTTCCCAGGGATGTACCAGGGAAGCAGACGGGTGCCCCGAAAGCACAGCAGGGGCTGCAGGGTGAGGCCGTGCAAAGCTATCGCCTGACCCTAAAAAGTCCGGGAAGGCTGGGGAAGGCAGCGAGGGTGGATTTTGAGGCTCCCCCACCGTGCACGGGAGGTTTCTCCAGCGCTGGCTGTCACCGCCGTCCCCGGTTTATTCTCCTCCCGGCAAAGCCCCCCGGCCGTGCCCCCGAGACTCGGCTGATGGAGGGATCATGTTAAGGAAATCGAGGGTTTGAAGGTGATTTGAAAGCCGATCAGCTGACGCAGCTCTTCTCACTCGCCTTTCCGCTCGGCGGCACCGGCTCTCGCAAGCATCTCTCTAATGGAAACAGCACCGTCGCCCTTTCAGACAAAGAATGGAAAGTCCCTGGACGCGTCTCGGGGCCTGAAATGCTGACTGGGACCCTTTGTCTAACGAAGCGCCATTCATCTCACTCCCAGGGCAAGAAATCTCCACCTGCAAGTCAAAGAGAAAGGCACACTTAGGAAAGCATCCCAGGATGCGGAGAGGATGGCAGTCCCCAGGGCAGTTCAACCTCCCCCCCCACCCCGGCACAAGGATGCGGGACAGGTGGGAGATGTCAGCGCAGCGGGAGCGATGCTGGCTGCCAGCAGCCCAGGGTTAGGGACAGGGGGACAGAGATGCGGGCATGAGTCCCGACTCCAGAGCCCACACGTCTCTGCCTCGTCATGCAGGAGAGGTGCTACAGCATGGCTCTGGGACACGTGGAGGATTTCTGATTTCACCTGATTTCACCCACAAGAGGATGAGCTGTGCACGCACACACGCACGCACACACCCACGCATTCGCACATGCACATGCACGCACACTCATGCACACGTGTTTCACCCCTCGAACTGAACGTCTCCATGCACCAGCCGGCCCCAGGCGAAGCCCCCAGCAAGCAAGTGCCTGCCCTGGGAGCTGGGTGGGCAGTGGGACAGGAGGCCCCACAGGAACATGATATCCCCAGCGTGGCTCTCCCACATAGCCCTGTGGCCGCATTTCAGCCCATCATGCCCCCAGTGAGGCTTTTGCAGATGTTGAGGCCAGGGCATCCTCTGTTCTCCAGCCAGGACTGAAGGGCTGACCATCCCCGTCTGCGCTCCGCCAGCCGGGATCGACATGGTGCTGCCCCGGGAACACCATGGTCGGGGCTACCCCGGACCATCCCTGGTGGCTCTCGGCACAGGGAGAGCAGCTGAGCCCGGGGAAGGGACAGTCTGTTGCAGCCCCCCCCAGGGGCTTTTCGTTTGGGGGGATTTCTCTCCTCCAAACCCCCCAGCTATGGAGGATTCACTCCAGCCCTGCCCAGGACAACGCCACGATGAGTTACATGGTGGGGCTGGCTTCATGGTGGGAAAAGCCACCGCCACCATACCCTGCCAGCACATGGGTTGTGTGGGGACAGCCCCATGCCTGGGGTGTGCTGCCTGTCACGGACTCATCTTATTTTAGGAAAGGAGACGAAAATAAATGGAAAGACAAAGTGCCATTAGTTTAATGGCCTCTGTGTTCCTGCCATCTGTCTTCAGTTGATTAAATAAAAAATATTGGTGGAACATATGGCATGAATTATACATAAATATTTTAATTTGGGTTCCCAGAGTGGTTATTCAAATACCTCTGGCTCTGTTGGCTGAAATTTTATGGAGCTCAGGGCTGGGCAGGCTGCGTGGGGCAGATCCCTGGTGGGGCATGAGCCCCTCAGGCTCCCGCAAACTGCCCCCTCCTCAGCCATGCCTGGGGCCAACACAGTCTGAGTAAAGGCTGAGTAAACTTGGAGTAGGAGCCAAGCAAGGAGACTGTTTGCTATTTGGGCTTTTGCCTCTGCAGGCACTTCTGTGGCAGGATGAAGGCACAGGCAGCACCCTGGCACAGCCAAGGCGGGTGACCCAGCCCCCACCATGGTGGGCGAACATCCCCCAGCCCAGCAGTCCCATGGACCTGTCAGTGCTTGGCCTCTCTCCCGCGGTCCCTGGCCGATGGCCAGTGGGGAAGGGCTGCTCCGTGGGAACTCATGGCTTCCCCTCTTGTGCCGGCACAACCAGCTGTTCTGCACTTCAACCCACCTTCCCGGGACTTTATACGGGCACTGAATACAGGAAAGTTTGGGATGCTGCTGGGGTGCAAATGGGATGGCCCCAGGGCTGTCCCGGTCCCCAGCATCCCCGCTGCCGCCTGCCCTCCTCCCTGCCTGGGCTTGGTCCTGCTGGGCTATGGCAAGGAAGCATGGCATATAAAGAAGGGGCTTAAATTACTATCATTAAGCCATCTGGAGCTCATCCTTCTCCATCATGAACTGTGGAGTCGCAGGTCAATTACTGCACATTTGCATATATTCCATTAATGCTTCTGCTAATTGTCTGGAGGAGATAATGTGCTCGTCTTACGGCTCCCTCGCTGCCTACGGTTTACAAACACCAAGTGCGGCAAATAGAGGCAGCACCAATGCTCCCCATATCGGCGGAGGCTTGGGATGTCGGGGGGCTCATAGGGGGGACCCCACCCTGCTGGTGGCCATCCAAGATGGGGGATGCTGGCAGCACCCCACAATGCTGCTCCGTGCACCCCACCAGCCCTCCCCATGGTGTAAGGACGGATCCACACCCCGCAGTGCAGCAGCATTGGGGTGGAAGGACCAGCCACCTCGGCTGGAGCCCGCAGATCCCCATCCCCACAGCAGCCTGCAAAGGTGAACGTCCCCCAGGGGTTGCATCCTGCCCCCTCCGCTGCCTGCACCCTGTGCTGCCTGCAGCCCATGCTGCCCAACTGGGCTCGGGCTGTGGGGCAGCTCTTGCCGGTGCTGCCATTCAGGAGCAGAGCTGGTGCCAGCCCAGCCTGCGGCACGGCTTGAGGACAGTAGTGACACATTTTACCAGCCAAACTAATGAAGCTAACTGGGACATTAACCAGCCAGCGCGGTGCAGTGGGCAGCATTGGAAGACCGGGCTTTCGTTGGCTGCTGCGGGCAGCTGGGTACAAAGGCTGTTAGAAAAACCGCTGCGGACCGGGAGCCACCTCTGCTGCCTCAGTGCTGGGACAGCAAGGGCATGGAGGGGACTTATTCCCCAGGCCTCGCTTGGTTATTACCTGCTGTGCCTAGCTGCTCCCGGCCATGGCTGTCAGCAGGGCTCTGCTTGGGTCCCTGGGGATGGATCCAGTCCCAGGGAATTACGTGGCTGGAAAGCTCCCCCCAGCCGGCAGCACCGGGGCTGGGGCATCTCTCCTTGCTCCCCCGGACCCCCTTGGCACCCAGAGCCAAAGCACGGCAGAGTCGAGTGGGGGCATTTCCCAGGCACTTTGCACCATTACAAGCAGGCAGCGGGTCCAGCTGGGATGGGGGGGATAGGGAAGGGCTGGTTCCTCGCCTACCTCCATCACCACGCTCCTGCCAAGAGCTAAAATCCTCATCCCGGCAGTGGGAAGCCTGGCTGAGCATCGCTCTGCACCCAACCCACCTCCCTCTATGGTGACAGTAGTATCGAGGCCGGCAGAAAGCAAGCGAGTTCTGCCCGCAGGCTTGGGGCTCTGCAATTACTTGCTGTGGGGCCAAGGAAATCCTCATTAATTTGCAAGGATTTATCTTCCCCCACCTCAAGCAGAGTCGGTGTGTGGGGAGGTGGGCATGGGTCCCGAGGGGGCTCTGCCGAGCGGCATGAGCATCTCTGCGACCGCTCGTGACAGGGATGAATGAAGCGCCGATAAATTATACATTTGGGTCTTGTCTCCAAATTGCTCTGCAATTATTGAGCACCAAGGTTCAGTTGCCTTCAAGCACCACCTCACATCTGACCATGGCAAAACACACTGAAGGGCTCACGTGGTTCCCCCAGCACAGGAGAACAATCAGCCCATTAAAAACAGCAAATTAACGAACACAAGAGTTCCATTAGGAGGAGAAGGCGACCGACCTATCCAATTTCATCACATCATTAGCATTTCTTATCAGAGGGACAGGGAAAGAATAGGGCTTTAAAATAGGGAGGGATGGGATGGAGTCTAATGACAACAGGGCGACGTGCCGGGGGGCCCCTGTCCTGCCGGAGAGCTGCGGCGCAGGCACTAACCTCGGTCCCATGGGGGAGAGCACGGTCCTGCACCCTGCTCAGCATCCTTTGGTGCACAGCACAGCTTTCCCCACCCCCCAAAATGCTTCTGTTGAGACCTGGAAATGCGGCAGTGTGCAGGACCCAGTGCGTGGCGTGCAAGGACCCAGCGCACGGCGTGCTCCCTGGACCTGCTGTTATCCAAAAGCCACCCACTTTGGTGTGGGGACCACATGCCTTCTCAGAAAGCCCCGTGTCCCTCCATCCCTGCCCTCGGCTCCACAGAATGCCGGCAACAGGTGATGGCTTCCACCGCAGAGCAGGTCCTGCAGCTTCACACCCTCGTGCCTCCCCGGTGCAGGCAGCAGGCGACGGCACCAACCAGTGACACCAGCATGAAGACCCAGGGACACTGGGCACCCTTGGTGTTGGCATCCCTTGGTGCTGGCATCCCTCGAGCCTTTCAGCCTCCATCCCTAGGAGTGTACTGCAGTGCACTGCTGCCCGGGCAGCAGTTGGGCAACTCGAGCGCCCAGGTAAACCTGCCATCTTCTTCTTCAGCCCCATGAAAATGGATTTTCACCCTTTCTCACTCTTTAAAACAAGCAGCAAATGAGATGCATTGGGCTGAATTTAAATACCGTTACTGCTGGGAATGAAACTGGGATGTTGAAAACTGAGGTTTCCATTGCAGCAGGGCACGTCTAGGCCATCTGATGCATCTCCCCTTGAGCACCCAGCACCCACCAACTGCCTCTTCCAGGGGCAAGCTGAGCACACTGAGCAGTCAGCTGCCTTTAAATCAAAGAAAAGTTTATTTATTCAGCTGCTCCCTGCCTTAATTTTGCTGAGAAACATGTTTGTGCATCCCCTCCATAGGGAGGGGTGTGCAGAAAAGGTTCGTGTGCACTTAAAAACAGCTGACTCGGCAGCTTTTGGGGAAGCAGCTTGCCCAAGGGAGCTGCACCAGGGTCGGCACCTCTTCCTCGGCGGTGAGATGGTCCCCAGGTATGTGCTTCCCTGGGGAGCTTTTAAATTCCTTCCGAAGGCCAAACCACCAAGATATGCAAAGGAAAAAAAACCTCTTATGTGGGATTTATTGGCCTGATTTGTAACAGAGCAGGACTTGCCCATCTGCTGATAGATTTCTGTGCAGGATTTCCAAGCGTGTTGGAGGGTTTGTAAATCTTCCTCCTCGCTGGGAATCGATGGAGGGGTTTAAACTGAAATTAGGTGGCTGACTTTCTTGCTTATGGGCAAAACCTGATTTTTAAATATTCTGGAGAAGATTTATTGACGGTCTCAGCACTTGCCCATGGTGAGGGGAACCCGCAGCCACAAGCCCAGCTGGGCAGGAGGCACTGAGCCTAGAAGGTATTGCAGATCTTTTCATCTGGAGGGACAAGTCTGTCCCACACTAATTGATTAACATCTGTAAAAGCCCTCAAGATCTACAGAAACGGGGCCGTGCTAATTGCACAGCCTCCTATTAGCTTTCCCTCCACTCTCTGGAGGATGAAAACCCGCCAAGGGCTGAGTTATAAATAAATCCTGGGGCGATGGGCTGGATCCTGCCCTGGGTTATTTCGATGCACTGAGAATGACTGGCCAGCGCTATGCAGAGAAGCCCAGGGCCTGCAGCACATCCCAGAAGGGCTATTTTATTTAAGCAAGCTGATTTAAGCAACTTTAACCCCATCTTTAAGTATTACATTTGCTGCTGAGCTACCTGGGATTGCAAATTCCCATGACCGCCCCAGACCCCTGCCCAAGGGATGCCGATCCCCATTCAGACCCCGCAGCCATCAGATGGCACAGAGCGGGGATTTGCTACAGGGCAGGTGAGGGGCTCCCCCAAAAAATCCAAGCTGGGGTGCAGCAGGGTTGTCCAGACCCTGAAAGCAAAGAAACACTGTTGCCTGCAGGCCACGATTTCCAGGTAATCCCACCACCTCCATAGCGTGCAGAAGCTTGCAGGGCTCTGCTCACTTCCCCATGTATTTTGCTTTACAATGGCCCGAGTGGAGCCGAAAAGGGGGGTTTTTGCTTCATGCTCTGTTCCTCCACATGCAGTTAAATCAAACCCTGTTTCATCCTCTTGTAGGATGAGTTCCCCTTGCGAGTGTGAAAGCAGCTCATAAAGAAAAATGTTTTAAGCCACGAATCATTTAAAAAGCAGACGCCATAATGCCAAAGGCAGAGAAGGAAATAGCGGTGTATTCCAGAGATTTAGGCAGGCAGAGGATACCGGGAAATCGGTGGGATGACTTAAATGAGCCGGCACAGCAGAGATGCTGCAGCCGTTGTACCCGGTATCACCATCCCAGCTGCTGAAATGAACCCTATGTTACAGCATTATTATTATTTTAATTAATCTGCAACAACCCGAAGCACACGTGTTATCTGACTCTCTCCATCAGCGTTATCCCATCTGCCGGTACCTCAGTTTCCTTTGGTAGGGCCGGAGCACGTTTGTGGAAGGAGCGGGGAGCTCCCTCGTTTGCTACTGTGGCTAATTGCATTTGGTGAGCCACACACAGGGCAGGTGCTGGGGAGCAGGCAGGACCCCGTCTTTGCTTTCAGCAATAGAAACAAATAACCCAGCACAGCCCTCGCCTGCCACAACCCTGCCGTCCCCCGGCATCCCTGCTGCCGGCATCAGCCCCATCCCCATCTGCAATGCTGAGAAACCTCTGTTTCCCCATTATTTCCATGTTTTTCCTTGCGAGGCCGGAATGGGAGCTCCATTTGGATGTGAACAGTGTCAGGCCTGTGTCAGTGGTGACACACAGCAGCATTTGGGAGAGGTCACGCTGGGGAGGTCTCGGTGACACTAAGGGATGCTCCCTGGCCTGCCGCAGGGTCTGCAGTCCCTCTCCCCCTTCTTGCCGTCCTTGCCCGTGGCACCCTTTCGACACTTAAGCCCTGTGAAAAAGGTGATTTAATTTCATTCAGATGACACTGTGTGTGTGTAAATGGGCTTAACCTAATGAGTTTTAATACGTATTATGTTCTTGGTATTTTATGCCCAGTCTGCAAAATCCAGTTATGGTTTTCAATAAGACTTAGCAAGCCGAGACGTGCACTGGAGGGGATGCACACTCACACGGGGCTGCTCCAAACTGGGCGAGGAGGAGGAGGAGGGCAGGAGGAAGGCAGGGGCTGTCCCCACAGAGACACAACTGCACCCCAGCCAGCTGCTGGCTCAGCAAACCACCACCACCCCCAGACCAAGCACTGCCTGCAGCTGCCTCCAGCAGCCCGGGAGGACGAGGTTTAAGATATAAGGGCTGGCCTATTTCAGATGCACGGCCAGGGCTGGCCAAGCCGGGCAGAGCACCGCTGGCTGCACTGCATCAGGCAGGGCCAGCCACCATCCTGCGGTGGGGAAGGCAGCGGGGGACCCCCGGTGGGTGCACAGCCCCCTGTGCCCGTCCGTGTCCATGCAGGACTTCGGCTCTGGAGGAGACACTGCTCATCGTCCCCGAAGCCATCCCGGTCATCTCGGTGTGCGGGGATACCTGCACCAGCCCCACCACGGAGGCAAAGAAACCCCAAACCACAGGCACCGACACATCCAGAGCCCACAGGCTCCTTATTTCAGAGAAAGCTGCGATGCTGCTATTTTTCTCTCTTGCGCTTAACAATAAGGAACAAACCCAGCAGCCAAACTGGAGCGGCCAAGTGGCACACCTTTATCCCGAGGTTTTGAGCACCAGAGCCAGTCCTGGCTTCTGGATTCACAGGAGGTGACAGGACTCAGGTGCCACACACCAAACGGGGATCCCCCAGGGGAAACCCAGATGCACCTCACCAGCAGCACCTACAGGACCACCCCGTCATCGTACATATAGCAGCATAAATCCCATATAGACCATGATGAGGTCCATGGGGGCCATCAGTTGGGAGCTGGGAGGCGTGACACCCCCCGCCCGGGGAGGGGCGGCTCAGCCCCCCCGAAACATCTTCCATGGGCGCTATGGGAAGGCCCTGCACGTTCAGTCCACGACTAATCCCCACGGGCCTCCCAGGCAGGAAAGAGCCAAAACTAATTTGCCTGTAAAGCCCATGCTCAGCTCCTGCAGGTCTCTGCCACGGAAACTTCACTCAGCCCTTGATAATCTGGGATTATATGCAGCGCTGGGGCAATTAAGAAAAACAGCTTTTCAAGCAGCAGACAATGCTTTCTGCAGCCTATTTAAATTAATATAGTGAGAAAGATTATTTCTTGCAGCCCTTGGTTTAAAGCCTCCTTTCCCTGGAGGGCTGATTTCTTTCTTTTTCTGCTCATCCAGCAGCATTGCATCCTGCTGCACGCAGGAGATGGAGGCCCAGTTTGGGAAGAAATCTGCCTTTCCCGTGAAGACCACAGGCTCCAGGAGGGACCAGGGTTACCCTGTGCCCAGCCTGGCACAGGGGACAGACCAGGCTGGGACCAGGTGGCTGGGCCAGGGGACAGTGACTGCTCTGGCTTGTCCCCATGGGATGCAGGCTTTTCCCCACCTGGGAGGTCTGTGGAAGATGTTTCGGTGGGGCTCAGCCACCCCCTTTGGCAGGGGTCACACCTCCTAGCTCCCAACTGATGGCCCCCATGGACCTCATCATGGTCTATATGGGATTTATGCTGCTATACGTACCACTCCCACGGCAGTGCTGCCGGGCCCCTTCGCATCACAGCTCACTGCAGAAAACCCAGTACATCAATGGGCTCCTTCTCGGAGTGTCACACTGGAGCAGTTCCCAAAATGACCCAGCTGAGATGGAAACCCCCAGACCCACTTCAGGAGCAACATTCCCCCCAGCCCAGGGGGGGAGCAGTGGGCACTGCCCAGGGGAGGACGAGCCCAGAGATTGTTGCAAATCCACAGAGAGAGTGATCGGCTCAGCAGATCACATCCCAACCCTCTGATTTATTCCCCTGGGTGCCCCCACATTGCCTAGGATCATGCTAGCGAAAGCCAGCCCCTGCTCCCGCCCCGGGACCCCGAGATCCCCGTTCCATCTGGGGCAATGGATGTCCCCAGCAGCAGGGTGGACATCTCAGTCCTCACTGAGCAGCGCTGAACAGCAGGTTCCTCTGCCCCACGCTCATCCCCCTGCCCCATGCTTGTCCCCCTGTCCCAGGCTGAGCTCCAGGCTCCAGAGGGGACCAGCACATCATGAAGGGGGTACCGAAGCACGGAGATTTCTATCCCGGAGCAGAGCCAGCTCCCTGCACAGCTTGGGTTGATTGAGGACTTGGCAGGGGGGGGGGTTAGAAGACATAAAAGTCTTTCTAGGGTCTGCTGCCCAACCCGGACTGAGCTGGGAGAGATGCTAAACCCCCAGGGAAGCTGTATTCCCCATGGGGTGAAGCTGGGAGAAGGGGATCCTGCCTCAGCCCTGGAAAGTGTGACTTTGGGTAGGAGCCTGGAGGGCTGGTGGTGCTGGGGGGGTGGCCTTGGGGACCAAGCCCAGCCTTGCATGGGGCTGTGGGGGGAGACGGTGCCAGGCAGAGGTTTAGCTCCAGCATGAAGCTGCTGTGAGCACAAAAAGGAAATAGTGGCAAAGGAAACCTCCAAGCGTGGTGCAGCTGGAAGCCACGGGTGGGGTAACCCTGTCCCAGGCTAGCCAGAGCCTGTGGGCTGGTGGCCAGGGTGAGAGTGAGGGCAGCTTGCTGTGGTGCTGTGGGGCTGGTGGCATCCCAGTCTGCTGCCAGGGCTGGGGAAACGATCCCCCAGGAAGGACGAGGCTTTTGTCTCTGGGAGAGGAAAAGCAGCAGCATGCCCTGGCTGGGCTGCGAGGGGATGAGGGCACTGTGGGAGGCTTCTCTGTCTGCCCAGCCAGGCTGCAAAGGAGCAGCGCTGGGATCCCATGCATCAGGGACCCTAAAGGCAGGGGGGGAGATTTGGACAGGGGTGAGCCGTGCCGGACCCAAGCATCTGCAGCCGTGCCGCCACAGGCTGGACTCATCTCCATGGGCACAGGGCTCTGGGAAAGCCATCCAAAAGCTGAGCAAAACCCCACGGGGAATTCTCCCTGGTCGCACACCGCTCTCCCTGCCAGGCCTATGCAACCCCCTCCTCTCGCAGGCAAGCAATGCATACAATAAAGAATAAGAACTGCTAATGAACCCCAGCTCGGAGGAGCCCCTCGTGCTTATCGGCGCCCAGCCAGGCGAGCAGTTTCCCGAGCCCAGGGAAGGGGCAGCCCGTTATAAAGGATAACTCAGTTCAAGTCCCCAGAGAGGGGAAGATTATGGCATTCACCGGGTGGGAAGGTGCAGGTGGGCCAGGGACAGGCTGGGTGGGGGCACCCCAGGGCTGGGGGCTTGGTCCCCTCTGCTGGACTGTGCTTCCCAGCTCCGGATTGTCGGGAAACTTTATTTAATCCTGCCTTCACAGAAGAAACAGTTTATAATGCTCAGCTCAAGGTAACCTTCACGTGGTTCTCCAACTGCCTCTGCTTTTCCTGCACACGTATTTTTTAACTTTATATTAAAATATTCCAATAAGTTGTCAGCATGGGTATGGAAAGAAGAAAACAAATAAGGGAGGTGTATTGGGAAGGATTACCATCTCTCCCTGTTTCCCTTGCTGAGATCTTCCTGCACAAAGTCTCGGGAGGAGGAAGAAGAGGAGGAGGAGAGCTCTCTCCCTGCCTGTCTCCCGCTCTTCTCCGAAGCAAGAAACCCTTTCGAAAGCAGCAGGATACAGACCGAAAAATCTCTGCCAAGGCGAGAATTATTAACAACTCCTGCAAAGCATCCTTAACCCTTGGGGAGCCAGCAAGCTCTCCCACCTCCTCCCTAACTTCCCCGCACACGCAGCCCGCATCTTCCTACCGAGCCGACCCCCCTGCCCCTCGCCCCCCCCGCAATGTGTTGCGCTTTTCGCCCCTTTTTTTTTTTTATCTTTTTCCCTCTATTGCCCCCGGTTTTAACCCGTTCCCCCCCGCCTAGCAGCACGGATGCCCCTTCCCCGCAGCCCAACTTCGCGGCGGACCCCA
>NW_010973276.1:2214989-2242901 GCF_000737465.1 Haliaeetus leucocephalus
TCTTCTTTAGGAATGAGGTTAGTGATGAAACGCGGTTCCCGGCCAGCCCCGTCCCCGCCGATGCGCTCAAGGGCAAGGGATGCTGAAGGTGCGGAGGGTGATGCTGGGGTGTCGTGTGTGTCCCCACCCCGCGGGGACCTGGACCCGGCACTCGGGTCCAGCCAGAGATTTACTGAATCGGGCTAGCAACTAAAAATCAATCAATCAATAAATAAATACATATGTGTCAGATGAATCTGAAAACTTCCCAACTCTGGGAGTAGGAAAAATTACGATTTTAAAGTGATTATGGTGAGAGGGGATTGCCCCCCCCCTTTATTGGCAACTAAGCATTGGGAGGGATTTTTAGGATGTGCTGGTGGCAGCTGGAAGCTCCATCGCCTGCCCGGTGCTGCCTCTGCCGCGGTGGCAGAATGCCCGGCTGCCTCCCGCTCCACCGGCACGCCAGGCCGTGGCACACACCGAGTCCCTCCGGGTCAGGAGATAATTAAAAAAGGATCTAGAGGAAATAGCCCTGCCTTAACGTGATTAAGGCAGCAACCTTCAGTGGCTATGGACCCTTCTCCCTTCTCCCACAGGCATCATTGCTGCAGACAGGGGGACAGGCTCAGAGGGCAGCATTTTTCTGGATGATGTGCCCGGCTGGCACCGGCTGTTTGGGGGGACCCCAAGCAATGTGCCCGCAGTAGGGGGGCTGCTTGTGGCTGCCATTTGCTGGGGTTTGTGCATCCCAGCATCCCGCTGGCAGTCCCCGCTCCCAGAGCCAAAGATGGGGAGACTGGGAGTTTTGGGAAAGCAGCAGTTGAGGGGAGGGACGGATCCTGCTACTGTCCCTGCCGAAGGAAACCGCAGCTTCAGCTCAGTCCATGCTGGATGCGAGAGCATCCGTGTGTGAGAGAGCCAGTCGAACCTGCCCCAGGCAGGCGCAGGCAGGCACATGGACCACGGCGGCTGGTTTCCATAGGAAACCAGGCTGGCAAGCACTGCCTCAGCTCCAGGCTGGGGCTGAAGAGCTGTTTGTACTATTTTTATCCTCCCGGTACTAGGTTTCTTGGGTTTGGCCATGCAAACGCCCTGGCAGCGCTCCCTTCCTCCGGCCAAGGCTGGGGGGGGAACTGGGAGGGGACTGGGAGGAGATGAGACCTGCCATCCATCAACTGGGGACAGCAGCAGCGGCCAGGCAGTCCCCTGCCCGGGAAGCCCCATGCTGGGTCAGTGGGTCCCACCACCCAAGGGCTTTCCATGCTTCCAAACGGTCCCATTTTCCCCACAAAACCAGTAATTCTGTCCTGAATTTTATGAAAACAAGGATGTCTTCCCTGCAGCTCCCCAACGGGGTGTTTGCAATTCCAGGTCTCCTGATGGGATGCATGGTGCTTTCTCCATGGACGAGCATCCATCAGAACAAAGTTTCCTTCCTGCAAATACCTTGTCGGCTTCTCTTTAAACCCTCTCCTGCAGGGGTTTTGCAGCATGCACAGGCCAGAGGAACAAGAATTTGGCTGGCTCTGGCAGATTAGCTGCTCAACAGCCATTTTGACGGGTGCAAGAGAAAATTTAGAGTCATTGGTTTAAAATAGCACTCACAAAAATAACTTTCAAAGACTGTTTTATTTTGCTTTTTTTCTGGGCTACGTTTACCGCAAGAGCAATCAGGGATCCACCTGAACCATCAACTATATTTCCCTTATTGACCACGATGTAAACAAAGTGACTCCAAATCGCACTCAGCACCCTGAGCTGCTCCTGGCGATGCTGCACCAGAAGGATCCAGTTCTGCACAGCTTTAAGGGTGTTTTTCACCCCAAAGGCCTCAAGTTAATTGCCAGGGGACTTTGGACATTGGCCCTAAGTGTCTCCAAGTACTAATGTCACCAAATAAATCCCTATGTCAGGGAAACCGGGTTTTGAGTCAAAAGTGACTGCTGAGTTTCTGCAGACAGCCTTATCGAGGGGAGCGGAGCCCACAACACTCTGTGCCCTGGCACCCAGCACCACTTTCATTGCGTAAGGGCTTGGGACAAACACTGGGTTCCTGCTGTGGTGGGGACACTGGAGCGGCCATCATCCCCTCCTCCCCACCAAAGCAGCAGGCTGCAGCCCTCATTTATAAGTATTTTCAGAAACTTCTAATTACCCAGGCTATCTCAGAAGGGCACATCATCAGGGAAAAAAAGAGGATGCAGTGCATTGTAATAGTAAAAAAGGCTGCATAAAATCTCATTTTGAGGATTATGAAGTGCCAGCACAAAAAAAGCTGTAAACAGGATGTCTGAAAAGATCTTAAGCATAAAGGTCAGAATCTACAATTTAAATGGCTTGCTTGTTGCTTTCTTGCTTTGTGCCACCAATGAGCCAGGATGTAGAAAAACAAGATTGGTTTTGAAGCCACATTTTGGTCGTTTTGTGATTTGAAATGCCAACTTTTCAGCAGCGAATTTTTTACCTGGGGCAGGGTGGTGTGTGTGCAGGGGTGCAGCTGAAAAGGATTTCTCTCCCCCTGGTCACCAGCATCCCCATGGCAGCAGCGAGAGGGGACCAGCAGGGACAAGGATGCTCAAGTCCAAGGCCTTTGCAGGCAGGTGATGCTGCAGCAGCATCCCAGCCCCAGGGGTCTTCGGCTCCCAGTGCCAGGGCCATGGCGTGAGGCTCTGCCTTCCTCCCGAGGATGAGGCTGGTGCTTGCAGCCGTTGCCAGGCACTGGGTTACTAAGTGGGTGGCATCCAGGGAATGGCAGGATAAGGAGCTTCATTTGAGCCATTTACTTATTTATACCATTGCTGAGCCCCCAGTGTGCTTCTCCGGGGCTCTCACCTCCCAGGGGGTGGGAAATGTGCCCGCAATCCTGGCTTTGCCAGAGGTTTCAGTGCCTGGGGGAGCTGGGCTGGGTTATCGGGGAGCAACTGATTAAAAGTCAATATTCAGCAAATCTTGTCCTCTTGGTGCTTGCCTCTGCTTCGGCCAACCTGAGCAATGTGGGGCAGAAAATAGAGAGAGTGAGCCCAGAAATAATGAACGCTGCAAACTAATGAGCTTCTACAGGCAATGCAGATGCCTTTCCTCCTCTTCTTTTTCATTTACATTTTCTGTCATTATACCTTTGGCAGGAGCAAACCAAAGTAGCTGAAATGGGGTTCCCCTGATGCTTTCTAATTGCTTGCAGGGGCGAGTTTTGGGGTCGGGGGAGGGAGGCAGGCACAGGAGGTGTGCGTGAGCTGCAGTACCCTGAGCATCACTCACGTCCCCGGCACCATCCCGGCCACTGGAAAGGACAGGCCAGCCTTTGGCAGCTGGAGGGGGAATATTGTGAAGCAGTCCCCATCCAGCAGCCACGAGATGCTTGAGGGTCCTTCCTAATGCCAGCATTTCCCAAGCCCCCCCAGGGAGGCAGCTGCAAAGCCACAGTCCCCTGGGACCAAAGCAAACATCTCCCAGAGACTGCATCTCCCAGTAACCATCCCCTGAGAGCTCGCACCTCTCTTGCCCTGATTTTTCTTAATTAACTCATTAGGATGCCAGTGACAGTGATGTGAGTCTCCTGGGAGGGACCTGCTCTCCTGGTGTAGGCACTGCAGGCAGCGACGGCTGCCCAAGCCCTGCTGCCTGCAAGCTCAAGAAACGCCCCGTGGCTGCAAATTGAGGGGGTCATTTTAGGGTAAGAGAAGCTAAAAAAAGGAAGGGGCATGTTGTAATGCTGAGACAGGCTTTTGCGAACGGTCACCGGAGCCTCAGGGCCGGGAGGATGGACACGGGCCTCTGGTGTCTTGGCATTGGTTTTGTGATTATTTGGAGGCGGGGGGGTTAATAAAAAAACAAACAAAAAACAAACAAGAAAGAGGCAACCATGTGGATTAAAGCTGGAAGGAGGAGGATTAAGAGATTGAAGGGAAAAGAAGTGCAGAGAAGGCAGATGGAGGGGATATTTCCCCTTTCAGCCATTCTGCCTTCAGAAAAAGGGGAAAGAAAAAGATTTCGATAAGCTCTTTAAAAAATTCATGAGGTTTCCATTTCTCTGTTTATTTATTTGTTCCCCAGGATAAACTCCTGAAATACAACATCTCATTTGTCAGCAGGTCCTGGGGGAGCAGGGCATAAATCAGATTGCCCTGCTAATAAATTATAAAAAGCCAACACTCTGCAACTCTGCTTCCATGCTGGCCTGGGGCAGGAGGGGACATTTTGAGGCTGGAGGGGATGGTTCAGGGCAGGAGGGGATGGCTTTGGGGCAGGAGGGGATGGCTTTGGGGCAGAAGGGGATGGTTTGGGGAAGAAGGGGATGGTTTGGGGCGGGAGGGGCACAAGAGAGTGAGCATGCATTTCTGGCTGGATCCGGCCATGCCCCCCCCACCCCTGCCGTGCAAAAGGGAAGGGGGCTGACAGCGCCACAGCCCCAGAAGGGCTTAATGGGGAGATGTGGGTGGGAGGAGGTGGGGGGCTGCATGGGGTGGGAGATGCTGCCCCAAGCACTGGTATGGGTGTGGGGGTGGGGGTGGCTGGTGCCCTCCAGCGTGGGAACTGAGCTGGGGAAGCCATGGGGCACCGGCTCCGTCTCACCAGCACAGGTGCTGGGCAGATGGGAGCCAGCACTGATGGTCCTGGGGGGCTCTGCCGCCGGGGAGGAGAGGAAACGTGGGGATCTGAGATCTCTAGCTGTGTGTGGTGAGATCGGAGCCAACACCAACCCCCCCGTCTGCATTCAGGAACAGGCTCAGCTAACAGACCCCATGGGGGAACCCCGGACAGGGCTCCCACGGGGCAGCACAATCCCCACGCAGCTCAAACCTGAAGCATCCTCAGTTAAAGCCATTTGCCCCCTAAATACGAAGCAAGAAGCAGTGCAGGAATTCACCAGGAATGGGCATTTTGCAATCGATGGGACCGCCACCGGGCAACCTTGGGCCCAGCACTTAATTGGTCTGGGCTAATGCAGTCTAAAATGCAGATGAAAATACCTCCCAGGGGTGTCCTGAGGCTTAATGAGTATCGGAGAGACGTCCTGCACTGCAGTCCATGTCCCCGCAGCCTCTGTGATGGCACAGGCCAGCACAGCACCACCCATTAAAGTTCAAAAAGAGATTCAATTTTCATTTCTTTCCACTAATTGATGGCTCTGGTTTTGTCTTTCATGCCTTTTGTAGCTTACAAACTGCCCATTGGAGTGCAGTGGGCACCAGGCGCGGGTGCCAGGCTGTGGCAGCGCCGCGGTGGTGCCGGAAGGCTGCGATAGCCGGCATCACCAAACCCTTTCTCATAGCTCCCGGTAAGCAGCTTTTCCATGGTAAGATTTTCTTCCTGCCCTGAAAACTTCTGGCCTTTGGGGAAAAAGTGTTTGAGGGAAGGAATTTTCATGCCCATTGGAGGGTCTGCAGGGACCTGGCCCGGGTCCCCCAGCATCACCCACCCCGGGGAACCTGCTCAGCACAGCAGCACACCCAGGACTCTAGTGGCTGGGATGCAGGGAAATAAATCATCGGGGCCAAACCATGCTTGCAGCAAGTCCTGGGGCACCGTGGGTCTCGGGCATGGGTCATACGTGATTAAATGCCCAGGGGGACAGTGATGGATGTGGGGAAGGGCTGGGGCAAGGGCACAGGCGATGCTCTGCCCTCCGCCCCACAGCAGCAACCGGCCCTGGCCCGGGCAGAGGGCAGCTCCACAGGTCTTCAATCAAGGATGGAGAGGGTGTACGGCAGGGCTGTAAATTTGCTGGTGACCACTCTGTCCCCTCCCTCCAGAAGCATTGGGGCTCAGCCTGCGGCTGTGGCTGCTCCTGGCTGTGGCCCTGGGGGTGGTTTTGGTCCGTCCCCGGGGTGGTCAGGGCATCTCCAACCTGAATGGGTCCCCAAATCCTCATGGCAGGTGAGGCGGTGCGTGGGCCGCTGCAAGGAAGTCAGTGCAGGTGTTTTGCCGGGGGAGGAATGGAGAAACCATCTGCACGCGAGGGTTCATCCTGATGCTTCAATGGAGGAGTGGATCCGGAGGCGAAATTGCTTTGCGTGGCTTTGCTACGGGATTTCGGCATCTTCATTTAGTGCTGGCTGATAAATGAGCCGGTTGCTCCCCCGTGCTGTGCCAGGTGGTGTCGAGCGCTGCTGCGGTGAGCAGCAGAAGCTGGAGATGCTCCTTGCCTTCCCTAGGTCTGGTTTGCACTCAAGATGCTGCTGGATGGGGAAAAGATGGGGCACAGCGAGGCGAGCCTAGCCTTATTCCTGCTTGGAATAGGGAAACTCATGAAAACCTTCAAAAATCCCCATTTTTCACCCTCTTCCACCATCCTCCCCTGGCAGCTCCTGCATGGTGATGGTCAGTGATTGCTGCTGGCAGAGCGATTTGCTCTGACCTCCTCGCTGGTGAGGAGCTTCCAAGGACTGGGATGAGGGCAGGGGGATGGCTCCCACGGGGCTTCACCCAGCCCCATTTGGGGAATTAGGGCTGGCACAGGGATGGAGCAGCTGCTCGGCAGAAGTGCAGCTCTCCTCTCCTTTCTTGCAAAAGAAACAATCCTTGCCTGTGCTGTCCGAAGCCATTCCCCTTATCTTGAAGGTGGCCATTGTATTTAGTATTAGTATTAGTATTAGTACTCCTACTGCTGCTACTGCCACTACTACTACTATGCACCTGGCTGGGAGCAGAGCTTGGCGAGGGCTGCCCTCCTCCAGATGACACCTGGGAGACTTCTGCAGATAATTCCTGTCAATGTTAGTGCATTGAAGGGAGAATAAAGCCTATAAAGTCCAGGTCTGCTTGTTCCCGTACGAAAGAGAATGACTATTTCAGCCATTCCCCAGCATGACGAAGGCCAACGGTACATTGCAAATTAACCGTCAGTAAAATCTGATGCTGGAGAGCGAGGTAGCTTTCGAGGGTGGCCAGGCTGGCAGCTCAGTGTGTGCTGGGGTTGAAGACTAGCACAGGGGCAAGGGACAGCATGGGGTAGCCTGCACACACACAGCACCACTGCAGGGCCACATCCTGCCCCGGGCTGGGCAGCCAGCCTGGCTCTGACAGAGTCACAATCTGCCTCCAGTGGTGCTGTCCTGGCTCTGCTTCCATCCCCAAACCAGCGGTGCCCCAGGGCTGTCTGCTGCAGACTGCTCAGTCCTGCCCGAGACCCAGCACAACCACAGCCCTGATCCCAATCCCAGTTCTGGTCCCAGTCCTGGTCCTAGTCCCAGTCCTTGTCCCGGTCCTGGTCCTGATCCCAATCCCACAGGTCTCCCACCCTGGAGCCAACATGGAAAGTAGCACTAGGCATTGCAGCAGGAAATTCCCATTGGACATATGGAAAAAAAACCCTCATCCCCATGAAAGATGTACAGCCTGGGGATGGGGACACCGAGGGCAGCTAAAACGGTGTGGGTTTAGGGCTGTAATGTTTATTTCAGTGATGTATGGCACAGCTCGGAGCCGCTCACCTCCCGATTTTTACACGAACCGTCCTTCAGTGCTCATCACAGCCTGAGCTCCCCCCAGCATCATCTGCCACTATCATCCCTTTCTGCTGTTCTCTTTTCCTCGTTGGTGTGTTACAGATAAGCCTAGCACACACCGTCATCTGGGCATGCTTCTCCCCGCTGGTAAGAGGGAATTAATTGCTGGTTTAAAAAAGAAAGGAAGAAAAAGAGAAAGGACTTCCCAGGCAAAGCAGTGCCCACCAACCAGTGGAAACAGGGCTTGTAAGGGAAAGATACACCTAGATCTAAGTATGTATATATTCTATATATATGTATATAGAGAGATGTGTGAGAGCCAGAAGCTCCATAGTGATGGCACCCAGTGACTCCCCAATGTCTAGGAAGGGACTCAAGCCACAGCCTCGCTTTCCTCCCTACACACCTATTTTCAGGAAAAAAAAACTGGTTTTGAGCTGCCTGCCCCTCTGCTGAGCCGGCTGGCTGTGGCCAGAGCCATGGCATTGCAGCTGGGAGGGAGGAAGGGACACTGCCCAGCGATCCCCAGGCACGGGTGACATCGCTGTGGGGTCCCGTAAAGCCCCAGTTCTACGACCAGGATGAGCTTCGAGGGGGTCCCCAGGGGTGGCCATCCCCTCCAGCCTCCCCTTGCTGTGGCTGAGCTGCCGGCAGTGCCGGATCCGGAGCACTCAGACACCCGGCAAACCCGCGCCCGCTGCTCCCTGGCCAGAGGGCTGCCGGCACGCAGCTTCCCCAGCCCTGACTGATGGCAGGAGATTACTGTAGCTTTGGAGCAGACACGTGTAATGGCTGTGTCCTAGTTTTTGAGAGCAGAACCCAGCATAAAAAAAAAAAAAGCCACAGTTGTGGTGAGAGCAAATATAGTAACTCACGCTCACACCGCTCTTCTGGAGTGTTACTAGCTGTAAAGCTGTACCAGGGTCGCATCCTCACAGGCTGGCATGTCCCCTAGGAAAACAGTTTGTTTGTCCCCCACTTTCCCCTTATACCCAGTGGAAAAGCATCTCCAGACATATTTCTGGCTGTGTCTGACACAATGAAGCAGTCGTCTCACCTCCTTCGAGGTCAGCAGCCAAGCCACTTCCTTGGCAGTGTCCCCTCTCTGTCCCTGTGCCCCTTCCTGTCCTCATCCCTGTTCCCATTCCTGTTCCTGTTCCTGTCCCCATCCCCATCCCCATTTGTTCTCCTGTCCTTGTCCCCATCCCCATCCCCATTTGTTCTCCTGTCCTTGTCCCCATCCCATTCCCATTCTCCATTCCCCATCCCATCCCCTTCCTCATCCTTATCCCATCCCTTTCTCCATCCCCTTCCCTTCCCCATCCCATCCATCCATTTCCCCATCCCCATCGTCATCCCATCCCCATCCCCATCCCATAAGGCACAGCTCATTGCCATTGAAAGGCAAGTGTTAATTTCACCATCATTATTAATTACTAATTAAGAGTCCTATCCCACTCGGAGCAGAGGTGCCCAGGAAGGCACAGGTTGGCCGTGGTCTCTTTTTGGCACATCTCATCCAGATTGCCTGCCCTGGCTGGAAGCATCAACCAAAAATGTACTGTAGTGGCTAAATCTAACTTCCTCACCTGGACGCCCAAATTGAAAGAAGCAATTAAAGCCATTTAATCACCCACTGGTGGCAAAAGGGAGCGAGACTGGCGGGGAGTGGTGGGTGCTACCACGGTGTAGCCATTATTCCCCCAACATCACCCCCCCAGGATGCTGTAACTCAGTCGAATGTGGATTCACTGCCTCTGCTTCATTATCACCAATCAATATAACAGTTATTACTTAATGGGCTAAAATTGTCATTCTAATGTCCCAGATCTGCATGTTACGGCATGGCTAATTGGTACAGAACTGATTTGGGGGGCTTAATGAAATTGTAAATTCAGGCACATTAATCAAACAATTATTTCGTAACCACGAGACAGACGGTGCTAAACCTAATTAAGAAATAAACAAAGTTAATCAGTGAACAGAAAACATTTACTAATCATACAGATATGTGGCAAGAAAAAAATATTAGGCAATCATTTATTAAAGATTCCCAAACCTGCTCCTGTTCTTAATAACCCGGTACTCTGGCTTCCAGGAAGCACCATCTCAATTTTATTAAAGCATTTGTTCTGCTTTAAGGTCTACTGGGCACCAGAGTACAAAAAATATATTACTCTGCAAGATGAATAATTGCATCAATTTAAAATAATAGGGCCGGGGACTGAACAGGGGTGTGTGGGTGACATCTAATGTTGAGACCAATGCATTTTGGGCTTAATTATCAGCGGTTAGTGCTGTTCCAGCTCAAAAGTTAATTCCGATTCAGACATAAAAACTGCAAAAAGACATAAAGATGAAAGCCGGTGGCATTTCTCTTTCCTCTGCCTGTTCATAGCTTCTTGTCAAAACCTGCTTGTCTGGCACAATTTCTGTACATAAATGGCAATATTTCTCCCCAAACTTCCTTCTGCCCAGTGCTGATTCCCACTGTGAAGCGATTCAAATTCCCTGCGGCATCGCTGTGCATCCCACAGCCTTGCAAGACCGGGCTGAGGCTGTGGGGCTCCCATCGCCAAGCACCCCCGGGGGTCCAGCTCCACTTTCTTCCCCCCACAGCTCCCCACATGCACTGGTGAGATGAGACGGGAGCCGCTGGCATTTGCTGCACCCTCCCTGAACCAACCCTGAGAGCAATTCAATACGGAGCCATTAGTGCCAGCGGGGATGGAAAGCAGATGGCAGGGTCAGTGCCGGGGCTGCGGGCAGCTGTCTGCCGAGGTCCTGCCTTGGCCCGGGTCTCCGTTTGGGTGCTAGCCCGCACCCAGGGGCACCCACATCCCCAAGGGTCTCCCCGCCCCAGGGAGATGCAGCCCCAAAATGTGCCTGACCATGCAAAGCTGTGGTGCTGCACATCCCCGGGGGATGGAGGGCTCGGTTCTGGTCCCCTGATGGGAGCGGGGCTGCCAGGTCATTTATCAAAGCTTTCCCTCGAAGGGGGGCAGAGGAACACGGGGGCTGTGGATGCGATTACACACCTTGTGCAGCATCACTGCTGTCACTCCGGGGCCAGGGAGGTGGTGAGGGCGCCCGGTGGCATCCGCTGTGCTCTGGGACGTGCTCCCGGGGTGGTGGGGTGGCTCCAAGCAAACCGCTATTGCCACCGCTGCTCTTCCACAGGAGGGCTTTTATGGGTTTTCACTGCAAATCGGAAAGGAAGCAAATTTCTGAAATATCGATGTTTCCCAGCAAACCGTCACTCACAGGACGCACAGGGCTGGGATACAGCACACCTACCGGTGCCATCGAGGGGTTCCCTATGGCCCTGCTTTCAACATCCATTTACCCAATGGAAGAAGGAGGGCCTGACCCAAACCCCAGCACTGTTTTTTTGGGTGATTCAGTCTTTTTGGAGCTGCTCCATCCCAGGCACACACAAGCCTTGCTTTCAGGGCAAGATGAAACTTGCCTGGGAAAACCACTCAGCCCTGCCAAAAACACCTTCTGCATTTTCTTTGGTACAATGTTTTCCCCAAACTCCAATATCTGTGGTCCCAAAGCTGCTTTTTAGTTTCCCCTTTGGTCCCGGAGCAGTGGTGGGACATGGTCCTGGGGTTTTATCCATGAACCCCTCAGCTGGGCAGGATTCTGGTGCTCACATCCCATTCCTGCTCCTCTCCTGGCAGGGGGATGAAGGAGAGGGGTGGGATGGGACTGAGAGCCACTGGGCTCAGCGGGCTGGTAGCAGACACCCACACTGCCCTCGGTGTGTCCCCCAAGCCCACCACCACTCCTTCCTCCTTCTTTTTTTGTGTCTCTCTCCAGAGCTATTATGAAGCCCATTTTCCCCACAGCCAGGCTAAGCCGTTTATTGAAAGCCTCCGTCATTAGGTTAATGATTCTCAGCAAATTATTTCACACACAGCCTGGTTCATCCAGAAAATGGAGCAGCAATGTTGACAGCTCGATCAGCTGCAGGAGGGACAGCTGCCCGAGCCGTGGGGTGCTCAGCACCATTACACCCCCATTTGATACCCTGCGATATCCAACGCACCCGGTGCTACTCAGGACCCTGATCCCAGCCCCATCAGCACATCTTTGCCCTGCAGAAACAGACCCACCAAGGAGCAGGGATGGTTTCTGTCTCCCTCCATCCCAGTCTGGCACTGGGTATTTTATTCTGGCACAAGGCTTATTCATCAGGCTCGGAAGCATCTGGCTCTGATTGATGCCGCAGGGATGGCTGGAGCTGACTGCAGAGGTTTGTGAACCCCCCACCCCTGCAGCTTCATAGGAGCATAGCAACATTTGGGGGGACAGGGGGGCAAGACAATATGGGGGACAGGAGCATCCCCCTGGCAAAGCCCCGGCCTGGGAGGAGCCCAGGGAGAGCAGGAGGAGGTGAAGGGCAGGGATGCTGCAAGGACAACCCAGGGTGGCTCGGCTCTCCATCAGCATATGAGGCACCGCAGTGACCAGGACCTGGGGACAAGGTCTATTTGCCCACCAGCTCCCTGGGTGCTCCTTGTCCTGAAACCACCTTGTGTCATCACTCATGTCACTGAGGCCACAACATCAATTGCATCTCATAGTAGGCAGCCAGGAGCAGATTTGCTGTGCCAGCACCGCATCCTGGACCATGCAACTTGGCTCCTAGGGCTTCAAAATGCAGTTTGGTTCTTCTGGGAGGAGGACGTGCCCTGGGGGTTGGGGTGGCATCAACTGGGCAGGGGAGAAGGATTCATTGTTCAGCTTTCTGGGCCCAAATGGCGGCTGCTGTTGCTGCTCTGCAGCACCAGCCTCGTTGGCATTCTCCGGCGGTGCTGCCTGCCCGGCGGGACCAGCAGCCGCTGCAGAACCTGAATTATTCAGCTCAAGCAAGGCCCATTTGCTGATGGAGCAAGCGAGGACTTGTGAGCAGGACCGAGTGCTCGGCTGTGTCGGGAAGCTGTTCCTTGGGCGAGCTCCTGCAGCAGTGCCCTGCGTCCCTCCGTCCCTGTGCCGTGCCGGGCTGGCACACATCCCGGTCCCTGGCCTCTGAGCTGGTCCGTGGCACCGGCACGATGTGGGAGAAACCCTGGCTGGATGCTGCTGTCGTGATCTCAGCAGCAATAGATCCAGGGCACCAGTGACACCTTGTATCTGTCTAAAAAATATAAATAAAAAGCTGGGGGGAAAAAAAGACATAAATAAATTGCTGTTTAAAAATGTCCCTTTCCACGCTGAGTAAAAAAGCATAAATAAGTCGCCACGTTTAAAAATACCCCTTTCCATGCTAATGCTTTAAGCACTTTTAAGAAGTCCCCACCCCCCCTACACCGGTGCAGATGTGTGCCTTCCTCCCGTTCACAAATTCATCAGCGTTTAAGGAGGTGCACATTTAGGTCATCACATTCCCAATCAGGCAAGAACTGACCTTTCATGAGCTAAAGCAGAGTGAGGGGTTTCCACCCCACCATAGGTCTTGCCCCTTGATGTTTAGAAAACCTCTGTCCTCTGCGTCTGGAAGGGGGTCTAAGAGGTCTTGTGTCTCACCCAGCCTCCAGACAAGGTGTGGGTCTGTCACCAGTGCTGCTGACAGCAGCATCACTGCCCGGTCCCAGGGTTGCAGCATCCAGGGACTGACACAAGGCCCCGTGCCTGGGTCCCCAGGGGAAGAAGCAGCAGCCACGAACCAAACCCCACACCAAGCATCTTCATCCCAACAGCCCAGACCTGCTGCTCCCCAGAGGAGAGGGACCAGTGCTGGCTCCCTGCCACTGCTGTGACATTTCAAGTGGCAACCATGAAGTTCAAGGTGGCCTTGGTGGCATCTTGGCATGTACCAGGTTGCCAAGCCCCAACACTGCTAGAGACGCTCTCAGCCATCCCCTGGGATTTATTGGGATATGCCCATGACGGATGGCACGAAAGGGCTGAAAATCAATCCAGGCATCTGCCAGTGTCCAGCCTGCGCTGCTAATTCACCCAATTGCTTAAGTGCCAGGCAAATGTCACTCTGGCCTGATGGAGCTGGAAATGCTGTAGCTGGGAAGTGCAGTTTTTGAAACCATTTTTGTCAGCCTAATGCTATTAAGGTGCCTGGGAAGGGAAGGGACAGCAGCGGCCGAGCCCGGCCCCATCTGCTGGTGGTTCCCATCAGGGCACATGAATACCCAGCACCCAGGATGTTCCCAAGTCCCTAGAGGTGGCTGGTGAGCCCTGGCTTGCCGATGAAGACAGTTCCTCTGAGCAAGGACGTGTCCCCAGGCCTTTCCCGTTGTTCCCAGGAGAAGCCCACGGCGATGCTCCTGGCTCACCTTAATTTACTCTGGAAATTGGGTGGAGAGCTCCTGGGTTTGCACTTGTGGAGGGTCCAAGTTTGTGGTTCAGCTGTTGTCACCTCTGCTGTCACCCTGGGGATGCCGTCCCCTCCCCTGGGGACAACATGCAGATGGGGAGAGCCTGCCAGGGCTGCTCCCCAAACCACAGGCGATGCCAGGCAAACTGCACCTCCAAATATCTGCCAAAACTCAGGGGGCACCAGCTGCACTTGCTGGTTTTAGTCTCCACCTTTGCAGACCTCCTGCTATCCGGACAGGGCTGAGTGAGCACAGGGAGGTCAGCGGGGAGCAGTAAAGCAAGCAGTGGTTTCTGATTTACGCCGCAAGGCTTTTTCGAACAAGCATAATAAAACCACTGTGAATTGGATGTCTCAGGGTCAAAAAAAAAAAAAAAAAGGATGGATGAAGTGGAGGAAGAGCGCTGCTCTTCAAGTGCCGGTGGCAGCCGAGGCTAAGGAGAGCTGTCAGGTTGGGGGGTGTAAGTAGGGGTGATGGTGGGGTC
Source organism: Haliaeetus leucocephalus (assembly GCF_000737465.1). NCBI lineage: Eukaryota > Metazoa > Chordata > Aves > Accipitriformes > Accipitridae > Haliaeetus > Haliaeetus leucocephalus. The sequence continues at coordinate 2,229,245 of NW_010973276.1, forward strand.
CTCCCTGCACTGCTGGGGCAAAGCTGGAGGCGAGCAGTGGGGAAAGCAGAGATGGTGCAAGATGGGCCATTTCAGTTCAGTCAGGGGAAGGATGAGCGTACCATACCCCCGGGGTGAATGTCCCACCCCAGGGACAGACCAGCATCCCCCCAGCTGCGACTCTCCCATGCTCTTGACTGCAGCTCATTGGCAGCAGGACAGTAATTTTTAACTCTATTTTGGCATAAGTCCTTGTCTGAATTAAATGTCAGCACAGTCCACCTCCCTCTGCACGTTGCCTTTCTCCTGAGCTCCTTGCGCAGGACGTTGACAAGTGTTTCAAGTTGATTAGGAAAAGAAAACACAGGAGATAAACTGGGATGAATAAACTTTGCAGCACCACTGCCAGTGGCTATTCCTACGGATGGGTGGCCCCAATGCACCCACTGCCCCCCACCTCCCCACGCCATCCCCATCACGGTCTACCCCAGGGACAGCAGCCAAAGCCCCATCGGCCAGTGACCGCTTCCACAAGCACAGGAAACTTTGCAGCACCCTTGTTCATTCCATGGCTGCTGCAGGACCATGAGATGCCCAGGACTGGGAAGGCGTGGGGTGGCCAACACCATCCCCCACGGCACACGGGCTCTGCGGTGCCAGCAGCGTCCCTGCAGCACCGTGAAGGTCCGCAGCCTGTTGATCAGCATCTCCCTGTGCTGCCGGCAGCACCATCAGACAGGTATGCAGATTGCCAGGGCACAAATACCTTCCCCGTGTCATTTTTCAAACGATTAAATATAAAAAGACTCAAGTGCAGCTCATATTTCAGTGTTAATGTTGCTGCCAAATATTATCATGTCGCCGCTGCTTGTAAAACAAAAGCAATCGATAACGTTATATATCCAGGAGAACCACTCTGGCACAGGATTAGCTTCATGTGCACTGAGACGAGCTACTTGTGCCTGCCGGCGCAGCACCGGAGCTTTGCTGTGCACCCCTGCACCAGGGACCTTCTGGGTTTTGTTTTCCCTTTTGCTGGGCTTTTAATTTGGCAGACAGTTAATGTGCTTTGCTTCGTGCTTCTGCTTTCTAATGAGAGCTGCACCCAGCGTGGCTGCAGCCCAGAGCAGTCCATGGGTCAAGATGATTAATGATAGGGAGCCCACTGGGTGTTTAGAAGTTTGCACATGTTTCTGCGGCCAGGAGGAAAGGTATTTCCCCAGGCAGGGAGGAGAAGCCGTCATTTGGGTGGTCCAGCCAACAGCAAGCAGAGGTGAGCCCGTGCCGGGCACTCGGGACCCATGCAAGCCTGCATCACACCCTCTTGCTGCTTTGAGCAAACACAGCCATAAAAACGGAACTGTTTTCCCATTGCATACAAAAACTGAGCTCATGTCTCTCTCTGAATTATTCACACTTGGCTCTGTTTTCGCTAATATTAAAAAGCTGCTGTTGTGGGAAACGTTGTTCCTTTTTTTCCCAGACATTGTTCCAGATGGTTCTGCTCAAGCCCTTCATCGAAGAGCAAGCTGGGGCTCAGTATTTCTGTTCCCCATGTCCGAGCAGCAAAAAAGGGAGGGGGAGAAGAAGAGGAGGGCTAAGGAAGGGAGCCTGGAGCATGGCAAGCCCTTTCTCCTTGTGCACGCAGGGCACACACACGATGGACAGCGCAGGTCCACTGCATGGGAAGCGTGTCCTGGGCCACTGCCACCTCCATCACGTGTCTTTGTCCTGACCAACATGTCTTCTCTCCTGGTTGGCATAGGGGGGAGGTGAGGACCAGCTCTGGGTACACCAGAACTCCACAGCACTGGCCAACACAGCAGGTCCGGTGAGCAAGAGCATCGCCCTGCAACCTCAGCCTTGCAAAACCTGCCCTCCAGGCCAGCCTTAAAAGGAAGATGGATCCAGGTCTTGTCACGCAAAATGGGGTGGGAAGCAGGAATAAAGTCCCCAAATCCTGGAATCATTTCAAGCCTGTCTACAGGCCAAGCCTGGAGTGAAATCCTGGTCTTTGGGAAGACAGCAAGGCCAAGAGTCCCTTCCCTTGGGAAGGGAAGACACAAGCTGGGGGTCCCAGCTTCTCCCCACCCTGAGAGGACAGGACCCCCCTCCTGAGATGAGCCCCTGCTCCCTGCGCTGCCCATGCTTTGCTGAGCATCCCCCACTCCCATGTCACTCAGCGTAGTATCTCCACCAAGAAGTGATGTATTTGGGGAGCAGAACCTTTGCAGCAGGGTGGCAGGATGTTTCCCAATAGCTCATGAGGAAAGGATTACTTTGGGGTAACCCTGAGCCTCCTGCCCGGGATGCAGCATCTCATGCATTAAAACTGCTGCAAGTATGGATATGGGTGGAAAAAAGGCTGGTGGTCCAGGACTTGCTAGAAACTGCTGCATGGAGCAGGCTGGATTCAGGGGCCTCAGGTCTAAGTACTATATATACAATATATATAGCATGTTTTGATCTACTTTCCTCTGGACTGGCAGAATAGCTTTCACTTAGGCAGGTTTTCCAGTCTAGTTTTTCTGCTCAGCTGCCTCAAAAGGCTTATTTCTCTGAAAACTTTCCAGCTACTCCATCACAGCAAGTCTGCAAGGCCAGGCCATTAAATACACACACGGAGAGCAGAACACAGCTGGGGATGAAAGCAATGCCTGCGCATGAACTCCAGCAAGGTGAGGGCAGAGCTGGGCTTTCATTAACACCCTGTCCTTGGGGACGGGCAAAGCTTTGGAGATAAGGCACATAGCCGAGATATGCTGAATTCAGCCCCTGGAGATCCCACCTGCCTTTCACAACTGAGTAGGAGTCATGCATATCTGAATAATTTGGATTTTAAAAGGAAAATACTCTTTGTTAGCAGGCTGAATAAACCCCTGATTTGCTGTGGCTCTTGAGATCTTGGCTGTACCACTCAGGGTTTCCATGGCAAGGCTCTTATCAGGTAGATAACAATCAGCTATTCAGCTCTGCCTATCTGGCCCTTAATTAATAATGCTGACCCTCAGTCTGGGAACAAAGAGGAGGGATAGAGACACCCATGAATTTCTTAGGCTCCTTCTCTCTCAAATTCAGCCCATCCTGGTTACAAACACCCTGAATGCTTCTCCTCAATGGCAATTCCCTTTGACCAAACAGTAAATCTTTTTTTTTTTTTTCTTTTGCTTTTCATGTGCCAGCGCTTTTATTTTCCGGTTTTGACCTGCTCAAGATGAGTCTTTTTTGCTTTGACAGTTTTTGGAAGGAGCTAGTTTGTTAAGATTTTTTTCACAGCTGCCAGAAAACCTGAGAAATCAGTTATCTCTGCAACCCTAATGGATTCAGAGAACCTGCTCCGCTCTCTAAAAGCAGATAACTTCAGTTTCCATCTTGACTCCAGCTACTTAATTCAGGTCCGAAGGCAGACACCAGGGTCCCACCGTCTGACCTGCCCAGGGCAGCACAGCAGCCTGCCCACTCCCTGCCTGGCTGCTGCTGGAGGGGAGGGCAGCACCGTGGGCAGCCAGCTCTGCCCATGACCTTACGTCATTGATTCATTGCCTAACATCCCCAAAACATACCCAAAAGGTGCCCTCTGCATGCTACCTATGTTGTGGCGTGAGGATGTAAAAATGGGTTTGCATGACTCTCCATAGCAGTGACACCTTGGCAAAGCCTCCATGACATCCCGCTGCTTCTCGGCTCCCATCACCTTTCCTGCTGGGCTCACATTCTGCAATAAACTGTTCCCAGCTAATATTAACGCCACCTGGATTACAATAAAATACAATTTTCCACCTCTGACTCAGTGCAGCAGCATGATGCAAGGGGCTGTATCAGCACAGCAGGGACCAGCGGGTGGGGGTGAGCCCCTTCCCACCCCTATGGGGACCGTGGGCTGCTCCAGTGCCACAGCATCAATTTTAGTCTTGCAAAAGGTGCTCAGTCAGAATTTTCCCTTCTTTGCTTGCTTGCTTTCCGCCAAGCCATGCCTACTTGCAGCTGTATGTTTTAACCCAAATCTGGTCCCAGTTTTGAGGTTTTTTTAATCTGAGCTGTCATATAATTTAATCTGGACCGATTAGATTAATGAAGGCATCACCAAGGCAAAGACAGAGTGAGGACAGCCCACCTCAACCATTGCAGACAGATGTTTTTAGGAAATACGAGCTGCAAGCAGTTGTCTCATTTCCAGCATCACTGCAGGGGCTGTTACAGCCTGGTACAGGTACCCAGCACCCCCCCCTCCAATGCCTGACTGTCACACCGGGCTGCATCCCACCTGGAGGAGATCCATCCCAAACACCCGCGTGAGCACACACCAAACACTGCTCATTGGAAATGCAGTCCCCAGGGGAAAGCTGTGGCTCCCAGTAGCTGAGATGAGCTCGGTGTGACAACCAAGCTTTGATCAAATAGCGCTGGTTGGAAAACTGCAAAGCCATTGACCTGAAGCCATGGGACAGCAGGAGTGCAGTGAAGAAGATCAGACCTGTGTGTTTCTAATGAAATACCACTTTCCCCTCTCAACTGGATGCCGTTGGCCAGTGTGGGCAGACAGGCAGGGTGTGCAATTAGCAGGTACACAATTTGATTACGGTTGAGCCTGGCATCAATCCAGTTTCCATGTGCTGGGGGTGGTGTGGGTGCCATGTCAGACTACCCCATCCCAGACTAGCAGAAATACCGCAACATTTAGTGCATTCGTTGTTCTGACGCTGTCAGCTGGAGACAGGTACGCTTTCTGGGGCCTCTGCCTATATAAGAAAATCAGCATTATGCCCAGTTAATATTCAAGCTGTGATTAATCAAAATACTCCACTCCTTGTTCCAATTATGCTCACTGTTTGCCTGTACATCCGCTGTTAGTTTTGTTTAAGTGCAAGCAGAGTCTATTGGAATTGGGGATTTATGGTAGCTGCCAACCACTCCGCTCTCCAACGTCGATAAGTTATATTCCTATTATGCAGTACATAATAAAAAAGGCTGATATTTATTCTTTGGATTCTTCTTTCCCAAGAAAGTCGCTGAAACTCACACAACCACTAAAATGTGGCTCCGTATTTCACAGGCAATGTCATCGCAGCCACTGACACAGCAGGGATGTGGGGATGGCTCCATAAGGTGGTTAGGAGGAGGTGACCATCACCCGGGCGTCTTCGCTGGCCTCTCTGGCTAGGGACCCAATGCCACTCTGCAGAAATGAGACAACCCAAAACCTCAGTTTCCCCCAGGGAAAGGCTTTGTGGACTCTCCAGACCCCACCGCAGACTGTCTTCAGCCCCATAGCCACCCTTACATGGCTCTGCAGTGGGCCAGTAGCCCACAGGCGATGCTAGCCCCAGCTCTGTGCATCTGAGTGAAAGAATAACAGTTTATTTTTAGGCTGAGCACCGACAGATGAAAGCCATTGATCTGAGCTCATAATTACATCGTTATCTGTGCCCTACGAGATAAAGAGATTTCTAGCTGCAGGCTTTTTGAAAAGCTGGGCTTCAAAGCGGATAGAAAAGGGATTTATTTAGTTGAGCTTCTCTATTTTTTAAGTTAAATGTTAAATAGTAAAAGTTTGCTTGTATTTATTTTCTTTTTTTCCCCGAAGATGGAAAGCCATGGAAGGTTTCTCTTCTGCTCAGTGCAGCAAGAGAGCCTCAGTGCCCTCCTGATGCCCCGGGATCACATCAGACATGTTATGAGAACTCCATAACATGTTCTTTTTATGAATTATACCCCAAGGAGATAGTTTAGAAGAGAGCACTATAGGATGCTGGCATGAATTGGGTCACTGAGTGCAGCCATGACCTTCTGGAGCAACGTGCATCTTGGAGAGCAGCTGTTTGGCCACATTTTGTATGTCCCGCTCCAGGAGCGGGGCAAGAGCCCAACTCTTCATCAACATCTTCAGCCCAGTGCTCATTCAGTGGGAGAGGTCTGCTCCACTCACTGGTCCTGTAGCTTTTCCTCTCTGATTGTACTGGCCACTCTCCAAGACCAGCAAGGGACCTGCTTCCATGTCAATGGGTGCCTGATGTCACCCATGTTTTACAGCCCTCTCAATGAAGAGCAAATCTGTATTGATTTCAGAACAACTAGAGCTGTAAATTACTGGTCATGACTGGCTTGGTCAGTACTGAGATAAGAATCTATTGATTGCACCGAAGGTCTAAATCTAATTAGCATGGGAGGAAACTGGTTGGAACAGCAGAACGATTCAGATGTTCTGAGATGTAATTAAAACTGTAAAGCTACCTACAAAAGCAGAACATGCAAATAATGGTCCTGATCAAGCGCAATTTGCAATCCAAGGCCTTCCTTTTCAGAAAGACTGAGAAGAAAATAGGAGCAGAAATATCAATCAGGGGAACAAAAGACCCTCTCTTATCCGCATGGGTTCGCTCAAAATGCCTCTTTCTCTCTTTTGAAGCACTTTCCATTCAGGACTTCACAGCCAACCACAGCTGGCGCTGCCTCGCCTGCAATTAATCAAGACTTCATCTTAATCACAGGGGGCATTGAGTATGCTCACTCTGGTGCTTGACTGGAGCTGGGTGGCCAATCTGTTGGGACCTCTTGGCTGGGCCCCCTCTGCTGGGCCCCCACTGCTGCCCACTTGCCACACCAACACCGGGCAGCAGCAGAGAGGAAAAATCAGTGGGACGCTCTCATGCTGAAAAACACTAATAAAAGGAAGTTAAAGCTCAATTTTAAGGCTGCTAGACGTCTCTGAGAACTATTTTTTCAGAGGACAAAGACCTAACTATTTCCTGCCATGAAAGGTTTGGAAGAGAACAAGCTTTAGCAGCAGAAAAAGGGGGATGAATTTGCCCCGCTGTTCTCAGCACACCTGGTAATTACGGGGATGGTGGGTTGCTCTTTCTTCCACTCACCCCACCTAAAATACTACCACTGAGAGCAAGCATGTATACAGCTCCACCCTTTCTGGAAAATGACCCATTTTCTCTGCTCAAACGTCTTGGCATCCAGCACGACATGACCAAAGAGCTTCTTCGTGCTCATTGTCCTCACAAGCCATCCCTCTCCTTGTCCTCTGGAGCCAACGCATCCTGCAGCTCACCAGGAGTGAGCCTGATTTTTCCCTTTTTCCTTGGAGTTTGCCCCCAAAGAGGAGATCACCTCAGAGAGTTCAGTCACTGCTGTGTATGTTTAACCTCTGTTTGTTTTCCTGCCGCGGTGCGTGAGAATATAACCCTGACTGGTGGGACGGCTCAGGGTCCTCATTAAGAGCAGTACATACAGACAGCACTACATGACGGTTTCAAATATCTTGGAGATTTTCAATACCAGTCATTGCTGCTGGCTCTTACACAAACTCCCTGATGACAACAAAGCGGTATCTAACTTGCCATTTTGACCTTTTTGCTCCAAGATGAGTCCAGCTGACCACCAGTGAGTGGTTCTGGGGAAGGTAGTCCCTGGTCTCTCCTGGGCAATTATTCCCAAGCCAACTGCAAGGTACTGTGATGGCATCTCATCAGCGGAGACACCTCAGGAGGCTTTAACTGCCCTCTCTTGAAGAACTGCCACTGGTCTGGCCTGAGGGAAACCATGGGTTAAACCTGTGGTGCGTGGGAGCAGCCATGGGGATGGGGCAGCTTCACACACACCCCCCCCAAGGCCATCATCTATCGAGGCTCAGCAACAGCTTGCACGAAAACTACATTTTGGGGGGGCCACCACCACAATGGGTGCTGCTGAAGTGGTGAGGTGTCCCACCACCAAGATGGGTGATACTGAGGGGATCCCACCACCAGGATGGGTGACACTGAGGGGATCCCACCACCAGGATGGGTGATACTGAGGGGATCCCACCCCCAGGACGGAGGGTGCTGAGGGGACACCAGGCCTGCTGGTGGGCAGCCTTCTGGCACCTCCTGCCCGTCCTTCCCGTGCCATACTTGGAGCATCACTGACATCTGCTGCTGTCTCTGGGCATCGGCGCTGGACCGGCTCCATCGGCTCCACGGCTCAGCTCCGTCCCCACGGGCCCTTTCTGGGTACACGCGGGGGGGGGGCGGAGAGGCGAGGCCACCCCACAACCCGTGTCCCTCTGCCCAGGGCTGGGGCACAGCTCCCACAGACCCACCACCCGCTGCCATCCCAGGGGCTCCCCCCATCCCAGCGTGCCCTTCCCTGGGGCCTGCACTTGATGGTATGCTGGAAATTGAGCCTAAAAATGCCAAAATTTTAAAAAAAAAAAAAAGGAGAATAATTTGGCTTGGGTGATGCAGCAGCTGGAGGTGGTGTTTTCCCGCAGCAGTGCAACAAGGAGCTGCAGCTACAGGGGGGAATGGCTCCTTCTCCCCCAACCTGGGGAAAAGGGCTGGGGCATGAAGAAGGGCACCAGGAGGGTCATTTCTCATGGGCTGGGTTTGCTTTTCAAGGGGATACACAGAAGCACCAGAGCAAAGCAGCAACCACCTCCGCATGTGCTACAGTCTTCCCCAGCGGCGTGCGCCCATTGTGTTTGCACTCGGCAAGGCATGAAGTGAGGGGAACCCCATGGATGTCTTGCCTGTGCATGAAGGATTTTAACCCAGACTGTTCCCCAATACTCATGTCATCCCCATTACCCCCAGAGGTGCACAAGAGCCAAGCCAAGCTCTGCAGAGCTGGGACCTCTCCCCACAGGGAAGGGGCTGCAGGCTACCATCCCAAATTCCTCAACACCTTGCACCCAGCATAATCTTCCAGCACCCCCAAGCCACCACAAATTCCCACAACCAGGACAACTGCCCACACCAGGGTTCATATTCCCACAGGGAATGAAAGAAGCCAAAAACCATCATGTTTTGTTTTGTTGGTTTTTTTTCTTTTCCAATAGTCTCACTTTATTAGATACCACATCAAGAGAGGATGTTGTGCTGCATGCAGCGGAAGACTGGAGTATTTCTAGTTCCTGTGTAACATTTTCTTTTTCTCTTAATAGTTGTAAACTGATATTTTGCTGTAAAATCACTGCATGCAAGTTTGAATGCAAACAGCAGTAGAAGAGGCTTTTTTTTTTTTTTTCCACCATTCCCAATCCATATGTGCATGCTTTATTTACAACAAAAAGAAGTCATTCAGGGCAGAAATTACCATCAGAAAAACTGAGAAGAGGGTGGCAAACAGAGACAGGACTGTGGTTTGCACAATAGCAAAAGGGAGATAGGCAAGTAGCACTTTATTTTTATGGGTGCAAAGAGATTATTTGAGTATCATTTGTCTGAAGGGAAAGCAGGCTGAGCAGAGAATGTCAATAGAGGACATGGGTAAAGGCAACTGTAATTTAATTGTTCTGCACACACAAAGGAGGCTGGACTGCTACAGGTCTGGAATAAATTAAGGAATTGCTCAGATTTTTTTTTTTTTTCTCTTTAACGTAATTTCATACCCAGACACATACTTCCCCAGCACAGCTCAGAAGTACACTGTGCCCATCTACTGCTCTGAGAGGTATAGGCAAGGGCCGTGCAAAGGTTTTGGGCAGGTCCATCACTCCGGAAGGGATGACGGCAGCATCCTAGAGCCGAACCACCTCTGCCCCGAGCAGCAAGTTTTCAGTCATGGTTGCACAGGGCAGCATGGGACACAGAGGGAAACAATCCAAAAGAACCAGGTCGCTTCAATCTAGGTCTTCTGTACAGCCTGCACCGAGGGCAGCATGGCTCAGGGCCTCCAGGACGTTGCACTTACTGGTGCAGAGTCAAGAACTTCATGGAAGGGAGAGGAAAGCCATTTTCAGAGTGCCCTCTCTCCCATTGCACTCTTCTGTGCATCATGCCCCGAGCAGCTCCCATCTCAGTGGCCATGCCACTGGACAGAGGCTGGGGTGATGGAAGACCTACCCCAGCTCTGGCTGAACGGCACAGAGGATGCCCATGCTGGTTTAGGTTTGCTTTCCCCATCTGTGGTCCAAGGGTGTCTCCTGGTGGAGAACTGGCTACAAGGAGCTGGCAGCACCCAGCCAGGGCTGGGGTGGGGGGGGGGGAAGCAGACCTCTTTCAACATGCAAGCCCTGAGCTGGGGAAGGTCTGCTCCACACCAGCAGCATCGCTCGGCATGCACAGAGGTTAGCATCACACAGCCCCCACCAGCTGCAGAAGTCACAGCCCTGCAGAGATGCTCGTTGCAAGTCAGCACTCAGAGCAAATTCTGCTGGGGGAAGGTTGGGGAAATAAATAAATAAATAAATAATCAAGAACAGGAAAATAACTCATCCAATTCAAAAGAAACAGCTCTGCGGTACAGCTGAATTGAGAACACGCCACAAGACAGCACGCCAGCAGACTACGGCAGTGGGTTGCAAGGGAAGTCATGGGACGACAGCGTGAACCAAAGGGGCTGGGGTTCAGGTTTCATACAACATGCGCAGTGTGTAGCTGACTGATAATATATTCCAGTAGTGCTTAGTGTGCTGCTATCGACATTGCTATGCTTGAGGTTGTCCAGAGACAGAAAACGGGACCAAACCCGATCAGCATCAGTCTGAGAGCATCTTGACTCTCCTGCTATTGAGGACAAATCAAACACCTCCAGACAATCATTAAAGCTCAGGTTGAAAACAGTGGTTCTTGTGCAGATTCAAAAAAAAAAAAAAAAAAAAAACCAAAAAAACACCCAACAAAAAAAAAAAAAACCCACAAACACCAAAAAAGCCACCAAACCCAAAGTTTGGAAGACCTCTAACTGTTCCAGCTAATCTCAGTATTTGTGGTATTTTAAAGCAATAATCCTTGCACACATCAGCTAGTTGGTGGGAAGTATCTTCTCCCACAGCTTCCCTCCTGCATGTGGCACGGCAAACAGTTGGCAACAGAAAGGATAGTCTGAGGAAGGCCCAGGGACTGCCCTTGGGGTTCAGCTAGTCACTACTACACAGGTAGGACGGGAAGAGGAGGTAGTCACAAGCTTGAAACACGGGTGTGCTCCTACAGCAACGGAGCATGTGAGTTCCTCAGGTAAAAGAAACCGCACGCGGAGGCTGGAAACAAACACAAACCAACCCAAATCTCTGTTTCCCTGTGAGCACAGAGTGGCTCCTTATTTCTGGTTATTGTTACTGTTTTACTGGTGGATCTTCTCAGCAAAGGATGTACCACAATATTACTCAAGTGTACCAAATCAGAACTAAAGCTCAAGCAGGACTCGCAGGATTACATCAGTGACACAGGCTTTAGCCTAATCACAACACAAATACCAGGCTACAGTTACGACCCACACCAAAGCCAAACAGCTTTTTCATTATTGCAACTGAGGTATCAATATCACACAAGCGGAACAGGCCGATGCTCCGACACCAGCACTCAGCCCCCCACCACCACACCGGAGGAGAGCACGGCTGGCCTGGTGGCCACACATCCCACTGAGAGATAATGGAGCCACGAGCTGGTGGCGATGGGACGAGGCACGCGAGCGGAGGTTGGAGGAACACAGAGCATCACACACACAACAGGAACGCAATCACGGCGTGCGTGAGACTAGTGAGAAAGAGGAACAGTCAGAGGGTAACTATTGCTTGACAAAATTACACACCAGGATACCTCAATGACACACCCTGCACCACCACCACCCACCCCCAAAAAAAAAAAGAAAAAAAAAAAAAGGAGGGAATATAAAAGATCTGGGTTAGTTTTCAGGTGGAACTGAGGACAGGGCACAGAGGATGCTTGGAGGAGGCAGAAGAGTGTTGTTGCCCTGGGACCAGAGGCGTGTAGCAAGGCATGACTGTGCTGGAAGACGGACATCAGAGATCTACAGGGGGCTTGGCAGAGGATGGGCCATTTGGGGAAGTTTGGGCAGCGGCTCCCTTTAATCACTGGCAACATGATTCTCATTTTGGAGGGTGTGCCAGCGTTCAATCTTCTTGTCCTTGTTCTTCAAACACTCATACCAGTGTTTCAAGCGCTCCCCCTTAGCCGTAATGCCAAGCTGACAGCCTCCTGGAAGAAAGGAAGGAGAAAAGACATCATATTCAGAGATGATGCTGATGTTCCAGTAAATCACTTCCATGGGGACGGAGCCCATGTTTGCAGCATTTCGTTCCACCTTCTGGATTTCAAATCTCATGGAAACAACTAGAGATGCTCTGCCTGCGCAGAAGACCCCGTGGGATGCTGGAGATGGGGCAGTACATTGGACATTGAGGTGCTGGAGCGTGTCCAGAGAAGGGCACCAAGTTGGTGAGGGGCCTGCAGCACAAGTCTTATGAGGAGCGGCTGAGGGAACTGGGACTGATTAGTCTGGAGAAAAGGAGGCTGAGGGGAGAGACCTTATCGCTCTCTACAACTACCTGAAAGGGGGTTGTAGTGAGGTGGGTGCTGGCCTCTTCTGTCAGGTGGCTGGAGATAAGACGAGAGGAAATGTCCTCAAATTGCGGCAAGGGAGGTTTAGGTTGGATATTAGGAAAAATTTCATTACTGAGAGGGTTGTCAGACATTGGAATAGGCTGCCCAGGGAAGTGGTGGAGTGACCATCCCTGGAGATATTCAAAAAGCACATAGACGAGGCACTCCAGAACATGGTTTAGTGGGCATGGATGATGGTTGGACTTGATGATCTTGAAGGTCTTTTCCAACCTAAATGATCCTATGATCCTATGTGTTGTATCTGATGGCCTGATACAAGTGCCCAACCAACCTGCATGGTCCCACCTCAAAGCTCAGCCCTCAGATGACCTATGCATCCCTCCTGTACAGCGAGCAGTATATCAGGCTTCAAAACTGCACCCCAGAGCACAGAGACTTGCAGCTCACCAATGTAATCATTTGATTTTCCAATGTCGTAATCCCAGACAGAAATGTCCAGTGACTTCTTGGCCAGATCGCTGTGTTTTATATCATAGAAGAACTCCTGCAGAAGGGAAGGAGAACAGCCACGTCACCCCAAGCATCCCAGGAAAACAGACCCAGAAAACTGCAGTTAAAGGAATTGCAAGTGATCTCTCTGTACAGACTGAATTCAAAATCCAGTGAGAGAGTATTTAGAATACACTAATGAAGAGCAAATGTTCCTTCCCTGTGGCATCTCTCCTCCCAAGATCACAACATGCCGCACAAACCCAGAAGCTGAGCTCACCCTGCATATCTAAGTGAGCACTTTGCAGGTGTCCCATCAAAGCAGCACCAGCCACAGGATCCCCAGGGATGCTTGTCCCACCCACACCCCCAGCCAGGGTGACACAGAATCGGCAGCGCTGGCAGCAGGGAGGTTTCAGTGTACCGGTGCTGCCCAGCACTGAACTGGTGAGATCTCCAGTGGCAAAGTCCTTCCTAAAATACTCCCGGGTGCAGAAGGGGGAAAGGAGCCCAAGCGAGGAACAAAACCTCGGTAAGCTTGTTTTCTACTTCCTCTGCACAACATAGTAATTAGCTAAGTTGATTTAATAATATAAAAAAAAAAATCACATCTGTCTTTACCTCATTAAACTCAGGATTCAACGTCTTCTTCTTAATCTGTGTCTTGTGCTTGGCCTTTTTTCCCATGTCAGGTTTCAGCCAACTGGGGGCAACAGAAAACAGTTCAAAACTCAAGTGCAAGAACAGTGTGAGCTCATAAGCTAAAAAAGTGAGGTTTGGGGCTAGAAAAAAAAGCAGCTGAAGATATTTATTTAAGGCAAAGAAATAGGTCTCCCTTCCCACCTTCTAAAATTATCTAAAATAAATGTAAGATGAGTAAAATCACAATTACTCTTCCA
>NW_010973276.1:2242911-2274510 GCF_000737465.1 Haliaeetus leucocephalus
GGGGAAAAACCCCAATTTCCCCCCCCCCCCCCGCCCCGGATTGCCAGATGAGACATGGGAAACCAAAAAGACCTGCTTTGCACAGAGCTCAGCAGAAACCTTTCTGGGGGAGCATCTCTTGCTCAGAGCAGCTGGGTAACATTCAGACGCTAGAAAGCGGTGAGCCTGCACACACACTCTTGATGTCCTTCCAAACCACACATTGGTCCCAAGTCTTTTTTTCCTCCAAGCCATGCTAAAAGAAATGGTTGTAGGTGTTTTATGGAAAAAAAGTGGATGAACTCTGCATTTCGCTGCGGAGGAACCTGCTGACGCTGATGGGAGAGTGGCTGAAACAGCCAGGGAACATGGAAAATGAGCAGCCAGGTTGGTCACCAGCAGACAAGGGCAATCACATGGCCAGACACCGAGCCTGACCACTGGAAGACATACAGAGGTGGGAAGAAATATGGAGGAAAAAAAAAAGAAAAGAAAAAAAAAAGCTAAAAATAGCCCATTAGTGTTTAATACCACGCAGGCTGGTATACTCAGCCAAGGTAGGTTCACCTAGAGAACACGGAGGAAAAGTAGGGCTCGGGCTTTGCAGCCTGGCTGCAGACCCAGAATTAAATTGTAGAGTTGGCGTTAATTAGACCTGTGTTGGAAGTTGATTTAAAAATGGAAAAGTACCATCTTCTGTTTATGGGAATGGAAAATATAAAAAAACAAGAGTCAGGCTAAGAAGGAAAACTACTCAGTTCAACTCAGCTACAAAAAGATGTGCAAAATGTTCAACACAAGAGTTATTGAATGAGTTTTAGGGAGAACAGAGGTTTTTTCTGAAGGCAAAGAGAAAACAGCAATGAAAACCGCAGGCAGGAATGACTGCAGGGTCCTCTCTGTGTTGCAGTTTATGAGGTTTGAGTTAATATTATATTATTCCCCCATGTTCACAGGAGCCACTCGACAAGCGCTGCCCCCCCATCACCTGCCTCCGCAGCTGAGAGCACCGATGGGTGCACTGCTGCTCCAGGAGACCTGCTCCATGTCACAGCAAGGCATCACCAGCATGAACCGCAGCAAACGCCACTGTCTGTATTAATTAAGCCGATTTGTTTGCAGTGGAGACATGGCACAGGAGAGAGACAGCCATGGCAGGGCAGTCCCTGGACTCCCGGCTACAACGAGCATGTGGGCTTATGGGGCAGCAAGTGGGGCACGTGGTTCCCATCGTGCACAGAGGGAAGTCAAGCCACCCATGCCCTGCAGGCCTGGTGGGTCAGAGCTGGGGAGGACCTCTTGTCCTCCAGCTTTGCAGCTGTGAGGTGGCTGTTGGGTCTGTGAGTTTGGGAACCTACAGGGAGTGGATGGATCTAAAGGCTGGGTCAGTCTCACCTAGCTTCAGCCATGGTGGGGGCATTACCACCTTCCACAGGCATTGCTGGTGGGCAGCTTACTCCTGCATGAGGTCTCAAAGTGCTTGGGAAACACTTTCCTCTCTCCAGTGGTTTTGGAAGGAGCTCTCAGCCCATCAGCTACTGCCCAAGGACAGCGGGTGGCTCCATGACCACGTGTTACCGCAGTACACCAGCCCCAGCTCCCACTTACAGTTTAACAAAAGGGTCTGAGTATCCGTTGGCGTCCATGGCTGCTAAATGCACACAGCGTACGATGCCGACAATTAGGCCACCCTGCTGGGTGCTGTACATAAGGGAGACGAGGATCTTCCCACGCTCCTCCACATCCCCGCCACGATCTACCTGCAAAAGGAAGCGACCAGAGATGGGGACACAGGGGCTGAGTGAGGAAGCCGGTCAACTGCAGAGCAGATGAGACAAGATGGACACAAGGGAAACTTGTATCCCCGGGGCGGCGGGGGAGTGGAAAAGAGGGGCCCATACATGAAAGACAATGGGTGAAACATGCACAGAGCATGTCGTCCTCCAAGGACTCTTACCTCCTCTTCATACAGTGCCATCCCACGGGATGAGCCAGTCGTTCCAGCACGCTTCATCTTGAATGGGGAAGGGAAAAAGAGAGACTGCCATGAGGAACCGCAGCTGGGAGAGGCACCGTCCTACAGCAAAGACACCCCCAGAAGCCCAGCCCAGCCCTTTTGCTGGCCTCAGAAGTGGAAGAGAGCTCAGGTACATGCATCTTAGGGACATGGTTTAGTGGTAGACTTGGCAGTGTTAGGTTAATGGTTGGACTCGATGATCTTAAAGGTCTTTTCCAACCTAAATGATTCTATGACCTGCTCCATCAAACTGCAGCTCAGCAGACACAGCTCTGGGTAGCAGAGCTCGGGGATGAAGCAACCTGCCCTCTCCTCCACAGTGACATACAACAGCATAGGCTGGCAACACCAGCAGATCTGCGGCCACTGGAGAGGTCCCTGGAGTCACTTCCCCTGGATTCCCACCATGCTCTTATCTCCTGGCCTTGACGTGTCACATCAGCCCAGACATGGGTGGGAATCCAACTCCTAAAGATGCCAATGAAGTCAGGCACCTACAGCTCTTGGCTGGTTCCAGCTCCAAGCTCACCGCTAACTCCTCCAAATGCCATTTATTAGCAACCTCAACATTAACAGTAGCAGAAAGAAATTTCCTAGAAACTCACTGGTATTACTCTCTCCAAGCAGATGTTGAAGTTCTTTTTCTGATTGGCTTTGAGTTTTTTCAAGGAAACTCTAGTTTCTCCAATAAACTCATTGTGGCCAAATTTGTCTTCATCACACACAGAGATCCTGAAGGGAACAGGAAAGGTGAACATCAACCAGGCTGGAGCAGAAACTGACTCTGGAGCACAAAACCACTCCTGCAAGGGCACTGCTCAGGGGTGGACAAAGCAAAGCACCACCAAAGCCTCCACCCATCTGGCTCTCCTCTGACCAAAAGCAGTCAGAAAACCAAACTTCTGGTCTGCCAGAAAAATCAACATTTTTAATACGTGCTCTGTGATGGGGCAAGAAATCAAAAGGTGGAAATTTCCTGTAGGAAGGAAATGCCAAAAATTTTTAGAGACATCTGAATATTTTGCTGGGACACTGTCAAATCACGCACAGATACGCAATATAGCAATCTCTATGCTGATAATAATAGTAATGCCAATAATTTAATATTAAATGACAGGGTCAAAATGCCTTTCTTTCTCTTTTAAAAAAGGACCATCAAAATCAGCATGTTCACATGAAGCATGCTGATTTTGACCAAAACCTCTGGATTTCCAGGTGCTCTATCAACACCTGCACTTCGCTGCCAGTGCCCTCCTGAGGAAGGCTGGCTTGCGATGCTCCATGCAAGGAGACCCACAGTCCCCACCACACCCCAGGATACCCCAGCTCCTCTGCTTGCCTGAGGGTTTTCCTTTGCATGTCCTCATCTGTGATGCCGTGGTACACCAGGGTCTCATTCCACACAGGGTTACGGGTGTTGCGCAGCGTCTTCGTCCTCAGCTTATTTGACTACAGCATCAAAACAAAACACGGCATAATGACACCCCTGAACTCCTCCCCACCTAAATTTCGGCTCCTGGCAGAGGAGTGTAAATTAGATGCTCCATCACCTCTGGCTCACAAGAGGTGGTTTGACCAGGCTCTGCAGGATGTCATCGCTGCCTGCTGAGGCTGTCGCACCAGTGAGCCATCAACTCCAGGTGAACATCACCAACCTTACAAGGTGGACCTTTATGCCAGCACCAGGGACCCAGTTGCCTGCAGTGGCCAGGGCAGCATTCGCTGCCCAGGTTTTTTCATTGTCTGGGGTCTACTCCCTCAAGGACCCTTGTACAAGAAAAAGTTGCACAGGGCAGGCTGTGTGGGGCTTGGGTAATGGCTCTTGTGGTCTAAAGGAGATGACAGCTTGGGAAACAAGGAGCCCTGTCACTTGTTCATGGTTCTTTCACAAACAGACATGCAAAATAAAAAAAAAAAAGAAAAGAAAGATCAGCAAACAAGAGAGCAATAGAAATCAAAGCAATTCCCAATCACGACACCTTGATTTACTCTGCACAAGACCAGGAAGTCCCTGCACATAAAGTAAACCTGTAAATACCAATCCAATGGTTTTATTATCAGTTTTCCCCCTTGTTTTACACTTAGCTTCTCTGAGCAAAATTCAGCTGCAGGAAAAAGCTTTGCAGCCCTCAAGCAAGGCTCCAGCACCCCTTGGGCACTGGGTCAGCGGTAGTCATCCCTTCCTCAAAAGTTTCCCCACCAAGATCAGCTTAGCTGGGCTAGGAAGTGAGATTTCCAGGGCTCTCTTTGATGGGAGGGAGTCAGAGTTTACTCAATGGTTATTTCTTCACAGCTCTAACGAGAACATGCTGCAGCGTCAAAGCAAATGGATTGTTCAAACTCAGGTAATAATTAGATTTTGTGTCAGATGTTTTGCAATGCATTAACAGTGTCACCTCCTCTGGAGCTCCCCTCCATCCCTAAGAAGAACCCTGTCTACAGGATGAGCTGTTCCTTGGGTATGGGAGAGCATCTGCAAGCATCATCACTT
The DNA here is from genome assembly GCF_000737465.1 of Haliaeetus leucocephalus. NCBI lineage: Eukaryota > Metazoa > Chordata > Aves > Accipitriformes > Accipitridae > Haliaeetus > Haliaeetus leucocephalus. The sequence continues at coordinate 2,247,399 of NW_010973276.1, forward strand.
TTCAGAGATAGCTCCGGGGTAAAATAGCAGCAGTGAGCAACTGCACGGAGAAATCAAGGGGAGGATGTCTGACGCAAGGAAGGGACTTCAGGGGGCTTCGAGAAACCTCTGCTCTTTCTCCAGCCCAAAACCACATCCAAACCAGGCAAAGCCTCACCTTGCTGGCTCCAGGCAAGAGGTGCAGTTTGACATAGGGATCTGCCAGACCGTTTGAGTCCATTGGTTTTAAACCCTAAAAGATAATAAAGAAAACATGGTGCATGAATCCTCCTTAAGCACAGCCAGAGAAGAGAAAAAGCTACCCATCAAGCAACTCAGTACAGAGAAAATGTGTTCAGCAAGCCAAGACCCTCATTCTCTGCCCCGAGCACGTGTGGGTGCCACAATGTGCTGAAAATTAGACCCACTCAAGGAAAAGCCCCACAGACATCTTGGATCCATCCAAGGAAAAGCCCTACAGACCTCTCCTTCCCAGCCAGGAGCAGCGGTGCCAGCAGGGCTGGGCTGGCTCTCCCGGGGAAACAGACCCAGCCAACAGCCACGCTGCTTCCATCCCATCGCACTGGGGGAGCTGGGAGCCAGACAGACTTAAATTGGTGAAAGAAGGGGACCACTTACTTTGGCCTTGATGAGGGTGCAGTGCAGGGAGCTGTTCTCCTGGTCGTAGAGCAGGCTGAACTCCAGCGCTCCCAGCGTAGCTGACAGCGAGAGAGAGGAGGAGGAGTTGGAAACAGGACCTTGTTAAAACCCTAGCCAATAACCGTGTTTAATCAGCCCTGATTAGTAATAATTAGAAAGGTTTGCGGCTCAAATGTAAAAGCCAATTAATGCATGTGAGACTCCGCTGGCATCAGCCAAACTGCCACACACAAATCCAGCCAGATTCACGAGCTCTGGTCATCAAAGCTTTACAAAGCTGGAACTGCCCAGGGAAGGCAGTTTGAAGCTTTTGAGCCATCTTTAATACTCACTAAGCAAAGGACAGTGTAACCCTACAAACCCTTCTCAGGACAATGCCACCCCAGGACCATCCTGAGAAGGTGTTTCAGTTCGGGTGGCCAGCATGTCCTCCTAAGGCTTGGGGCTCGGCGTTTGGCCCCTGTTTTGCTTGTTGGAAACCAGCTCATGCTTGTCTTCACATGCTCACTGGGAGAAGATCACAGGGAGGAAGGGTTAGCACAGAACCTCAGCTGGGTCCATCTGCTCCTATCCCAGCATAGATATCCAGAGCAGCTCTTCCCATCCTGGGTGGGAACAGGCTGGACAGGCAAAGCACTGCCCTGCTACAGACGCTCACCCTCATGCAGCAAATCCTCTTTTAGGGGAGCAAATAACTGAACACTGAGATCTCATGGCATAAAGGTACTGAAGCCACCAAGCCTTTCCTACAGACAGGTCCAGTGGCATTTCTCACAGCAAAGGATGCTCTGATGGAAAGAAGCAGCTGCCTTCAGGGCTCAAGTTTGGAAATGGGAAGGTCATGTGAGCACAGAGCCTAAACCAGCACTTTTCAGGGCTCAAGTAATTTGGTGCAAAACCAACTGAAGATCCCACAAGGTGTGCTGAACTAACCAAGCAGGGACAGCCTGTGAGACCCTGCCCCAGCTTGAAGCCCCACGGGGAAGCAGCATTCCCTGACGATTCTCCCTGCCAGAGGCCAATGACCTTACAGTGCGAGTCCCAGTCCTACAGCAACCACCTCCTCAAAATCCCAGGTTTCCCAATGAAACTGCTCCCTCCCCTCTGGCCAGGCACCCCGCGTACGTACTGCCTTCATCAGAGTCGTAGCTGTTGGCATCCTCCTCCTCCTCCTCCTGGGGCGGCTGCCGCAGCGGTGCAGCAGGCACCGGGGGGACGGCAGGGGGCTGTGGGAAGGTGGGGGGCTGACGGGCTGGCCTCTCCTCTCTGGCGGGGGGCACGGTGTAGCCCCCTCCTCGCTCCTCCCTGGTGGCAGCACGGGCTGGCTCCGGGGGTCCCAGTGGTGGGGTCTCTGCGGGAGGGACCCTGTTATCCCCTGGCACGCTCCGCCCCCCAGTCCCTCTCAGGCAGCCGAATTTTACCTTGTCTCTCCGGGAACCGGCCAGCCGCCCCGGGACCCGGTCTTCCCGCTGCTGGCAGCGCTGGGGACAGATGCACCATTACCTGGGTGATGCTCTCCATCCCTCTCCTACCCCAGCGCTGGCCCAAGGAGGGGGGTCCCACCCCATGGCAGGGCATTGGGCGACTCCCCCCAGGGACCGAGCATCCTGGCTGTATCCCCATCACATCCTACCTGGGGGTGCTGCTGGACCAGGAGCAGGAGTGGGGCCAGCAGCGGCTGGCGGGGGTGGCCGTGGGGCTTGCAGGGAGTTGGTCCGCTTCACACCTGCAAGGAGAGGGGAGGATCAACAACGGCGTTTCAGGCCCCAGGGGCTTTGCCTGTGTTGCAGAGGGGGTTACAGCTGGAATTGGCCAGGGAAGGGCAGCCAGAGTCAGTAGAGAAGAGAGAGGTTTGACGGATGGATGGAGGTGGTGGGATAATGGCTCAACCCCACACAATTTTGGGGCCAGTGCTGTGGGGAGCAGGTGCAGCCCGGGCTGGAGCAGGGAGCACTTCACTAGTGGGAACTCCGTGCTGTACCGATCCATCTGCAGAATAGGGACATGCAGGAAAGGTGGAACAAGGAGGATGGATGTGGTTGCAGCCAGGCACTGGTCTGAGCTGGAAGGTGAACAAACCCATGAGGATCGCTGCGATGCCCATCACAGCCCCATCCCCCTGCATGCCTGACTGGCAGCAATGCCCCAGGACCACCACTGCACAGCGTCCCCCCTGGGGTGCATGCACATCCAGAGGCAGTGATGGGGCACAGGTACACCCTCACAAGGGTTATCCACCCAAAAATGAATTAAAACACCGGCTCCCTACAACAGAAGCACAGGCAGCCCTCTCTCTAGTTACTACCCAACTATCCTGCCATTAAATATTCCTTTCTTTCCCAAGGAATTACAAAGGATTTGGACATTTTCCAGCCATTTTTAAGCTTCACCAGTTAAATTCGCAAGCTCAGCTCCTAGATGAAAAGTGGTGTCTGCAAGTACCTTTCCCTTTCTGGAGGCACCTAGGGAATATCCAGGCCCCACCGAACACTGTCAGCCACCCATTTGTATCACAGCCATTTACAATAGCTTGGAGCACATCAAATTTTCGTGAAGCAAGAAACAATATCCCCCGCCAGCGAAACACAGGCTCCCATAGGCAGGGCTGGCCCATGCCTACTCCTTTCAGCAGCACCTTGCAGGGCATGTGCCTGCCCTGGCACTGGCAGGGGGGGCAGGGGGCACAGCAGCATGAAAAATGCTTCTGCTTAGGGTCCCAACTCAGCTGAATTGCATCTCTGCTTAAAATTAGCCTGGTAAGCACCAAGCCCACTCCTTTCTTCACTTACAGCTCTTGCATCATGCATGGGGCTTTTCAAATTCACGTCCTTCCATGGGCCACAAGATGCCCCTTTGCAGGGAAAAGCACAGCAGGATCCTGCCTCTCCTCCCTGCACGCAGGGGAAGGGACAGGGATCCCCCTCCACACCTCCCCCCGATCCCACTAACACCCTGGACCTCCCTATCAGCAAACCCCACAAAGCAGTATAAAACAGCAGACGAGCGGCACGGGAAGCAGGCACTGGTGCTCTGCGGCATGAAATCCCTCAGCATCATTTAGCACTGCACGCCAAGCAGATATAACCCTCGTACGGCTGCCGGCTTTGTGCCCCCCAACCCTCTCCTTCCATGCACGCAGAAGCGTGCGTGAGCATGCAGAAGCGTGCACGAGCACGTGGAAGCGCAGCTCTCACCAGGGCTCCTGCTGACCCCACTCTCAGCAGCATGGTCGCGGCTGTGGGCGTCCCCGCCGGCGTACTCACTGCCACCCGGGCCCAGCCTGCCCTCGGCTGGCTTGCGGCCGGGCGCCATGTAGTTCCCCCGGGCAGCCGCCGTCGCATCACTGCCTGCGGGGAGAGGGATAAAGGCAGCAGTGAGACTCACACCCCGACCACCCATCCATCCCCAAAGCCAGCCCTGAGAGGAGCCGCTTGGGTGATGCCCAGACTGGGCACAAGCAGGAGGAGGAGGAGGATGGGTATGGTCACTGCAGAATCACCCCCAGAGCATTGGGGACTGCCAGCCATCCGGAACCTGCGGGGTGGCAGGAGGGCTCTGCACCATCAAACTGGCGCACAAGGACACAGCAAAGCATGGGGACACCACAGGACGAGAGCCCCATGGGAAAACAAGACCAGAGGCATCCATCAGCTGGTCCTCAGCACCCGTCAAACCCCTAATGGTGTTACAGGTCCACGGTCCCCAGGACAGGGGGATCATATTTTCTTTTTGCTGATCACCTTCCATTTATTAGCAAGACAAAGGTGACAGCTGCCTTTGCCTCTCTCTTCCATCCACCCAGCAGCAGCCGTCCCAATGGATAAATCCCACCCGCACGTGCCAGGGTGCCGAGACCTCTTTGTGGTGATAAATTGCAACCCACGGATGTGATGGAAAAGTTCTCGGCGCTCACCTGGCTTGTGCTGCAGATGCCAGGTATAAATCTTTGCTGTGACATAAATGGGATGTTTATCCTTGGCTGGGCTGTCAGGGTCGCCAGGCACAAGGAGAAAGCAAAACGCAACAGATTGCAGGAGGGGGGGGGGGGGGGGTAAAACTGCCGTGATACTGAAGAGGAGGGGAAATGAGCATCCACAACCAGGAGCCCCACGGTGCAGAAATAGCAATGCAATAAATAATTTTCCCAGGGAGCTTTAGGAAAATCATGGGCATGTCATGAGCATGCTGATCATCAGGAGGGAGCTACAGAGCCTGACAAACCCTCCCCGACTAGCAGGCGAGCCAGCAGCTTAATAAAAGCAGCCTGTTGTTGGGCCGGGAAGCTTAACGGCACTAGTTACCATCGCAATTAAATAGCCTTAATTAAGTGGTTTCCCCAACTGCTGCTGCGTGGGAAGATGAAGAGCATCACTCGGCACAACCAGGCTGGGCACAGCCTTGCCAAGGCTCAACTGGAGCCTCCCGCCGGTACTGGGAGAGATAGCGTGGGCTGCGGCTGAGCCCGGGTACCCCTCCGTCGGTACCCCCTACCTGGAGCTCACCCCGAGACCACCACCCAGACACGCAGGACGCGTCCCCATTGCAAGCGATGCTGCAGGGTGGAGGGAGCACGTCTCGGCACAAGGCTGTGCCACCCACCCTGCCCACTGAGATGCTGCCTGCCCGCAGCCCACCCAACACGGAGCGAAGCCGCAGGCAGCCACAACTGGGAAACACAACACGGCCCTGGGAACTGGCCGTTAAAACCTCCTGCACATCGAAGGCCATCTGCCAGCTGGGTTATGGCTGCCAAAACAGACCGTGGGCTAAAGGAAGGGTGGGATGGAGGGGACCACTCCGGTGGGGGGTTGTGTCCTCAGCCTCCCCCGCTCCTCCTCCACACAGCTGAGGAAGGGGAGAGGAAGAGGAGGGTTTGCAGCCACTGGACTGTTTCCAGCATAATCATCGCCCATCCAGGAGCAGCCGGTGCTGGAGGAAGGGTCAGGTAATCTCATCACCTCGGCACTCCGATGCCAAACTCTGAAAATGGGGGGCTATTATTCAAAATTGTCTCCCAGCAGCATGGCCAGCCAGGGAGCAGCAGGACCCCCGACCCCAGCTCCTGCCAGTGCCAGCAGCAGCATCTGGGGGATGCGGGTCCACAGCAGCACAGGGCACGTATGAGGTTAGAAATTGGTGAGCCCTGGTGAGGAACATGGCTTCATGCCTGTAAGCAGGAGGCACTGATTGCAGCCGCTTAACGCAACCCCCTCAGCTGGCATCGCTATTAAACACAATGATGCGGGCAGAGCCTTGGGGGGCTGCGAGCGCTGGAGGGAGCAAGGTATAACCCTAAGAAAAAGGCTGCTGCATCCTCACCTTGCTTGGGTACCCATGCACAGCACAAGCCTGAGCGCAAGGCACCAGCTCCAAGAGCTTCGGTGGAGGAAACCTGGTGTGGCCAGAGCAGAGCAGCTCGGCTGCTCCATCCCTCGCAGACATGCACAAGCCCCCCCCAAGGCTCCTAAAGTTTCCACAGGAGGTTTTCTAAGGACTGTCATTAAATAACCAGAAAAACACCTGCCAATCAGCAGCAGGAAACGACACCTACAGAGGCAATTCTGCTCAGCGCTTTCAGATGCAGTGTTTCAGCCCAGGCGTGTGCAGTAGGTGGGGAAAGCCCCAGAATAACTCAGTCCCTGTGCGGTGGGTGGCAGCAGCAAGGAGAGGTCCTGCTGCTGCCGCTGCAGCCTCCCACGGGAAACCCTGCGGGAAAACACCACAGGGCAAGGAGGGAGGGAAAGAGGGGGTGCAGCACAGGCGGCATGGCACAGGGGAGGGTGCAAACGCCGGTGCTTACCATCGGAGTCCTGCTCGGCCGGGGGCCTGGCGTCTGCCTGGCCTTGAGAGCACAAACAGAGCAAGAAGCGGTGAAGCTGCAGCCTGCCCACCCCGCCAACACCAACCTGGGATGTTCTGCCGCTCTTTCCCACTTTTCCTCTTTTATTCTTATTTTTTCTAGGCTTCTGCATTGCCATATTCATACCCAGGTGATGCCCAAACCCCCAGCCGGGCACCCCAGATCCCCACCGAGGGCTGCTTGGCTTGAGGATGTCCCTGCAAACCCAGCCATCCCAACTTGGACAGCCTGGAGAAAGCCTCAGCAGGCAGGGAGGGCAGCAGGGCAATTTCTGCATCCTTTTGAAAACAGGCAGCAGCTATGCAACTGCTCTGGATGCTTTTTGCTAGGGCTCACCCTTGCAAACGATGGGGAGGACACCCAACACCTTGCTGGCAGGACCCCTGCCCCTTGCAATGAGGGAGTCAGCACCCGCTGTCACCTACCTCGGGTGGGTGCACGGGAGAGGAGTTTTGGGTCCTGGGTGGGTGGCTCCAACGGGCTGGGCTCACTCGGGGCTTGGGGTCCCTTGTTCTTGCTGACAGGCATCGGCTGGGGTAGCACTTGCTTGGGCAAACCCTTGAAGAACCAGGCACCGGAGCGCTTCCACACCTGGGGGGTGCAGGCAGCGAGGTGGCACCCACGTCTCAGGGGGATACTGGGTGCGGACCTGGCAGTCTTCAACCCCCTGCATCACCAGGGTCTTGCCTCCAGCAGGCAACACCGAGGACGTGCACCCCAGTACCCTGCAGCAATCCCGCATCCCCTCCTGTTAATTAAGTCTTCAGCTTTTGCACACTGTAGGTGGCAAGGAGCCGATCTCTGGCCACAATAGCCTCTTCAGCCCCAAGACTTTGTTTTCAAGAAAAAAAAAAATAATGGCATTTTATACAGAAAACAAGATCATCCTATAAGAACCAGGCTCAAGTAGCTTGGCAAGGTTTAGTGGTGCTGGGGGACAGGCTGAAGGTCCCTGGGAGCATCCCCCAGTCTGGAGCTGGTGCCATCTCAGAAGTTTGGGGTGGGAACAGAGCACAGGATGAAACCAAGGGCAGAGACCGTGTCCCCACTCTGGTGAAAACACCCGGAGCAGGGGAAGCACCCGGGCTGCCACGCTCACCTCCCGCTGCTCACTGCAGATCTTGCAGAGCCAGATGGCATGGGGCCGGCTGTTGGTGGTCTCCACCCCGCACTTGGTGCAGACGTTCTGCAGAGAAAGCAAAGCACCGAGTGGCAGCGGGGACGCCGCGGCCACCCAAAGGTCCCACCGCACCAGCACCACCCCTCGGGAGCGTGAGGTTTACGAGAGATGGTTAACAAAAGCTCTCCCAGCCCGAACACCAGTGACTGCAGAAACCCCCGGGGATGTCCCCTTGTGCCACATGCGGAGAGATGCTGGGCAATCGAAACACGCACTGAAAGACCGAGGTGCCCATTTTTGCACCAGGGGAGGGTGGTGGGTGCTGTTTGGTTCTGGGGGGCTGCAGCCGGGTGCAGGGAGATGCCTCACCTTCTTGCAGTCCTCGCAGACAACGCAGGCGGATCCCCGCGGCCCCAGCTGCTCCCCGCAGAGGATGCAGCGGTTCACCCCGTCCCCCAGCACGCTCCGGCGCATGTCCTCCAGCCGGGTCATGAGTCGCCTGGCAGAAAGGGGACAGGGACTGTCGGGAAAGGCACCACGCGGCCGGGATGTGGGAGTCCCGCTCCCAAGGGGCGGCTGCTGCCTTTGGTCCAGCTGCTCATTTTCCTGGTGCTGGTTCCAGCAGAGCCTCTCCTCTTCCAGCTACAGGAATGCAACCGGGAGAAAAGACACATCCCAGGGGACATGTCGGAGTATTATATTCCCCTACAGCTTTATATTGCGTGACTATTAACTTCCATTGACACTGCCAGAAAGCAGATACCGGCCCCAGCTCCCACATACACACACGTGCATAAAATCCATCCAAATCAGCACCTTTGCACAAAGCGGTTTGGCATCAGTGAAGCAGCTTCTTCCCCCAAACGGAAACCTCTCCACCCAGTCCCAGTGACTGCCCACAGAAGAGCTGCGAGAGGAGATCTTGGAAGGGCTCTGGCAGGAGGACTGAATGAATGAATTAGCTTTCTCATTTTCTAAGGAAAAAATTGTGTGTGATTTACTTTATGGAAATTCTTAGCCCTTTGAGTAAAATGTAAAAAGCCCACTGGAGAACAGACTATAAAAACACATCTGTTTACTGCAAAGGTAAAAAAAACCCAGTTAAGCAACTTCTGAAAAAAAAAAAAAAAAAGAAAAAAAAAAAAACAAACCAGCACTGGCAAAAGCAGTTTGCAACGCAGGAGCAGGAATGAGCTGCCTGCCGAGCACCCAAGAGCTGGCGGCGAGTTGTATGCTCAGTTAACCCAGAATCCTGGCCCTAAAAATAGCACTAGAAGGGGAAAAGGATGCATTATTTATGCCATTCAACAAGGAAGGAGAAGGAACGAAGAATGGGACGAGGAGACCCACGCCCACCGGAGAAAGCAGCAGGCCCCCTTGCCTGCAGGGCTGCCATCCTCTCCCATGGCAGCCTGACCCAAATCTGACAAAGCCACTAACACGGCATGCCATGTAAAACACCCAAGGTTTAAAAGACATTTTCCCACATGTCTGATGACAGCTTCAGATTTATGGCAGCTCGGCTGCCAACACCTCTGAATCGCTCATAAACAATATATGAGCTCCCCTCTACATTGGGTGCTTCTGCGGTTGGTCTCCAGCCGCTCGCAGGACAGCCAGCATCCCGTGGACTGCACGTAGAAAAGGAATAGCATTATTGTACATGGGTGCTTGGTAAAGGAATAGCAGCAAGAAGGGAAAAAATAAAGCATCATGGAATGCGCAACCTATTACAGTTCATAAAATGCCCCGCTGGAATCTCGCTGCAGTCAACGGGAGCATCTTGAAGCATCAGCCACTGAGTCAAGCCTAAAGCAGGGATGCGGCTCTGTGACTCAGCGCACATTATCCGACCAAAGCCAGGTTATTACGACATCTCATTTAGATGGAAGACATCGGCTATGCTAAAACCCACAGGAGAATTTCCCACTCCTCCCCACGCAGGGGCTGATCTCCCTGGACTCGAGTGCACTCAGGGCTGCTGATGTGGAGGTGCCTCCTGACAGTTATTAATGAACCTGCAGCCCACTCCCAGCGAGGAGACAGGAAAGCTCGTCTGGGCAGCCAGTGGAGCCAGACGGAGCCAGCAGTCAGGAGAAATCACTATTTTCAGAGTTACGGTGTCACCAGACAGCAGATGGGCGAGCTTGCAAGTTCCTTCAGTCTTCATCGCCTCAAGTTTCGGCAGCGACATGACCACAGGCTCTCTAAATAGAGCAATTCTGCTTCTCATCTTTTTGTTAAAAAAATAACATCCTCAGACCGCAGCGAGGTGCTTTAATGCCTTTCCACTTTGCTCTTAACGTGAAAGCTATCTGCTAGCCTAACTCCCTGCTCCGGCTTTCTTCCCAAGAGATGCGGCTCTCTATCCCTGTCCTTCAGCATCTGCTTTACAGATGATCCGTAGGTGATTTCTTCCTCCAGAACAAGTCAGCTCCTAGAGCCACCATCCGCCCTTGGTGCCCTCCCAAGCTCCGCGGCTGATACACCCTGCTGCAAACACGGAGGTCCCAGTGATTTCAAGAGAGCTACATCATCCCATAAACACCCGGCCAGCGACAAGCAGTATTTCTAATTAAAATCTAGAAGCTGGCTGTTCCCCAAACATTTAAATGAAATGAATCACACCACAGTTGTTCCCAGCCCACAACCCACCCCATGTAACGCAGGGTCCCCATGAAGAGCCCCCAAAAAGCAAATAACCGACAACATCCAGCTTCTGTCACAGCACATTGCTCCCACCTCGACAGGGGAAACATTTCTGGGGCAAAACCTTTCTCTTCCTAGCAGCAAAGCACATGTACAAGCCCCGTATCTTCTGCAATTCCACACCCCCCCACCACTCCCCCCCGCTGTGCTGCAGGAGCCCTGCTCCAAGAGAAGCAGCTTCCAGTTGGAAATCTGCAAGCCCAAACAAACTTATTATAGAAACTAGAACAAATGGCACAATCAAAGAAAAAAAAAAAAAAAGCAAGCCTTTGCATTTCAAGAGATTCATTATTTAGCTGTAAAATCTTTCCCAGTCTCTCATTTACCAGAAGCAGCTCTTTAAGACATTGGGGTTTTTTTAACCAGTGGAAGAGCTTCAGCAGCCAGTACACACACCTGTGGCACTGCTTTCAAATGAAGCACATTTGCCTAATTAAAACATCCATTCAAGCCAGAGAAATTAGGCTTTTTTTCCCCCAGTTCAAACATGGCCATAAGAGGACTGTATAAAAATTTAAATTTTAAGTCCTAGCATGAACCTGGCAGAAAGAGGGCAGGACCTGGGAAAGGGGCTATTGCACCGAGACCAGGGAAGCTCCTGGTTAAGGTGATAACTGGGAAGAAAAAGTCCAGGTTTCTCTTTGACTCCATCCAGCACCACCCTACACGCATGCCAGAGCCCCATGCACATGCTGTTCTCCCACTGATAACTAGAGGGATGCTCTGCTCTTGCCCCGGCAGCAGCTAGGAACAAGCTTTCTGCCTTCCCAAAATCTTTTCTCTCCCTCTCCCCTAGATATCATTTGTTTCTCATTTTTATTGCATGTAAAACAGCCATCCAGTTCATCACTTTCCCTTGCATGTCTCTAGGACTACAGCAACATCTTCCTTACCATTATACGCGCTTCAAAGTGCCCATCCCTCTGGCCTCTGTAAGACTAACTTCAAAGAGCAGAAAATATGCTTCAAATTGTTAAAATGGGGGAGCTGGCTAAGGCCGGCACCCAGGAGCCTCACCTCACCAGGAGACAGCCCTGCAGAGAGGGAGAGCATCCGTCATCTGCTAAAGAAATACATATTAGTCACTGATGGGAGCAAGATATAAGAACCGGGCAATACGCTATACCTGAAATGCTTAACATGCACCTGAGATGACAACAGCAATAGAACAGTCCCCTGATAATAAAATAGTCGCCTGGCCCCATAAATCCGGTTTGGAAGAGAAAGGTGAGCAGGTCCGGGGCAGCAAGGGCTGGTGGGAGACCTCCCCTGCCCAGGAGAGACCCAGGAGCCCCGGCGCAGGCAGGTGAAGGGCTTGCATTCTCAGCAAGACCTTCAAACATCTCCCACCATTTTCAGGCGGATGGAGGGTCCCACAGGGATGCAGCAAAGGCTGCTCACTGGGCTGAGGGACCATCTCAGGCTAGGCTGAATCCTAGATAGGATAAAATGCCGTAGCACTGCGGGTTTCATCTCTTGCGCTAGGACCAAAGCGATCTGGAGAGGGACAGAGAGTCTCTGGCATTAAGTGCTGATGATCTCGGGAAACAAGGCTTAACAGCGGGGCAGGCACGCAAGAGTTTGTTGCGTTTAAATATTCATTGCCACTCTGCAGAAATGAATGGCTAAAGACGTGTCTAATGGGTTTTAAATCATGTCAGGGAGGACACTTAATGCAGCAGACAACAAATTGCTGCATAGGGGTGGGAGAAGGACCAGACCTGCGAGGAAGGACCTGATCCAGGGCACCATGAACTGGGTGCTCCCCAGCCCTGTGCAGGGCCGGACTTAGTCACCACTTACGTGGCAAAAAGAAATTCAAGTAAAACACAAAGGAGGTCACAAAGTGCCTCCAGAATTAAGCACTGACTTTCCTCCGTGGGGAAATCATGTGCCTTAAAGGGCTGAATATTAAATTAAGGCTAATTTTAATGGTATAAGAGAGACAAGAAAAGAAGCCAAGCTACAAATTAAAGAAAACATAATTAAAATCAGGATAAAAAATTAGAAGCAATTTTCTTCCCTTACAAGCGCACAGGTAACTAAAGGTAAATCATCATTTGAGCTTTTACAGGTCAACTTTCAAAGCCCATCCTGTGCTGAGCACCCTCACTATGGAGGGAAGATGCCCAAGGAGGCCAGAGGAATTCATGCATTTCAGAGGGTCCCATTTCATGCTAGTGCATCACTCCAGGTGCTTGCTGCCTCCTGTGATGTGTTACAGAAGGGTTGTTATTTTGCAGGCTCATCCCAGTCTCAGAAATAACCTAAACAAAAATTCAAGAAGCATATGAGCTGTCTTCTGGCCACAAATTAACCTCATCTCTTCTAGAAGCTGGCATCTCAGGAGACATTTCTGTGTGCCTCCAGCAACTACCCTGCCCTTCCTGGCCCCTATTTTTATTTTTGTCTTGTCTGAACACGAGGAAGAAAATACAAGACTGTGGTCCCCAGAGAGCATCTCTGCTGCTGGCCACCGTGGTTAATGACTTAATCCCCTGTGACTTCAGCCATCTGCTCCAGCGTTATGCATGTGTTATCCCAGCAATAAGCAGCCAAATTAAAATGCAATTCTGCTTGATAGCTGGTCCTCTCAGAGGGAAGGTGAGAGGCTGTGACCCACAGCGAGAGAGTCAAACCATCGCACTTTTAGAGGGAAGGGAATAGCTGCTCCCAGGCAGGGGCACGGCCAGATCCAGGAGCAATGTGTCACATCACCCCTGGGAGAACTGGCTCCATGCCGTGAGGTGCTCTCCAGAAACAGCAGTTTCTAACTTTGTACAGTTTAAGATATTTTCTTCGATGCTGAGAGCATGATGGACCTCATTAAGCAGCGGAGCAGACTCGGTGGGTTATTGATGGCACCCAATTATAGGTGCATAACAGAGCCAATTAGTGCCTGCAGGTGCTCCCACATCAGCTAGGAGGAACAGGCTCCTCATGGACTGCAGCTGGAGCATCACCACCACCACCACCACCACTGTGGCACAGAGCCACTGCAGGGACCCCCCAAGCATGAGCCCAGGCCAAGCAGGGAGGGAGAAGGGATGAGAACAGATCCGTCCCTGCCACAAGTCCACTTTGCCCTCTGATCCCTCTGCCCCTCTGGCTTTCAGCCCCTGTGCCCCTAAACTGGCCCAAAGGATTATCCTAATCCCCAGGCAGTTGTAAAGTCCTTCATCAACTCACACTTGACGCGCTCTCACTGTATCGCTGTTTAAGATGATTTCAGCTCCTATTGTCCTTCTTTGTGCTATGAGACAATGACCCAGCCAAAAAAAGCCACACACCAAAGTGTCCCTGTCCTACAATCCTCATCAGCATCCAGATCACGTATCTTGTGGGCCTCCATCCACCCCTGGTGCTAAAAATAACTCTTTCACTAGATTAATTTGAGCTGGGTTTGACATGAAGTCCAATTCCACAAACATCTTCTCAACAAGCAGCATTGATTTGTTCCCACCCTGCCCTGGCTGGCCAAGGTAAGGTGCTCATGGGTTGGCAGATACAGGAGAGGGGACGCAAGAGAGCAGGAGATGGATGGCACTAAATCAGGAGGGACTTCAAGGCACAAGGATGTTCGTTTGCAGCCAGCACCCAGCTGTAGACGTCATGATTGCTCAGGTATTATATATAAAGTTCAAACGCACACCCTCAAACACATCTGCTCATGAAGACAGCTCCAAGTATTTACTACGTGTTTCCCCTTTGGAAGGCACATTCATTCATGCAAGCTATTCCTTATTTAACCAAAGCCAGGTTTCTAATGGATCTTCCTTTTTTTTGCCCCTTCCAGGAATAGAAAATCCCAGAAAAACCACAGAAAATCAGGCCTTCCAGCGGCATCTCCCTAGAGCAGCTTGTCTAACCGAGGGACACAGTCACAACCGCTGCATCCCTGCCAGAGGCCAGCCTGGCAAACCCGGATTATTTTGTAATATAAGGAGCTATTCTGGATAACGTCCGAGCAGCTCCTGAACGGGTGATTGTGTACGAGACTGATATAGACACTGTCCCATATTTCTGTAGCTGCACATCCTACAGCTCTTGTTGTGCAAGCCAACAAACACAAAGGAGCTGGCAAGGCTCCTGCTACGCCTACACGCAGGAGGCAAATCAGCTGTGACTGCACATCCGCCAGCCTTCTCCTGCTCTACTCCGAGTACGGCACAAAGTCCTCCGCCCAGCTTTTTCATGAATGAGGATGAGAAAACCTCCTCTGGCTCGACTAACGAAGGTAAAAGGGAGAGTTTCTGCAGGGTTGCAAACAGCTGCAGAAATCCAGGAAAAAAAAAAAAAAACAAAAAAAACCCCAAAACACCTCCCCCACTGCTAAAGTTGAATTAAGCATAAACCAAAGAGCATCATGTTTGGGGGTAATTCTTACTGGGCTGCAAATGGGCAAAGCTGGGGAAATGCTGTTTGCAAGCAATTTTGGGGAATGAATCCCCCACCATTCATAGCTACTTTCACCTGGTTTCTGCCAGAAAGCAGGGAGAGGAAAGTGTTGCACGTTGTAACGCCAGGCAATGCCAGCCAGGGAGAGGCAATACCTGCCTAAACTGTTCACAGACCCGCTCCTAACAAAGTATTTCTAAAAACAAATAAATAAATCCACCACTTCGGAGGCTACGGGCTGCAGCCACCGAGGAAGGCTGCGTGCTGCAGCTGGAGCTCCCATGACTGCATCGCAAATGCACACTCAATATTTAAGCATTATTAAGCAGCTGGGGTGATGGATTAAAGCTCCGGTTGCAGCATGAGGCTCTGTGGGCACAGACAGGTCCTCTCCGCATTTCACCAAGCAGCTGCCCCGCAGAGCCATGCGCCTGTTTGCTGAGCAAAGCTGTCCCCGAGCTACGAGTGGGGCTTTGACACTCTCCGAGGCAGTGGAGAGCACAGTTCCTGCCTGGGCCTGAGTATGTTCCCTGCAAGGAAAAAAAAAAAAAAGGACAGTCGATGCTTAAGCTCAGCAAGAATAAAATGCTCCTCTGTAATGAAAAAAGGCATGATGCCTGACAAACAGGATTTTGGAGATCCCCTCCGGAAAACCATCCCCAGGCGAGCAAGTTGATACCTAATTATAAGAATTATTTCGCCTGGCACCTTTGCCCAGGCAGGGTAGAGATGCAGTAAAAGCCAACACAGGCACTTCTGGCCCTCTGCTCCACACCGGGCGCATTGGCACCAGGGATGCTCCCAGCACCCACCAGGGATTGTGGGGACCCCACCACAGATTCAGTCAGGGCAGCGCCAGCCACCCCAGTCCCCCCAGGAGCTGGTCCCAACACATGGCCAGCCCCATGGCTGGGCATCACTCAGACCTATTCAGCTTCACAGACATCTCATTTCTGGGTAGCAGGAGGGATTAACCGCCGGGACACACAGCTGGAGGGGATGATGGATCCATCCGTGTTCCCGAAACAAGACAAAACACCTTTTGGTGAGCCGTGGCTTTGCCCGTGCTCAGGGGTGCTCAGGACTGGGCAAGCAGCAGCAGCAGCTTCACTCCCCCAAAATGAGATGTTATTAATAATCCCTTCTGGACGGAAAAAAAGAAATAAAACAAAATTGATGAGACTATAAATTCTTGGTCCAGAACACAGCAGCACGCTGAGCGACAACAGCACACCGAGCAGCTCCCTCCCCTGCTTACAGGTTCCTCCTGGCCAAGGACCAACGCCAGCTCAAAAAGATCCCCCGCAGGCTCCCTTTCAGGAGAAACACTGCAGTGCAGTAGCTGCTGGCCAGGAAAGCAGCCAAGCGAGCGCTTTCCCACCACGGGCACTGGCAAGGCTCGGGGTCCCTCCCGTCCCGCTGGTGCGGTGGTGCCCATGCCGCCGCCACCACCGCCTTACCCGATGCGCTCCTGCTCCATCTCCTCCATCTTCTCGGCCCGGGCGATGACTCGGTTGATGATCTCCTTCTCCTCGTCCGTCAGCTCCTCGCTCTTGCGCTGCCGGTCGGGCTGGCCGCCCCGTGCTGCCCAGCCGGTGGGGAGCCTGTGAGGAGAGGGGTGGGCTAGGGCTTCGTCCACAGATCATGTATGTGCATGCACATGCGTGCGTGCAACCACACGTGTGTGGAGGCAACAGCCAGGCACCAATTTCCAAGCACAGGAAGGAGGAGTACGATACCTCCCCATCCTCCAAGCTCTCTTCTAGCAGGAAGCCTGCAAATAGCCCCCACCCTCCAGGTGGAAGCTCTTCGTTCCATTTGGGGCGGGGGTCATAAGGAAATACTTGTTTCATAGGGAGAAAACTGATTTCCTTTTCAAAAATATTATTTCCACGTTAAGCATCAACCAACACAGTTAATTTTGTACCCTGCTCTCCACCATGTAACACCAGGTTTGCCAGCAAGCTGTGGTACCGGGGTGATGGCTGCACGAGTGGCTGGTTTTTTGGGTACATTTTATCAAACATGGGAGTTTCTCCTCTCCTAACCTCATTTCCAAAGATCCTTTCGCACAGCAAGCATAGCCTGGGCATCAGGCAACTCTAACCTGGTGACACAGTAACGTCTGCCACTCAGCCTTGCAAATTAGCAGGCAGCAGAGGGGTAACACTAACGAAGGATGCAAATGCCCCTCCTCCCCTCATCTTCCTGCTCATCTTGGGTCTTTTCCCCCTGGGCTGAGCAGACCCGCACAGTCTTAAACCTTAAATTCATTAAAACCCTCTGCAGTGCTTCCCAAAATTATTTGCTTTTTTTTGCATCCAGACCAAGGTTTTTCCTGTTCTCTCAAGACCATCAGAGTAGCAGGTAAAGAGCAATAGGCCAAAAAAAGCAAGTGAGATACTTACTGCTCCTTCTCGCTGCTAGGAGGGACAGAGAAAGAGAGGGAACAAGGATTAGGTGAGAGAAGGGATGAGGACAGCTCAGCCCAGACACAGCCAGCGCTCTCCCTGCCTTGGGGGTGACGGTCCCTGACAGCATGTCCCTCTCCATGGACCCCCGCTGCTCCTCCAAAGCAATGCGGAGCAGCTCCGAACACAAGCTTTGCCCAGCCCCTACATCGTCCGGGCACCCAAAACCAGCACCCATCCATGGGTACTGCCACCAACCATCCAGCTGGGATGGAGATCTGCCATGCGGTGGGATGCAGCATCACCCTACACAGCAGTAGCATTGGAGGGCGTCAGGACAGACGGATGGGGCTTCTCATGGGCACCGGGGTGAGTGCACACCCATGGGTCTGTCCCCACCACCTTTCTCAGGGGGTTTAGGAGGCAACGTGGCAAAACGTTCCCAGCCAACCTGCGCAAACCCAATTCCCAATGTCCCCCCAGAGAAAGAACTGGGGCGGCTGCACCCGCATCACCTCCCACCCCCCAGGGACCCCAGACCCCTTCTCTTACCTGGCCCGGAGAGACATGGTCCTGTCGCCGGGGCACATCCACCGGTCAGAGCTGCCGCCCACCACCGCGTCAGTCATTGCTGGCTGCCGAGAGGACGTGAGGACAAGCGGAGCGAGTTTGGGTACACCAGTGCTCCGCCGATGAGCGCCGACGCGGCACGCCAGGGAAGTCAATCACTTTGCTCGTCTGCCCGTGTTCTCAGGTAGCAGCGATGTCAACAAAGGTAACCTGGTGCTTTCAGCCAGGCTGTAGGGGGGAAAAAAAAAAACACCAAAAAAACAAAACCCACAAAATCATGCCAGGCAGGGCTTTATTTTTGGCATTAAGAGGAGTGAGAGCAGGGAGAGGAACAGGAATGTCACTTCAGTCACTGCCTCGATATCATGCACGAGACGCAGGAGCCTATAACCACCACCCTCCCAGGAGGGCAATGCAGCCACGCTCGGCGCGGATGTAATTAATGAGATACCCAACCTCACATTAATTATGAGGCTTCAGAGCTGGGAGGGAAGAGGATGTTTCCGTTTCAGAGAAAAATCTACAAACTAGGAAATTTTCTCCCCAATGCTCAGCATGTCTCGCTGTCCTCCCCCAAACCACATTCCCCCTGGATAAAACTCCTCCTTTTGCATTTTTATTTACTAAAGTTTTTGCCAAATGAAACCCGGAGAGGCACTGAAGGAGGATGTGGCAGCAGGACCTGAACACAATATTCTGTCTACTCATCTCCAAAAGATTCATCATGAAAGGGACCTCTTCAAACCTTTCTCCTTTCAGCAAAACTGACAGCTTTTATCAAAAAATAATTTGATGTAAAATTCAGAGCCTGAGTGCTAGTTTATTGCCATTTTCTGGGGGTGTTTTACCCCTCCACCCACTGCCCCTACTCACTGCGTGGTGATGGGGGCTGGATGGCAAAGCCCGAGCTGATGCCAACCCGCATCAGCCACGGCACAGGGACAGACCCATCCATCCCATTGTCTCTTCTGGGGGAAAAACAGTGCTTTTACACAGGATGAACACTGCAGGCAGAGCAGTGTCCCCCAGCCAAGGGCAGGGCAGGCTCCATCCCCCTGCCCAGCCTGCGGGATGCTGGGGGATGCTGTGATTACACCGGGAGCCACTGCCACACCTGGACCACTCTTGGGATGGCCCCCAAGAGCAAAGGGTGCAGCTCACGGGTCTGTGGATGGCATCGCCCACGAGACATCACTTGCAAAGGGAAAAACTCAGGTTGAGCCTCCCTTTATAGTCACTAAGGTGGAAATAAAAGAGAAGGCAATCCATCCACGAAGGGCTTGGCTTTGCTGCAGCGCTAATGAGAGCACAAGGCACCGAGGATACAAATCCCTACTTCGTTAGGACCCCCTGCCAATGGGGAAAGTTTCTGTTAGCTCAACTATTTCCTATCCGCAGGTTTTTCCCCCTGCCTATCTCCTCTCTGGAAGCAGAGCCGGCATGGGGTACCCACTGGGATCCCCCCACAGCAGCAGCCTCCCACCTGCATTGCTCGCAGGACCTGCATTTGAATTTGCTTCCTCCTGTCTGCAGCAGAACAAAAAACAAAAAACCAAAAAACCAAAAAAAAAAAAACCCACAAAACCCCAAACCCCTCTGCAGAGCCCAGCCCACGGGCAACAAGACTACTCCCAGCCCACGGACTGTTCATCCTCCCAAACCTGCTGCCCTGGGAAGATACTGTCCCAGATTCCTCCCTGGCTGGAAGGGACCGCTCAACCGCCCACATCCCACAGGGTCCCAGCACGGAAGCCAGCATCCCAGAGCTGCCAGGGGGCCCCAGCAGGACCAGAGCTCAGCCCAAACCCAGCAAATGCACTTTTGCAGGCACAAAGCAACTCCAGCTCTCGGCCAAACTCCGACAGAGGCACTGGGGAGGTTGCCCCAAGGAGAAGATGGAAAACAGGAGCTTGCAAAACTGCCCTACTAAAAATCACAAACTCTGAGCCACGAAAAAATGTGCAACTTTCCCAGAAAGGGGGACAAATATAATTCCTATCCTCCACTTTCTGCTGTGCAATATTACAGGCATTTCTCCCTCACTCCCTGAAGAGTCAGCAGAGATTTGAGGCTCACCTTTGCTTCACTGATAACTTCCAAAAATACACACAAACATTAAATAAAAAAAAAAGAAATTAAGCACATGGGGTAATCAGTGCTCCGCTGGTTTCATACAGCGACCATTCCTGTGCCAAACCAGAAGGCTCTGATTGACAAGGTCAGTTAAATAAGCAAATTGTTCATTTAAGTCCCCACTGCCAGCTCCACAATCTGCACTGCAGCAGCAAACTCCTGCCAGGGATGTAGGGTCCCGTCACAGCCGGGAGCGGGGTGGGGGTCCTCGCAGGGCTGGACACAGATTTAATGGGGTGCCACAGGAGGAAGGACAGCACCATGCTTCTGGCACCCATTTTGGGGGAGAGGTGGGTGGGTAAGGGATTTGCCCAAGGTCACACGGAGCAGGAGCAGCCGCCCTGGCCCCGCAAAGAATAGGGGAAAATCTCTGTTTTTTCCTAGCAAAGAGGGTAGAGCAAGAACCAGCACTTCAGTTGGCAGGGAGGGAGAACTCCTTCCCCCAACTAGAACTTTCTGCTAATAATAGAGAGTCCACGGGTGTTTCGCTTTGTTGAGGATGGAGAAGAGCCAGGGGACGGCTCCTGGAGGAATACACAAGCCTTTCCCTCTGCCTACAAATAATAGATTTTGAAGATCTACTTTGCATTACTTCCAGCAACTACTCTTGCTTGTCCTAACGCTTGGTTCCGCATTTTTAGTGCGCAGTAAAGAACAAAATAACAGCTTACGGTGTCTTTTTCCCCCCACCAAATCCTTGCTCACAAACAAAAGGATGTGGCAATCCAAGTCGTGATCAATAGGATGCAGCAGCATTTAGTTAATGAAATGGAAATATCCCATCCTAGGATGATGCCAAGACCTACCAGGGTTTGGCTGTCCCCAAAGGGTCCTGGGACCTGCTCCCCCCAGGTCTGCCATCAAGGGGGATGCGAGGAGCCCCCTCGTCCCCACGTGGCACCAGCTGCTCAAGATTCCCCGATTACAGGCAGAGGTCGGGAGGAGCAAGGCGGCAGTGCCCGCCGGCACAAACGTGGCACGTCCTAGGCAGAGCCAGGAATAGAAGCGAGGTCTTAATTTCTGGCCTTAAGGAAGAGTCACATGACTCTAATCACGCCGCTCCATTACTTCTGTATGATGGAGCCCATGAATTTGATCATGCCTTAATAAAAAGGGATTGAACGCCTTCCGTGAATCACTCTGCCTCTCCTCAAGCCACTGGCGCTGTCATCCCGCGCGCAGACGCTGGTCACTCTGAGCCAAGAGGTGCCCGTTCACGGGCCCACCGCCAGCACCCAAAATCCAGCAGATGCAGTGTCAGCAACCAGCAGGTCCCCCTCACCCTCCAGCAGCCCTGGGCAGGCAGGGAAAGGCAGCAGGAGCCCCATGGGTGCTCCGTGGGCACCAGGAGGGACACGGGGCTGCTGGTGCCCTGGGCAGGACCCGAAGCCAGCGGAGATACCCACACTGCCACCACCAACTGGGCATCTGCAAAGAGAGACCATTACAGGGCTGCCCAAACACACTGGTTTAGCCATCTGGAAATAACGTACTGGGGTAGAAAACAGAAAATTCGGTATTTTAAAGACTCCCAGTGCAATAATCAGGTTTTTACAGTGAGCTCAACATTTCACACTTGGCAGTGCCTGCAGCGATCATCTCCACCAGCAAAGACACTGACACAGGCAACCTATTTCTCCAGCCTTCTCAGCTCTGCAATGCAGCTTTCTTAAATATTGAATAAGTCTGCTGCTCTACACCACCTGCCAGTGCCAATGATGAGGTAATTTTTGCATTGACAAAGCCTAATGCGATTAATCTGGTTTGAAAGGGCAGGTTTTAGAGCCGGTCCATTCACTCAGTGAAACACACTTGCAGACAGAGCATCGGCAGTGGCTTGTTATTCACCGCCAGCAGCCAGACCCCAAACAAATAACCCAAACTGCTGCCCGGATGCCAAGTGAGAGATTATTTCTGCGTGTCATCACCAAACAGGAGGTTTTGAACTCAGACGGATCCAAACACCATCCTCCGTCAGGCTGACAGGGTTTTCACGCCAGCTCTGAGGCGAGCCCGGGCACGGGAGCTGATTTATGCTCCCCAGCTGGATGGTGGAGCTGGGCATTGGGAGGGAAAAATAGGGTATGACATGCGATTGCCTGATGGGGGTCCCCAGCCCCATGCCCAGGTAGAAGGGGTGAGTATTTTCGGGTGACAAGGACCCACTGGGAACCCCCCAAGCCAAGCGGTCAGAAGAGAAAATGCTGAAGCCGGGATGCACCGGCAGCCCCAGGACGGGAATCGTGCCTCCCCACTGCTCAGCTCTCACATGTGTCCCCAAACACTGTTTTTAGCTGGAGCTCTCTCCCAGTTAGCAGTGACATTTGCCACCGTCCTACTAGTCCATCAGGGCCAGATCCTGCCCTTCTCCATGCCCCAGTACTGGGGCCAGTGCCTGGCACCCGGAAGAGCTGTGTGAACCACAGGGGATCCCAGATCCCAACCGGAGACCTGGTACAGACACTGTGCACCCTGAATCCGGCTGTGCCCCGAGCATCTCGCAACACCTGGGCTCTTCCTTTCCCAGGAAAAAGAGTTTGCCCAATGCAGGAGCCATGCACACCCCACGGCATCCCCTATGGCATATGTGCACAGCTATAGGGGCCACAGAGAGCTGCCTGACTAGACAGCGGTGTGCTCACTACCCTCCCAGGGTCGGGCAGGATTTGGTACTACTGGATTTACCTGCAGGGGGGGAAAAAAAGGTGTAAATAGCCCCAAAAGAGCTGCTGAACCAGCTGTGCAATGCTGTAAAATAATCAGCAGACCAGATGGAGGGGCAGGAGGGCAGCCCAGCCCCGTAGGGTCCCACGGACCGAAACTCCCTCGAATCCCATCATCCTCGGGCAGCCAGCATCCGCGCTTTGTCTCATCTCGGATACAAATCGGTTTAGAAAGTTCAGGCAAAATTGAGCAAGCTGCTTTATGGATGGCGCTTCAGGAAACAGCCTATGTTTGAGACCTTCCTTTAAAAAAAAGAAAGAAGAGGCAGATCTCAGCTGGCAGAAACACGTGTAAGTGGCAAACTGAAGCTGCTTGGCCTGGAGCTGCCCACGGACACCTGGACAGGTCTGGCACTGGGGCACAGGACAGCAGGACAGTCACCCTGTGACTCCAGGCAAAGCACCGAGCAACCCACAGCCACAGCAGCACGAGCTGCCCGTGCTCCCATGGGGACCCCCGCAACCCAACCACTTGGCAACGCTGCTCCGGTGTGAGATGGGATCAGACCCTGGGGTGCAGAGCCCTCTGACCCACGCTGAAGCAAAGCGAGGGCCAGGAGTCCTGGAAATTCAGCTTTCGGGAAAGACCCAGAACCAGTGAGTCCTAAACCCAGGGTCATTGCGTCCTTCGGCCCCACGCCAGACCCTTACAGGGAAGCGAGGCCCTGCAACATCCCGGGCCAGCTTGGCACTAGTTGGTTAATTAAGGCTAAACGTGGCCCCGCAGGTAACCGATGGTCATTGCTGCAGTCCATGGGTGACAGTGATCCACAGATCAGAGGCATACAAGAAATGCAATGAAAGTCCTGGCTATCCTCTGGTGCCCCAATCCCATGGCTGCCCCTATGAGCCCACCCAGCAGCGACCTGCCCGCAGCACCCATCCACCCAGCCCCAGCCCCGTGGCACATCGGGACAGGACTGCCACGACCCGGCATGCTGCTTGACAGCATGGGGCATTTACCCATGCAGCATGCAGGAGCCCACTGCAGCCCAGCCCAGAGCAAGAGGGCCAGCAGACCTCCCGAATGCCAATGCCTTTGGTTTGGCCAATGCCTCTGCTGCCTTTAAATTCACATAAGGTGTCAAGAGATGCCTTTTTTCCCCTCCCCCTTAATTCCCAGCTCATTGTCACCCTCCGACAAAGATCCATCCCAAGGCAGCTGAGCAGCAGCGCACAATTTTATTTAAGCAGCACCTTGACATTTCCTCCAGCAGCTCCTTCACAAACCAAACACTGTTATGATGCTGTCACGAGGATTTACTCCCATTGATTAATTGCCAGAAAGACAACGGTGGAAAAAAGAAAAATCACTTCTGGGTTTATACGACTTACCCATGGCTGCTGGAGCTGGGGGTCTCCAGCCAGGCAATGCCCAAGCACACCCCAAACCTACCCAGTGCTATTAAATGCAGCGGCGGCGTTGCCATCACTCCTCTTGCCGCGGCAGAGCTGCTCCAAAGGCTGCTTAGCAACAGATCGCTGCACTGCTCTGGCACACCGATCTGGCACGCCACCCTCGATTCGGGCACTGCCTGGGATGGGGCACATGGCCGGAGCTGCCAGGATGAACCAGCCTCATCGGGGATGCCAGCGCAGGGACCCCCACAAAACAAGAGCAGCAGCAGCTGAAGGAAGTTTAGTGATGTGAAAAGGCTGGGAAGTAGCTGCCGGCCCGGCGATGGAAAGCATGCTCAGAGGTGCAGGTCCTGCTCACTGCCCGGGGCTGGTTTCCCAAAGGCAGTGACAGTCCCCACAAGATGTGCCAGTGGTGGTCAAGGACCACGGTGTTGCGCTGTGCCGTGGGAGCGATAGCCGGAGGTGACACACACCCCATCCCCAGACCACGACCCTGGGTGAAGGATGCTCAGGGCTGCAAATCCGCCCCCCTCAGGGGGCAGCAGGGATGCCCAGCCACGGACAGGCTGGGGCAGAGGAGCCACACGGAGCCAGGCACCCCACGACAGGTCTGTGCAGAGGGGGTCCCCCTGGCACCGCAGCCTGAGAGCCACGGGGAGCCCAGCCACCAGCAGAGAGGAGCACGCAGCCGCCTAGCTTGGCATCTGCACCACCCTGGGAGATGCTGGGCTCCCAGCTTCCCCAGTCACCATATGCAGCTCCTTTCTCTCCCCACACCCCCACATTAAGCATCTGGTTTCATGCAGCTGGACCTGCCCCCCATCACCAACACATCAGACCCAAACAGGAGAGGGAGAGCCCACACCCACCTCCCGGGGCCAGAGGAGAGCGATGCTGCTCAGACCTGTGCAGGTACGGACAGAGCCAGGGCATCTTCCAGCACATGAATGTTATAAACCATCACGGTCGTTACCCTCAGCCACTCCCCAGTCTCCAGCTTAATGAGGATGGGGGAATTAATCAGGCTGGCCTTGCGGCCACTGCCTTGGGGAGCAGAGCCTTCCACCCTACCCAGACCTTGAGTGCTCACCTGGGACCACCTGGAGTGATTCATTATCGCTAATTGGCAATGACTGCAATGACATGGTCACCTGTCTGCAGGCAGGAGGAGGGCATGGGGCCAGGGCCACCAGAGCACTGGCAAGCAGGCAGAGGGGTCACCACTGCCAGCACAGCCCCCAAGACCTGTGGCAGATAAAGAGGGCCATCTCATTTTCAGATTCCAGAGAAAGCCCCTCAAAATTTAAGCACAAAGAGAGACTCTGGAGCTGCAAGTCCCCTCACCCTTCCTCAGCAGTTTTCCTCCCCTTGCCCTTTCCAATACCAGGGAGCATTTAACACCAGCACACACGTACCCACGCGGTCACGGAGACACAACAGAGTCCCACAATGTGCTCCCTGGTTTCACTTTCACTGCAAGGAGTGCTCCACACACAAAAAAATGTGCTTTTTCTACATTGAGCATGCTTTTCGGCTCTCCTTGGGAGTCAGGGCAGTGCAAAAGCAAGACCACAAAGGAGGAGAAAGCGGATCAGCAGGCTGGAGCCAGGGCCAAGCAGGGGATGGTATTTGCACCCAGGTGGGTTGCTCCTACCAGGGTTGGTGGGTCTGATGCAGGGGGGGCTTCACTGGAAGCCCATCCCACAAACCATGCACGCAGGTGATGGCAAACAGCTCCCACCGCATCGCCTGGATACAGCACAGCTCTGCCAGAGGCGGCTGGTGCCCGCTCGGCTGCAGGGCTCTTGCGGTCGAGCGTCGCCCACCCAACACTACTCTCCAGGGGGATGCCCAGCAAAGTGTCCACAGGATTCTAGGGCAATCCCCAGTTCAGCATGCGGGGCTCAGACCCACGGCTCCACGGACCCCAGGCTGATCCCCACGGAAGGGTTAAATGCAGATCCCCTGAGTCAGCCCCTACAGCAAAAGCGAGCAGCTCACTAAATCCCTACCACACGAATGATGCATCATCAAATAAAGCCTAGTATCACAACATTAACAATATTTATTTTCAGGCTAAGCTGCAGCCTGGGCTTTTGATACCAGTAATTAAAGCAAATGGTTCATCTGTTATCATCTTTGCATCCCTGGAGCCAACTGTCCACGTTTTGAAGCCCTGTATTATCTTTTTTTTATTGCAGCCTCCCAAGAAGGGGGGAGTATCAGGCTGATCCACACACACTTTTTAGATCCCAGGAGCCGTGTAGCATGGACTGAGCCCAAAGCAGAGCCACGTTCAGGGCAGCCGCCTTGCTTAAAGCTTTTTAGCAGCGAGATGAAGAAGTGTTAATCACTCAAAGACAAATTGCTGCTCCAGTTTATACCCAAAATCAGAATTAATAGAAAGACACCAGCAAGGTGTCAGGTCCCCTCTCTGAAACAACCTGTCCCTGGGAACAGCGGCATTAACAGCCTCAGCCTATTTTCCAAGGTGGCTGGGTTTGCTTCCAGGAGGTTTCAGGCTGTGACTCTGAATAGCTTTAAATGCCATTTGCAACACTTTAGCCTGTCCTGGGAAAGGAGCGGAGAAGGCACCTGCTCAAGCCCCTGAGCTGGGCAGCGATGCCCTTTCAGAGCCCTAACAGGGAGCAGAAAACCCAAAGCACCCTCGCAGCACGCTCTCCGCTCCGGGGCCAGGACGGTCTCTGCATCCCACCGCTGCCAGATGCCCAGGGAAGGGGCTCAGCTCCCGCTGCTATCGCAGCTCCCCCTGTTCACACTCTGGGAAAAGGGTCAAGAGCCAATTTTAGGGGTTTATCACCCCCCCCCCAAATGCCCAACACGCTCCAAAGTTGCCTGTACACGGCAAAGTCCAAAAGCAACGACCAGAGCAACCTTCTGCCCACCACAACGCGCCAATGGGGCGATGCCAGCTCCATACCCGAGCCGGGAGCCAACTCCGGCCACTGCCACCGGCTTCCCACGGGACACGCGGCCGTGGAGAGGTCACCCACCACCCGCACAGCTCCGGGACGCTGCAACTTTCCCCGGCCGGCTTTTCCCCGCAGGAAGGCGAGCAAGGGAATTACCTTTGGCTGAGCCGAGCATCCCCGGATCTCCGCCCCGACCCTTGCCCACCCGGAGCGGGGACCCCCAGCGCAGCCCCCGCTCCCCCCCTGCCCACCCCGGG
>NW_010973276.1:2274520-2274729 GCF_000737465.1 Haliaeetus leucocephalus
CGAGCTTCGGGGAGGGGGGCGGTTAGAGGCGGCGGCGCTCCCTCTCTGCCCATCCTCTCCCCTGTCCCATCCCTTCCCCTCTCCCATGCTTCCTCCTCCCCAAACCCTCTCCCATCCCAGCCCTGGGGGACGCAGCAGGGTTTTGTACACACACACACATCACCTGGGTGATACTGGGCTTTGGACATCTCCCCCAACCCTGCCCGCAG
>NW_010973276.1:2274739-2291419 GCF_000737465.1 Haliaeetus leucocephalus
CCCCCGCCCCGCCCCCCCCCCCCCCCCCAGCTGCCTGCACCAGTATCTCCCCACCTTCGGCTTGGGGGGCCAAAGTGGGGCAGGCGCTTCCCCCGCGCAGTGCCTGCAGCATCAGCCAAAAGCTGTGGGAGCTGCCTGCCCGTCCAGGCTCCCCATCACTGGGGTTTCAGCCCCCTGCACTCGGGTTTCAGCAGCACAGGGGATCCCACAACCTGCTAGCTCTTGCCCAGATTAAGCCTCAAGACCAACCTGAGGCCCGTGCACAAGCGGGGAACATGCTGCCTCCGGCCAAGCTCTACGGTGACTTTAGCACAGCTCAGCACAGATCTCTCAGGGAGAATTACTGCAGGGAATTGGGAAAGCAGGTGATTTAGAGCACAGGGGGAACCCTGTTCTTGAGCTGAGGAACCCATGGCTTCATAAACTGAAAGGGGCAGGAGCCTGAACCCACCCCCTGGCCAGACATCTCGGACCTCCCTTCCCGGGCAGCAGGGACCGTGCAGAGGGTGGGCTACTCGGCTCACAGCTGGGAGCGAGCTAGAGCCAGGCTGGGATGGAGCCCAGCTCACCAACGTGCTTTTCATGCCAAGTTCCTCAGGTCCAGCAGCCCCGTTTTACCCACTCTCGATATTCCAGTGGGAAACCACAGTACCCTCGGGCTTTCGTGACTTTCCAGAAGTTCTCCTACCGGTTGCTCCTGCATCATCTCTCACCAGGTGAAGTGAGGTGGATGGAAGGGACGGAAGTCAGAGCTGGCCTGACACCTTGGCATGAGCGGCCAAGGAGAGAAAGTTAATTAAAAAGTTTGAAAAAAGGATGCTGCGAGATGAAGCCCAGGGGGTGAGACATGGCTCTGGGCTGCCTCTGCAAGCAGGAGGAGACCAACAGGCTTTGAGCAACACTCAGCCATAGCCAAGGATGTGATGCCTGAGTCAGGGGGGAAGGAAAGTTTCTCATTCCTGTAGCTGGATTTCTTTATATAAAAGATTTTTAACCAGTTGCAAGTAACTCTTTCATGAAAATTCTACTCTTTTTTTCTGATTTAAAAAGAAATCCCTGAAGAGACAGAAATCCTTGAAGGATGGAGTGTGTTCCTGCCTTCAGCAAGGTAAGTATTCCACCACTCAAGGTTGAATGTTGATTGGCATTCATCTAGATGCTTGATGGACATCTTCTTCTCTTCCAGGCTCAACTATGTATTTTTATTTAGTGAAAGAATGCCTTGCTTATGCAAAATAGTTGGAGAGATGAGCACAGTACTTTCAAGCTGATATGTCTTGACACCTTCCTTGGAGATTCACAAAAAGAAGCAGCATGTGCAGAAATTTGAAAATCAGATCTAAAACTTGCTTTCCAGAAAGGAAAAAAGCAATACCTGCAATTCTCTGTTCTGAATACCTGGCACTCACTCCCCTTTTTTACCCCATCTTCTAAAATAAAAGAGGCAGTTTGATTTTTGTTGAATTATAAATACATTTTGGCAGTCTGACATCTGCAGCAGATCAAAGCACAGGAGTTTTATTTATTTATTTCCTCTCAGGTTTATTTTTACATTTGCCAGCCCTCTAATTCTCAAGGATTTGTTATATTTCCCCTTGTGATCCAACTCAGCACGCAGCAAAATGCTCAGTTCAATCCCAGAGCCATCCTGCCCAGAGGTTCAGATGGAGCCCGGCCGCAGCACCATGCACTGGCAGCTCCTGCCCACACGCTCAAGTTCAAGTGCAGAGGCAAAAATCCCAGAGGTTATTAGGGCAGCGCAGCGTTTCCCTTCTCAAGGTCAGAGAAGCTCAGGCTGGATGCATCCGGGGCACCGCTGCATCGAGCGAGCCTCCATCCTGCACTACCTACAGTCTTGGGTTTATTACCATCGGCAACCCCACTGATTTCAATGGGAATAATTGAGGAATAAAACCAAGTTCATGGCTACAGACAGCTCCAGGCATCAAATCAGCACCAGAACCAGACCTGGAGGTGGTGGAGAGGCTTCACCTCAGCTGTCTCCTGTCCTTGGCTGCAGCTGGCGCCAGGGATGGAGCCAGGGATGGAGCTGGGGACTGATCGCTTTCCCCCAGGGCAGCGTGGCCACACAAGCACAGCCTGATGGCAGTGCACTGAAAACACGGCCGCACAGGCAAATTAAAGCATCAAAAGCGCTGCACGTGCCATACTGCTGACTCAGCTGTTGCCATCCTTGCACCACTGCTCGGATGCTCTGGGAGGAAACCTCTCCCCTTGTTTTATAGACCAATTAGTTGCACCTAATTGAAGTGCTGGACAGAAAATAGGCAGCGATGAGCCAGCACTGGGGTTATCCCTCTGGTATCTGCAGAGTCGGGCAGTACCATGGAAAAAGGAATATGAGCTTTATAAAACAATTTTTCTTCAATGTTTTTAATTGGGATTAAAAGCATTCCAGTGGAAATCTATAAACTCTCAGAGCTCAAGCACACAAAAGCTCAGGGCTGAGTAACAGCTGCTGTTGCTGACTCTAATACCAGGAAAAATAAACCACGAGCATGTCAAGCCCTCCCCTCACAGCCACAGCTCCAAGCACGGTTGCATGAGTTAAATTAAAATGATTGATGGCAGCTCGGGTGCCCAAGAGAGCATTTTTCGCTTCTGTAAATCACTAAAAGCCGAACTACTCCCCCCCGCAAGCCTGCCTGGCCGCAGATCCCAAAGGATGCCCCCAGGAGCTCCCTGGGACATGACAGCAAGAAACACGTGCCGGCTGCATCGTAACTCACTGCCAACCACCTTAGCACGTGCTCTCCACTGCACTCAACCCAAGTGCTTTAGTGCTGACTTAATTATTTGACATGCAAGAGAGATGGGAAAGGACCCACTGCCCGACACCTGAAATCCACAACCAGCTGCCGGGCACAGCTCCTCACTGGTAAACTATGCTTTGGAGAATGAGGTGGAGGAGAAAAGAGGGAGACGAGGATGAAGAAGGGGGTGATGGGCACCAGCTCGAGCTCTCTGAGCAGCAGGACAGACCCTGGCAGCCAAAACCGGGGCAGTTGTGCCCAGCACTTTGCAGACCAGAGAGTTTGCACCTACTTTTTCAAGAGGACTAAATGCCAAGCCAAGACTTAGGCCAGAGCAGGAGAAAACCAGCCATCAGATTCTCCCTTGGGACCTCCACAGTATGCAGCCAGATCCACACTATTTAATTAACACCTTGTCCCCCTCCAGCCCAAGCTCCTGGTGGCTCAGAAAATAACGAGCAAGGCACAAGCCAGAGGAGATAAAATCCCACCAAACAAAGCGTGGGGCAGCTTCTCTTCCCATCAAACTCAGCACTGGGTGGGATGTTTACGCTAAATACATAAACACAAAAAACAACTGTAACAGCAGGTCAAGGCATCTGGGAGGTGCAGGCTCAGCTTTCAAAGAACAGTGTGTGCCACAGCCAAGCCCCTCTCCCCATGCACCCATGGGTGCATCCCGGTTCTCAGCAGCTTTCCATGCAGAGAGGTGACGGTTGTTACAGCCACATGCCGCAGACCCAGGGAAGGGCATCGCCACCCCTAACACCATCAACACATCATGACAAGGTTATAAAACCTTCAGGCAGCTCCAGGAGCACCAAATCCCTCACGAGGGGATCATTGTGCCACAGTGATGACACCTCCATGGGTCACGTTCCCACCAAGTCTCTGCTGGGGAGGAGAGGATGTGTTTTAGGGCTCCCAAAAGCTGGTCTGGGGCAGCCTGAGAAAGCACAGCTTTTGGGTCTGCCAAGCCCCTGGGGATGCTCTTCCCCTTGATTAAAGTGCCATAATAAAAATAAATAAAAAATAAAAATTAAAAGGGAAAGGAAAGCAAGTTTTCCCCCTTGCCACTTGATTTGGATGCCAGGGTGTCACAGGGACACCCAGCTGCACTGAGAACTGGTAACAAGGGATTCTCATCTTCTGCAGAAGCAGTGGCTGGAGAAACAGAGGAGGAAAAGCACCTTGTGCGGATGCTGGCATGCCCTTTCCCATCCCCTGCACATGTCCACAGCACGTCAGCCCTCGCCAGCCCCATCGCTACTGGGGACACAGGAAAGTGTCTGTAGTGAGGGGACTTCAGCAGCCCACCTATCCCAGGTGCTGGCAACCCCAGGAGAAAAATCCCCCTCCCCAGCCCACTTACCACCTCACCCCGGAACCACCAAGTCCCAAGGAAACCCACAGGGACCCCAAATCCCTTGCCAGCACCCTCATCTCCCCTTCCTGCAGCCCCTGCGGTGGCACGGGCAGGGACACAGACCCCCAGCCCAGCCTGCAGGCTCAGCCCATGGTCCCAGCAGCGATGCACAGCCCCAAGCTCAGCAGGCCTAGCTCAATCTTGTAGGCAGCTCATTACACTCTTTTAATATGATATGTGCTAGTTTTACATTCATTTTTCATTTCTGATAACATTCTGTCCTATATAACTGCACTATTATCCTTGGAGAGGTGATGGAAAGAATATATTTCCTAAAAGACTGCCTGCATTAATTTTTCAGTAAGTGCCATAAAAGATTTAATCTCCAGCTCCTCTTTTGTTAATGGGATTAGTGTAACTTATTTACTGATTTAATTAATTGGCATGTCTTCCACTCAGCTGAATACAGCGTTTCAGAAACTTACTGGTTTGGACTGAAAATGACTGGGCTTCATTTCATTTTAGAGACTGCAAAGAGCATGTGCCTGTAAGCTTTAAATTATTTAAATTATTTCCGATAGGGCGCGTTAAAAAGAGGGCAGGAAGGAGCTTTATCTCCCCTTCCAACCATGAACGCAGAGCTTCAGCTGTACTACGCCACTGCCAATATATATTCGATAACAACAGTTGTCACTGCTGGTAACACCCTCCAGCGCTGGGACGGACCCACTCCATCCCACGGCAGTCGGAGGGACCTGCCTGCATCCCACCCACTGCATCCCTGCATGCCTGGTTATGCCGCATCCTTGCCAAACTAGGGGTTTTATTCATTTATCCATCTCTCATCCCCTCTGAAGCCCAGGGCAATGGTGCTCGGGGTGCCCACAGAAGGGTCCCGAGCTGCAGCCCCGGGGCTGGGGGACAAGTACCCCCCGACACCTTTTCCATCGCTTTATATAGGTCACCCTGTGCTCAGCGGCACAGCAGCCACGCTTGCAGCGGGGGAGGTTGGACTTCACACTCTTGCTCTCCGAGCTGCTTTTCTAGGTCACCAACCCACAGCGGCGTATTAAAATAGAGTCTCTCCACTTCCCATTTCCCACGGCCGTAGGCTGAGATGCCTGGGCTGTCGCAGCCGCCAGCCGAAGGGGAAGAGGTGCGAGAGGGTGGCTGCAAACCCGGGGGTCTGTGCATGCCCCGTACTCGCTCCTTTGGGCACCCGCAGCAATGCACGGGGCGAGCTGGGGGAGGCAATGCTGCACCCCCAAAATAAGCAACTCCAAAGGCATTTGGGGTGGGTGCAGCAAGACGTACCCGTGCATGGGTCGGAAAGCCTGAACAGGGACCCACAGGGACCTGGTGCCTGGCCCAGCTCAGTGGCACTGGGTCTTGCCTCCAGCTGGTGACCGAGGATAACTGTCCCACACCAGATTTTATATGAAGAGATAACGGACACCAAACCCCAGCTCAGCCTGGGAGGTGCAGCCTCCAGCAGCGATTTTTGTTCAATCTGCAATCATTAACTCACAGCGAATAGCGACATCCAGGCAGGCGGCCACATTCCCAGCCAGGCACAGAAACCTGGAAACACTCTCCCGTAGACAGGTGGGCTGCTCCACTTTGAAGCAGAGAAGCATCACCCTGCTCTTATCTCACTCTCCAGCAGCTTCCAAATGGAAATTTTACACCGGGAGAGAAAAGCCCAGCCCAGCAGCAAGTGGCAGCATGCAGGTGTCCGCTCGCTCCCCAGCCTGACTCCCAGAATATCTTCCCATTCTGCCAAAACACGCAGGCAGATTTCAGCTGGCGGCTCCCCCATCCCTCCCCAGCCTGGGAATCACACACAGACCCACAGGATGGAAATAGAAAGGCTGCTCAGGTGGCAGGGATGGCAGCGCTCGGTCACCACAGCATTTCTCACCGAGACACCGGAGACGCCATGGCTGCCCCTGAGCCAGACCAACAGAATAATTTCTTGGTCTTTTCAAGTAGCAGTGACCATGACCACTGGTCCTTATCCTGTCCAAGGACTCCCTGGCAGGGCACGATGGGTCTTACCCTTTTGCGTTCATTTGTTATTATTTCTCCTCTCTCTGATTTTTAGCGGGATCCTTTTCCTGCACGCTGGGTATGCTGCTCTGCCCCTTGATTCAAGATGTCAACCCAGGCAGAAGGTTCCCTCTTACAAGAAAGGAAACCAATAATATTTAAAACCCACAAGGAGCCTCAGGGAGACATTCCTGTAACGCTCCAGGACTGAGCATCAGCCCCTGCCCCACCGGACCCACCATGTCCAGGGGCTGAGGTCCCTTCCCGGCGCTGGCACTGGGGACGTGGCTGTGCAGGGCTGTAGGACAGCAGGTTTTTGTGGGGACCCATCTCCGTGCCCTACATGCTCCCTTTTCCATATGAATCCACAGCAAAAGTCTTGATGAGTCTGATCGCCCCAAAATCTCTATTCTTCACATGGTGATCAAGAGGTTAAATCAGCATGCATTATACTTACATGGGGACTGAGCAAGAGGGGACTTTTTCCAGCACATGCAGCTTGTTTAACAAGCTTAGAAATCAATATTGTCGTCAAGTCCTACCCAAATGACAGCGTGAGCGAGACACCGCTGCAAAGGGATTTGGCTGTCGAGTCTTCCCTGCAAGGAATGATTTGCTGGGGCCGCTCCCAGGGGCAAATCCCAGCCCAGACAGGCAGCTCCGGGGGAGGCGGAGGGTGCAGGGGCTGCGATTTGGGTCCCCGGGGAGCACCAGCTCAGCATCCACTCGCGCCCACGGGCCACGCTCAGCCCAAAGCCACCGGCAACCGTCTTATACAAAGGGCTGATTTCCAGCTTGTTTTATTTCCCAGCAAAACCTGCAGGATATCGATTGCTGCTCAGGCCGCTGCCTTGAGGGTAACGATTTGCTTTGAAAAATTAAAGTAGCAGCAGTTGAGTTTCTCACGCAACTGGGAGACGAGGCTGCAAATGGAAAGGTTTCTTGGCCCGTAGCTCAAGGCTTTAACTCCGGAGCTGAAAACTGGCTGGTTGGAACTCCCAGGACATGTGGATGGTGTATTTACAGCTGCCCTTGCTACCAGCATGCCTTGCTTTGGGAAGAAACCCAGGAGATATCTCTCATCCCATGCACAAGCCAGACAGCAAACTGTGCTAAGAGCAGCCTGCTGAGATGCTCCACTCACCCAGCGAGGACAAGCAGCTCCTCGCAGCCGGCCTCGGAGCAAGCTGGAGCCTCTGCAAATCTCCCAGCACCTGGGAAGGGTTAAACCTGGAATATCTTTGCTTGAATATTCTCACCAACACCTGCATCTCATCTGCATGGAAGGGAGAGGAGAGTTTTTGAGATATGCCAGAGCTAGGTGCTTTGATCTTTAGTGCTGTGGAGTCTTATTGCTGCTGCTTAAAGGAAAAACAGCCTCTGAGTGCTTTGATATTCTTGAATACACAAACACTTGGAGAAAACAGCAGGCTGAGAAACGCTCCTTAGTAGTTAACGTGTATTCGTGCTCAATTCCGTTAACCTGGATAAAGAGGCCCCTAGTGAAAAAACCCGGGTCCAACCTGAGCATCCTCACAGGAGGGTACTTGTACGATTCTTCTTCCAGGAGAAACGTGCAGAAGGTCAGAGAAAGTCACCCAGATCAGACCAATAAATACAAGTTACCCATCGCTGGGCAAACTGCAGTCAGTTAGTGGAGATCTATAGCTCTGAGGTTTCCTGCTGAAGATAAAATGCTGTGACTGGACTTGTGACCCAAGAAAGGTGCGCAGCATAGAAGCCACATCATAAAATGTATTGCTGGGCGTTCGCCTGATGGACAGACACACAAGGTCAACATTGCTCCTGGACATAACAGTAAGTGATTAATTTTTGCATTGCTGCCCGAGAACCACCTCCCATGTGGGGACTTCCAGGCTTCGCCCTGACTCTGGGCAGCATCTCCTCAACCGAGTGGCTGCTCCTGCTATAATGCTGCAAACGCAGATTTTCCCAGCTCCCTGGCAGTGGGGATGATTGCAGGCAAAAGGGTTAAGGCAGGACGCAGACAGCTTGAGCTCAGTGCTTGGTTTGACATATCTCATTCGATCCCAGTCCCCAAAGGATGCTCCAGTATGATTCCACTGGTGCTGGGCTGGCCATTGGCCTCAGGGTCACGGGCAGCACCTTTCCACCCTATGCTCCAATAGGCCCACAAATGCACCTGCAAAGCCTGACCTGAATTTCCATGCAAAACCTGACCGCGATTTGCAGTTCTTTCCCAGAGGATTAGATCTGGGTGTTTGGGTGTATTCGAACTTTCTTCAGCAGACGCAGCCAAAGCCAGAGACAGATGCTCCCCTCAAACTATTGCACTGGGAAATTTTAAGATAAAATAAATACATTCTATTTGGACCAAGAGATAACTGAAGAAGAGCAAGTGACTTGGCAATATCTACAGCCCACACCCAGCCACGGAGATTTGGCCAGAGGCAGCACAAGGTCCCTGGAGCTGGGAGGAGGCACCCTGTTAGTGCCAGCACCACGCTGGCTGACAGATTAGGAATGACAGCCCAGAGCCCTGCAGCTATAAATCTCTGCACATCCACGGACGTCAGTGGACATTCACAAGTCAGTGCTTCCAGGTAAGAAGCTGACCCATCTCTGCATCCCTGCATGAGAAGTGGGAGATAGGGCAGGAAGGAAGAAATTCAGCTGTGAGGAACAGCTGCCTGGGGTTTAGCATGCAGCACTTCCAGCGAGAACCTCGGTGCCAACACACCAAAGGTTGGCACCAGTGAAAGGATGGCATGGATTGGGTTTATTGCAAGAAAAACTACCTCCCTCCTGATTATTTTCTCCTTACAGAAAGTCAGCCTTGAGCACAGCAAGATACCATCCAGGCTTGCACGGAGCAGGATGGAGAAGGCCTCTCCACTGGTCAGGAATGCCAGCACTGCCAAGAGCTCAGGAACTGGGGCAGGGGAGCTGGATGCAGCTGTGGGGCTGGCTGGCCCTAGTCCCCATGCCTGGACTACCCCCAGAAGCATCGCCAAGGCCAGGAGGGTCTTCTGAGGTGCCTCCCCACACCGCCACTGAAGAAGTGACAGTCAGGACCAGCCCCTCATTAAATTAACAGAGGCAAATGTGCACATTGCAACATGCTCCGTCACTTGTCCCATCCTCCTGCAAAGCCCACCCGAAATACGGCCTGTCTACATCTGCAGCTTCAGCTCCCTTGGGTGCCAGCTGGGAGCTGCCTCTGACTGCTCTGAGTGCCCTCACAGCTACTAATCTCAGAAACATTTGTTAAATCTATTTTTTCTTCCAGGAACAGATTAAAGTGACCTGATTTCCAAGACTGCTCAGACACACCTGCATCCATGGAATGGACTCTGCTATTATTTCCTGAGCTCCTCGTCCACATGACTGTGGTCTGCACAGCCACTGCTGGCCATGTCCTGCTGCCCTGCAGCCCCCTCCTCTCCTCTGCTTGTCCCCACAGCCGGTCTGAAAGCATTTGCAGAAGGAAGAGCGGGATTCCTGGTTATGGCTGGATGCGGCCACCTCTTGCCTGCAATCACGGGAGCAAGAGCTGGGCGGCCTCTTCCCTGCTTAGGAAGCAAAGGGAGTTACGTATCCTCCTTAATCTGTCTTCAGGTAAATCTGTGGCCGTGCCACAGCCCTGGTGTCCCAATGACATCTCAGGGACAGCTCAGCCACAGCTTCGACACACGGTGGATGGTGCATCCTGATGAGTGGCCTAAATCTCTCGCCACGTCCTCCTCTGGCTCCAGCATATCCCTGGCCGTGGGCGGGAGGTGACACAGTTGGGGACACACACGTTCCCCAGAGCCTCGGAGCTTTGGCAAAAGCATCCCCGGTGCCAGGTCCTGTGCCTGTGCCTGGCTGCCCCCAAGGTCCAAGTGAGGGTAGGAAGGGTGACCGTAACCACAACACCGTGGCACATGCCACAATGCCGCCGGGCTCACAGCTCCAGCCAGCATCCCTGGGGCAGAGACCACACATGAACAGAACCAGCCTGTCCCAGAGCTGCCTCCTTTTAAGACAGCAGGAAAATAGACCTTAGAATAACCCAGGATGAGCTTATGCCCGTGGACACCCCCCACTGCAGCTTGAGTCCATAGGACTGCACCCGCAAACGTACTTGCAAAACCTCACCTGAATTTCCATGCAAAACCTGACCATGATCTGCAGTTCAGAGGATCAGATCTGGGAGTCTTGATGAATTCAACCTTTGCTTTGGCAGCATCGCTTTTCCTTCTCCTCTCCTGCGGGCTCAGCGGGGCCCCAGCACCCTGTGCCACTTCCTACCACCATGTCCCAGCACCCTGGGGTGGCACCGGGGACAGGCAGGACTGAGTGGCACGGCTGCGCTCAGCGGCTGCTGCCAGCACCGCCAGATCAATAACTTTTATCTGCATCATTATGTGCCTTTGCAGTGAAATAAATTAGACATGCAGAACACCAACCAGCCAGCGTTGAGTCTTGCACCATGGGACAAAACACCTCCTTATCCATCCCAACAGGTAAAGGCACGAATCCAAGCTGGCAGAAGACGACACACGCCCAGGACTGGAAGTCAACCAGGTCCTGCATGGTCCTCTGCTTTTTTCTGAATTTCTTCGTGTCCTTTGGTTTCTCTGACTTCTGGAGCCCAGTATGAAATATGCCAGGGGAGCTTTCCCCATGGGGCAGGTGGAGAAATTCCATCCTGCTGCTGGCTGGGGAAAGGTCCTCCCCAGCCCATCCTTGGATGTTGACTCAGGCATGAGATACCCATGGGGTCATCTGAGCTGTTGGAGATGGATGGGAGGCACCAGGCAGATCCCTGCTCCAAACAGGCAGCAGCCGCTCAAGGAAGGTAAAACCTACCCACTAGGAAAAAATGGAAGGAAAGAAAAAGGAAAAAAGAAGGGGAAAAAAGGAAAAAAGAAGAAAAGAAAGAAGGAAAAAAGAAGGGAAAAGGAAGGAAGAAAGCAAGGAAAAAGCAAGGAAAAAAGGGAAGGAAAAAATGGAAGGGAAAAGAAGGAAAAAAAGGAAGGAAAAAAATGGAAGGAAAAAAGAGGGGGGAAAAGGGAAGGAAAAAAGGGAAGGAAAAAGGAAATAGTGCATGACTGTGGGCAAAGAACCACTGCAGCAGCAATACCATGTTTCTGTGTTAACACAGCTGCGAGCAGGGAGGTTGGCACAGACAAGCAGTGGTATTTTGCGATAGGCGGCATTAATTAAACACAAAGCCGTTTTCCCATTTCTGCAGAAGGGGAACGAAAGGCAGGGGCTGGTGCTGATGACTTGCTGCCTGCTTGCAATGACCTGCAAAGCAAGAGCTCGCCTTCCTCTTTCCCTTTATTCTTGGAAAGAGCTCTACGATTTCAGCCTCGATATTTTTGGCAAAAAAGCGACAAGCAGCTGAAAACCAAAGTCCTATCATAGGAAACGCCAGGCACCTCCAGCGACGAGCAGCACAACCAGCCCTGACTGCAAGAAAAATTGGGCTCTGAGTGTGTTTCAGGTTGGGCAGAAGCGGCGGTGATGGCTGAACGGGATGCCCACGGCTGGGCGAGCGGCAGCGATGCTCCGGCCAGGACGGGACTCACCAAACCTGCAACCACAAACGGATTTTTTTACACATTTTTGCACCCATCCACTTGCTGAAATGTGGCTTTCTCTCAGCCTACAGCATCGTAGAGCCCTGAGAAACAACCAAATCCCTTTCCAGGACCCCCTCAGTGCTGTGGATAGGCTGAAAATGGCTTTTCTTTCCATCCTCCCAATATCTGCCCCCGGGGAGGGAAGTCTGGGGCCGGGCCAGCCCTTTCCCAGCCCACCCGAGCAGGCTGCTGTAGCCTTTTCTTTTCTAGGGCTGTAAATCCTGACACAGAGCTTTTTTTTCCTGCTTTTTACTGTTTGGCAGCCGTTCAGGTTGTATTTGTGTTTTGGCTGCCAGCAATGCAGCATTTACAAACCTGCCCTGGATTTATCTGCTGCAGCATCAGCCACTAAATTAATGAATACAAAAGTTTGGGATGTTTTGGAAATGGCAATTCTGTAACACCCAAGATACGCACCGGCCCTCTCCCGCTCACATCCCACTTCTCCTGCCTTGATTCATTCCTCCTTACAGCATCAGTCGGCTTCAGTTTCTCCCAAAATAGATTAAATACACGCTTTGCTTTTCTTTCCCCCCTCCCAGCTGGGTTTGCCTCGTGCAGACCCCATGCAACAGCTCCAGGAG
Organism: Haliaeetus leucocephalus; assembly: GCF_000737465.1. NCBI lineage: Eukaryota > Metazoa > Chordata > Aves > Accipitriformes > Accipitridae > Haliaeetus > Haliaeetus leucocephalus. Next base: position 2,287,128 of record NW_010973276.1, read on the forward strand.
CACTTCCCTGTGGGTCAGGACCCCCCAGGTCTCCTAATCTTGGGGTTCCCCCGGAGACCACATGGCACCGCAGACTCTCCCCCCTGCCACAGGCCACTTCTGTGGGGTCCTGAGTAGATTCTCTGATGTCTAATAAAGGCTGAGCGCCTGCTTCAACAGCTCTCCAGCAGACATGTTTTTTCCTCTGCCTGGCTGTTTAAGCACACCAACTTGTAAGAACTTAATTACCTTTGAAACCTTTAATCCTTTATCAAGTGGCTCGACAGTTCATGTCGTGCTGGAGGATGGGGACAAGGCAGCAGTGCTGTCACGTGAGCCTGCGTTTTTGGGGAAAGCAGGCTCAGGAAAGATGCTCTGCAGATGCCTGGGGCTGACCTCAGGAGGGTTAAGCATCCCAGAGCCATTCCTGTAGCGATGCCACACCAGCGCTGCAGACACTGATGGTTTAATTAACCAACCCCAGCCCTGCCAGGCCACGGTGAATCCCAGACGGACATGTTTTGTCCGTTGTCAGGTATCAGCTAATCCTTGCTCGGTTTGGCTTGCAGGGGCGAAGCTGGAGCTGGAGACTGTTTGCATCCAGCAAGGCTGCAGCAAGCAGTTCTAGCTCACCCCACATCCCACTGTCCCAGCAGCATCCTGGGGACTCTTGGCAATGCTTTTCATTACCACCACGACCCAGCTGTCTCCCTGGAGCCCAGCTCATCGCCAAAAAATTTTGGCCATCCTTCCCCAAGAGCATTCCAAACCCACGTGCCGAGGAGCAGACAATGGTGATGCAAAGTTACCATCCACCTAATGCCAATAAGCAGTGATTTCAACTAAAAAAGAGGATTTTCTGGGCTCCTCAGAGTCTCATTGTGAAGTCAAAACCCAGCCCTGTGCTCGCCAAATTGGGCAGTCAGGGAAAATTCTTGCATGCTTTGAAAGCGAAGGAAGAAGGTTTACATGGAGAAGATAAAAGCTCCTATCTCCTCCCTGCATACAGTGTGTTCCTCTATAACATGGATGCATGTCATGTGTCAGCCTCAGGATTAATGCCAGTTATTTAGATCTTCTCCACTCCTCCCAGGCTTTCTCTGTGGAATTTGATCTCTCTGCTCATTCCCACAGTGCTCTGTAGGATGTGCACCACGCGTCTTGGTGGCTTCCTCGCAGCATTCAGATTTTTGGAGAAATGTCACCAAGGACAGGGCGAGATGCAGCCCATGTCACAGCAGACTCCACAGCCAGCCAGGGTGCAGTAAGATCCTGGGGAGAAGGCTTTAAGGTGTTCACACATGCGGTCCCCATCCCTGGGAGTCCCCTGGAGAGGGTGGCAGGACCGTGCCAGGACATCTCCCCAGAGGACAGCTCTGAAGGATGCTCAGAGAAAGCCAAAAGCGTGATGACACCTGGGGTGGGTGCTGCTGTGAAGTGCCAGAGCTGTTCCCGAAGGCTCTTCTCATGACAAAGATGCTCTGCACCGTAAATCAAACCAGCAAAAAGCAAAGATGGTTTTGGAGATGTGACTCCTTCCCCTGGCCACAGAGAGTTTGCATTGTCTTCATGCCCAGGTGATGACTCCCATTCCCTAAGAGGGATCCAGCACTGAAGGAGGACCGAGAAGCACAGCTGAACCAGGGATGATCTTTGCACCATCCCATGATGTTCAGCAGCCCTGGGCTGCCACTGGACCCAGCACCGAGGCTGGGAGAGCCCAGCCCTCCCTGCTGCCGGCTGAGCCAGGCCAAGAGGTTAAACACAAACTCATCAGCCACCCAGATTCAATCTCTTCCAGTGATTTAGTTCTGCGCTATCAAAGCTGGCTTATAAAAGAAAGAGGTTTCCTTTCAAGAACTGTCAAAAATTCATTAAAGCGGTGACCAGTAACCCCCAAAACCAAGGTCTGCTACGGTGCCTGGGGCAGAGCCTGCAAACACTGGAGTCAATGGTGCTGGATGTAGCTTTTGGCCAAACTGCACTTACATTTGCATTTAGGGGGTTTAATTGCTACATGAAAGAAAACAGCAAGCACTATCAAACTTAATAGAGAGAAAATCGAGCTCAAATGCAAATGGTAAAGATGAAATTTAGAAGGGCTAAATGCTCTTCAATTCCTAAACGGCCAGGACAAATATAACATCAATAATCCCCATCGAGTTGGCAAGAGGCAGGATTCTTGCAAGGAAAATTGGTGACTCCTTTTTTCTAATCAGAGTTGATGGGGATGAGCCAGAGGAGACAGGGACTTTGCAGGAAAGATCAGGATTTTGGTGCATTAGCCTGCAGGACGGAGAACCAGCCAGATCCACTCCTCTTAGCTAGAGGGACTGGCGCAGACTGAGGTGTCCAAAGCCGAAGCAGCAAGACAAGCTAGAGAGCACGAAGGTGCCAGCAAAGACTGAGCAATGAAGGTCCGAGCAGGCGATGGCTCTGCCTGTGCCCCAGAGCAGGACAATGCTCGGTGTGGGATATCCTTGGCTTCCCCAGACCAGGACACCAGAGGTCTCCTGCATCTCCAGCTACCCTAGATTTTAAAGTCTCCTCTGAAGGGCCAGCTCCTCACTCTCTTCACCTTCAGGGTTTCACTGTTCAGGCTCCCCCTGCTCAGCCATGACCCTGATGGGTGGAAGAAGAAAACAGATTTAATTCTGCCCCCCTTGCTCAGCCAGGTCCTGATCTCTCGACACCAGCATCAACCCAAAGCCACCGCTTACTTCCCTGGAGCTACTTCTCATTTACATCAGCATAATTGATATTCTGGCTCGTTAGGTTTTAATGCACAGCTTCAAGAGCTTATTTAAAATTCATTGAAGCTTCCCTGCTCAAAAGGATTTAAGACACCCCCCCCCCAAAAAAAAGCAGCATGTTTGTGGAATTCTGCAAAGCCCCAAAATCAGAAGGACCGAATGTCTCCATCTGCTCCTCAGTGCAGTGGGAACAGGGCTGTAGTAAATCAAGACGGGGTGACGCAGCAATCCCTCCCACCAGTGGCTTTGGCAGCCACTGGTGCTCCTCTCCTGCCAGTGCAGACGGTGGACCTGGGGTGGGAGAAATCCCCCCATGAGCTGGAAGAAAACCCTGCGCTTCTTCCCAGTGTCCCACAAAGGGGGAGAGCCACAGCTCCGGGCTGGCAGGGGTGGACACTGCCCCAATTAAAGGCAGGGAGATGGAGAGAACAAGCAGCCACTTGTCTGCTAGAGCATCCCTTGGGCAGGGCTGTGCTTTGAGATGAAGCTGTCGGAGCAGGGACTGCTCCACTGGGTGGGATGGACCTTCCCCATCACCCAGCCAGCAGCTACAGCCGGCCAAGCCGCTGTGCACGGAGCTGAGCTCAACCAGCTGCTCCCCGGCTCCTGCACTGCCGGGATGGGGAGAGGGACGCAGCAGCAAGGACACACTTCTCATGCCATGATTGGAACCGGCCGCCCCATGCCCTCACCCAGCTGGGCCTGCTCGGAGGTGGGAGAGAGAGAAATAAATCCCGGTGCAGCAAAGCGTCTGGCCCTGTTTTCTTTTGGCACTATTGCTTTCAGCATTTATCCTTTTGGGTACCTCGTTGCAATAAAACCCTTCCTGTCCTGCTCTCCATAGGATTCATTGCAGACGGGTGGTGAGATCACCTAAGTGCTGGTTCTTGACTTGCTGATCAATACAGAATAGGCACCCACTGGAGCTGCACATCATCCAGTTAAAACATGTGGTGGAAGGAGAGATCCTGGGGATTTTCCTCTCTTTTTCTCCCCTAATTCCCACTGAGTTCAAAAACACATTCCAGAAGCTGCTAAATATTCCAGAATCAAGAAAGATGAGACAACAAGCAAGAGGGGAAAGCAAACTGGGTTCTTCCACTGTTTGATTTTTCTTTTTTCCCCTTTCTTTTTTCCTAGCCTATGCTACCACCCACCTTGCCTCCCAGTACTCAGTGACTAGCAGCTCCCGTAAAGAAGCTGAACACAGCAGATGCAGTTATTTATTACCTCATCAACCTGAGGACAAGGAAAAATATTCCTCAACTATTAATGCCGGATAGAGTCGGCTCCCTTCGAACGGGACGTCACGGGGGATGGCTCTCCTTCGCCACCACGCTGTGTCGGTGTTATTTTGGGGACAGGCGTCAGGCACCGGCGCTTTGCAAACTAATGGGGCAGCCTGTCCCCAGCCCGCAGGGAGCAGAAGTCTCATCTCCCAGCGAGCCAGGACACGTCTCATGCTATACAGCCATCAAACGGGGGCTTAAAGGTTGTAGCAGAGGTGGGTGAGAGGACAGAAAAAGAAATTAAAAGGATGTTAAAAGCCTGAAGGACTGT
>NW_010973276.1:2291845-2292073 GCF_000737465.1 Haliaeetus leucocephalus
GCTTACACACCGTTACTCTAATACACCCTCTATTTATACATATTAAAGATCACCCCGTTCATAACCTCGCTTAATACTATGATAAATGCCTCAGTTCTCCCCTAGGATCTCTTGTTTAACACTGTGCAGTTAACACCAAAACCGGTTTTGGGCTGGCAAAAAAGAACTATATACATATCATCTGTCTCCTCCCAGCCTGCGGTTATAGGAGGACCAACAAAATGGTTA
>NW_010973276.1:2292150-2299920 GCF_000737465.1 Haliaeetus leucocephalus
ACTATGCACCTTTCTCCCAGCTAAACTGCCCCACGAGGCTGAAGCATTTCTTCCTCCTCTTCTTCCTTCTTCCACCCCAAGAGAAAAGAAAAATTAGAGGGGAACAAACCAAGTGCATATTTCAGAGCAAATCACTTTAAAAGCACACTTAAAACTCTCGCGGCGCAGTTTAAGAAATGTAATGCGTCCTCTCAAAGGAGATGGGTTCCCCGCCCCCCATAAAATGATCCACTAACGGCTTTCCAAAGGCACTGCGTGAGAATAATCTAAAGGCATAAAAACACTTGCCAGAGGCAGATTCTGTAGGATGTGTTTGTCAACAGCTCCCCTGCTGTGCCCACACACGCGGGTGCTCGCACCCATTTGCACGCTTGCACCCTGGAAGTTGCCCACAGGGAGGGGGGGGCAGGCCTGGGGATCCAGCTGCCCCCCCAAAACCTCTGGACGTGAGGTCAGATTCTTGTGCTGTTCCCCCTCCCAAAATCTGCACAGCCATCAGCTTTCCAAAAAGTCCAAAGGGACCACGGGGTCCAGCCCTCGGTCCAGCACCGCTAGCCCCCAGGGCTGCTCCTAGCAGCCCCTGAAAACTAAAATAGATCCAAAAAGCAGATTTAAACTGAGGAAAGCAAAGAGAGACTCAAGGAGCAGCAAAGAGGCAACATTTAGGTTTTAAGAGCAAGTTAAGCTAACGATCGCTCGGCTTTCTCATCTCTCTCAAGGCAAATAAAGCAGCAGACGGGTACCCGAAGCCTTTCCGCAGCTGTCTGTAAGGGTGCTGGTTGGTGCATCTGCTTTTCAAGTTGTACTCAGGCACAATAAAGTCTGAACTGGCAAAGTCTCACACACACACATCCTCTCTCTGCTCTAAAAGGGCTAATAACACAAAAGCTGGAGATGCTGGTGGGCCCAGTCAGCTAGGAGAAAGAATTTAATGAAAAAAAGAGAGAACTGGACACTGCTTAGGGATGTTTACTTAATTATTTAAAAAGCTGCAGAGAAAGAAATTCATAAAAGCCTCACTCAGAAGGCAAGCGTAATCAAGCTTTAAAAGTTTTTTTAAAAAAATACAATATATAGAACTAGATAGTTGCTAGCAGCTAAATTAGAAAGTGAGCAAAAGCAACAAGAGCAAGCAGCGCTTGGAAGAAATCCATTGTCTCCCTCCTTGAGCCCGATCAGCTTAGGTATGGAGAAATCCAAGCAGGGGTGTCAGCCCTGTAATCAACAGATGGGGTGGAAGTGCTGATGATAATGCAGAGAAACTGAGCTTATTTAATATGGAAGAGGAAGAATGAGATGATGTTTTCATGCCATAGTATGCCAAGACATTTCGTATTGTAACACGAACTAAAATAAACCAATAAATAGAGATTATTAATGCCAAACTTTTTTAAAAATCAGCCAGATATGGAGCAATTGAATCAAAGAGGTTTTAAAGAGCTGGCCAAGGACTTCTCTCTAGATTTATTTTGGGTTTTGTTTTTAAGTCCTTTTTAAAAGGCTATGTTAAATCACAGCCGTGTTATTTATTTCCTTGTATGTTAAAACAATCCATGTCGTCTTCCAAATCGTTGGGCTGACATTGAAGCCGGGCAAACAAAAGGAAGATCTCAAACAGGACTCACTTAATGAAGAAGTGAAATTTAATTAGTGCCAGGCAGCACACATTTATGAAAAGCAGATTTCATTAAACCAACCTGAGCTTTTTTATGAGATTCCAAAATGAGTTTACCAACACAACAGGGCATTTGATTCAACTACGGGTGACATTTTGATGAAGAAGCTGGAACAATATAAAAATCAACACCACAACCTGTTAAATCTCTAAACAGCTGGTTAACACACAGCTGCCCAAATGTCAGGCAAAGGAAAGAATCACCACTGACAGGGATGCTCTGCCAGCTGACAAGTCACTAAATAACAAGGGCTAATAATGAATGCTGGGAAAGCAGTTGTACAGCTGGGGCAATACCAAAGCTCAGGCTAAAAGATTCCTTCTGGCCTTAAAACCCATTAATACAGAGGGCTAGGGAAAGGCAAAACATCTGGTGAAAATAGCACAGGGGTTTCTCTCTCCTCCCACCCTATCTGGATGCACACACACACATCACCATGTTGCTGTGGCTTCAAACAGGGCTCCATCCTCAGCGCAAGGAATATGCCCGCTGACGGTTATTTTCCACGCTGTATTTGTGCTCCAGCTTTTATTCCTCTCCCGGGAAATCAGTAGCAAGCTCTGCAACAGGCAAAAAAAAAAAAAAAAAAAGAAAAGAAAAAAAATCACTTATTAGGACAATCAGAAAAGGAAATTGCTGGAAATCGGGCTGCCCACCTCATCCAAAGGCCAAATGCACATGAGGCTTTGAGCTAGGGCAGCACAGACATGGGGTGGCAGAGACACTGCCGATGCCACCCAGTGGGGGAGACAGAGGTTAAACTGCAGCAAAGCAAGAGGCCGTCAACAGACCCGGGCTTTTGGGGGGGGGGGGGGGGTTGGTAGTTGACACACGCTGGTTGGACAACACACAGGTTACGTATAAACCCTGCACTGGAACAGGGTATTTCTCGCCCTGCAGCAGCAGGAGCAAGGCAGGACGTGGCAGAGCTGTGCTGTCCATGTCTGGGTGCTGCTGGGTTTGGTTCCAGACATTTTGGTCCTGACACTTTTCCCCTCCTGGAGAGGGCACAGGGCTCACCAAGCCCCACCGGGGCCAGCTCGCTCTTCTTTTCTACCTAAATTACAGGGGTTAGGAAGCCTCCTTCCTGTGCGTGGAGGTTCCCCAGGGCCACCAGGCTCCAGGCTTGGGGACACCACTCCCTGGAGATACAATGACCATGGTCCCAGCCCAAGCTACAGACCCACCACAGCCCAAAGCGGTCGCGCTACCCTACGTCTGACACCCTGCTTCAGATCACTCTCTGTCCTTGCTAATTACTGCAGGGAGCCTTCTGCAGGCACACGCGTTCCCCTCCAACAGCATCTCCAAGGGAAGGACGTGCCGAAGCCCAGAGCCACCGTACTGGCCGGCTGCCACCCCCATCTCCTTGCAAAGTCCCTTTGACACTTTACAACCTTCACTGGGGCTGGGGGTAGGGGAAGTCACCGCTCTGCTCAGTGCAGCCGATGCACAAAAAGCTCCAGCTGCTGACCTTGGCCCCGGAGAGGGGAGGAGGAGAACGGTGGCTGTAGGGCTGGCTTGAGTACGTCTTTGGGATGAAAAACAGCAGGATAGGGACAAAAGCACGGCCAGAGCCCCAGAGCTGGAGGGGGAGATGCAGGGGCATTTCACATCAGCCCCAGGGTAGCAGCCACACAAGCCATGTGCAGGGGCTGCCGGGTGGCTGGGGGTGGACAAAAAGGCTACTGTCCTGCCTGGCCTTATGGGGGGTGAAGGTGACAGGGACGTCTGGGGGTGGTGGAAAGAAGGACAGGAGCAGGGAGCTGCAGGAAGCAGCCAGGCAGCAGCCAGGTGTTAGCACAGAGGGGTGAGCACCCGGCGGAGCCCCAGCATCCGTTCAAAATCTGGTGCCTTTATACCACCCAGGGAGAAGGTTTTCTCCCAAAGGCACCAGCATAGTTGGGCAACCAGGTCCTGCTCTGCGTTTGCCTCTGCAAGCCTGCGAGCAGCATCGCAGGGAGTGAAAAGAAAAAAAGCAGGTCTGCGCTTCTGGGCATGCGGAGGCACCTTCCTCCCCAGCCTCCCCTCCTCTGCAAAACCTTCACGTCTCTGAACAGGCACAGGCAGAGAAGCAAACACTCCTCCCGATGCTGATGAGCCCTTTTGTACCCAGCCTGCACGCTCCTTTACCTTTGGGCAGGGATAATAGGACAGCCTGAGCCAGGCGGCTGCTGCAAATGTCACCTCTTTGGAGAGGAGGACGGCGGGTGGCCGTCAGTGTTCTTGTCTGGAAGGAGTTGTGAGAGAAGGAGGAATTAATCCTGAAAGCTCAGCTGGTACCTTTGATTTTGGGGCCCTGGAGCATCCACCGCCCCCTGCGCTGTGCAAGGGCTGGGAGCAGCAGGGACCCATGAGCACCCCTATGGCAATGCACCCCCATTCTCGCATCGTCCCTCCACAGGTCTGCCAAGATGCCGATTCCTGTCCCAGAGACCTGTCACAAACTGGGATTGATTTCTGCACATCAACAAGCCTATTACTGACAGCCTGAGGCCGGTACCTCCTGATGGCTCAGAAGCACATCTCCTCCCCACCATGCTCCCAAACTGCTATGGCCATGGCCAGCCAGCTCAGGAAACCCAAAAATGCTCTCATCGCTCCTCCCTGGAGAGTTTTATACTCAGACATGATCTTCTGGTTCATCTCTGGGCTACAGCTGTCAGTGGTCCTCCCCTGCTTCCCCCTCCTCCTCCTCCAGGCAAAACCAGGAGGGAGTAACATGAAGGACATGTGTCACATCAGGTGCCTGGTCTGATGCTCAGAGACACTGAGGGTCCAGAGTGAGGGTGTGAGAAGAACCTGGTTAGATGAAACCTCCAGAGATGACTCAAACCCGAGGGAGGACACTTAAGGAGGCACATTATGGGTCTCCATCCAAGCGCTCTCGCTGCAGTGACCCATGAATATGCTGTTAGCTCTGCCCCCAGCTCACTGCTGCACTTATGTGCTCCGCTTTCACCAGAGGGATGCTCCTGAGGAGAAGCTGACCGGAACACCGCAATACGGCAAGTCCAAGCAAAGGATGTGGCACTGGAGCCGAAAGCCACATGGGACTGGCCAGAAACAGGCTGCTCTTGGGAACAGAGAGGCAGCAGCACATGGGATGCGCCCAGTGCCCGACCACCCCATGAAGCGGAGTGTCTCAATTCCCAAAAGCAGGAGCATCCTTCCCGTTAGCCCTCATCCTGCTGGGTTTAGACCCAGTGGGACACAAGGCAGAGACCAGATGAGCTACATCTCTGTCCACTGATCCCTTTTGGAAACCTCCAGTGCTTCCCAGTGACCTCTCACACCGTCTTCTCTCCTCCTGGAGATTTATCACAGACCCTGAACAGTAAACTCACACCAACAGTTTCCTTCAATGTAAACTATTCCAAGTTGTCTTCTATACATAAAGGCTCCTCCAGCTTTCTGTATTAATCTGTGCAATTAATTAGGCATTTGCCAATTAAATTTTAAACATCATTTTAGTTTAGTTGAAGGTGGGGGGAAGATTTCCTGTAAAGAAAAAAAAAAGGCAAGTAAAGCCCTAATGATGGAAATGATTAAAGACAGGCTGGCGAACAGGTCCTTAGAAGGCATGGATCTGCAGTCAGCTCAGATCACACCTCTCTCATCTCTAACTAAAAAATAATCATCATCACAGCATCATTGCAAAGTCAATAACTTTAAGACAGTCGAGAATTACTTCCACTTGCTTCGTCACCACTTATCCCCACTGAAAGCAAGCTGAGAGTATTCTCTGGGTAGAAAAAAAAAAGGCATTTTGTCCTCATCTTTCCTTTGGGGGAGGAACCTGACGTGGCAGCAGCAGACCGTAGAGCAATTGTTTTCCCAACCAGATGAGTTCACGGGTAACTGTGACCGGTGAGAGCTTTCATCACTGGGTGAAGTGCATCTTGCTCAGCGAGGTACAAACCTTCTGGCTCTTCACGGACAAGCCCTGGCCCCGAGAGCCCCGTGGGAGCATGAAAATTGTCCCATTTCATCACCAGCGGCACCCGAGGATGCAGGGTGCCAGGATGGTGCTGTCTTCCCTTTTCTCTTCCTCATGAGCTGCTAAATCTCTGCAAAGGAGCAATTTCATACATACTGCACAGATACGATGCAGGGATGGGCCGCTGCCATGACAGAAAACTAAACCTGCTACAGAGGATAAAGCTGATTTGAAATCCAGATGAGTATCTAAAGACAACCCAGCAGCAGCCACAGATCAAACCCATGTCCCTCATATTCACGCTTTGTCTTTCATCAAAAGCTCTCCAGGCCCTGCTGATGGCAGTTAATTAGATTCACCTTCATAGAGAAGATCGGCACCTTTTGTTATTTTCCAAGAGCAGGGAAGGTAAAAAAAAACCAAACCAAACAAAAAAACCCCAAATTTAAAACAACCACAAAGCAGCATTGCTTTCACCCAAATTATTTTAAAAGGTGATTATGAAGGATAATCCTCTGAAAAATTAGTTGGTGGATTTCCATTAAACCTGTTCTTCATTCAGCTGTTCAAGGGTCTCTGTCGGTCTGATGCCATGGGGAAGGTGTGTGTCCCTCCAGTCGCCCGGGTCAGTGGGGCGCTGGTCTCCCCTCCCCATCTGCCCAGCCCACGCCATCACAGCTGCTCCTTAGATTTTTCACTTTTCCTCCGATTTAAAATAGAAAATGGATAAAGCACCAATTAAAAAAATAAAGCAAGCTGGGGTTTGTCTTGGGTTAAGCTGGGGTTTTCAAAGGATGTTGCCCCAGTCTGTTGGAAATCAAGAGCAATGAAATTCTGCAGCAGTCTCTATTCAATGCCTTTGAAAATCGCAGCCTTTCATCCAGGTTTGAGCTGAAAGCATGAGGAATGCCCCCGCTGTCATGCTGCCTGCTCAAACAGGGCCACACACGCTGGCAGGGCAGCATCCCAGCTTCTCCATCTCCCTGCCGTAGTTACGGCTCCCGGGTTGTGCCCAATAGGAGAAAATTTATTAAGATCCAAATGCCCATCAGCAGGATAGAAAAATTGCCTGGGTAGACCTGCTGGCCAAAGAGTCAGCTCTCCAGCTGCTGAGCCTGCCCTGCTCAGAGATGTACCCCATGCTTGGGAGAGAGGGGTGGGGTTTAGAGATAAGGTCTAGAGCTGGGACTAGAAAGCAGGTATTCCTGGGAAAAAAAAAAAAAAAGAAAAAAAAAAGAGAGTTATTGATTCATTACACAAAATATTTTGGATGTCTCGCTGCCAGTAGCGGTTCTCTGTGAAAGCCCTCCAGATGTGCTGCCATACACACACGTGACTGTAGGCGACAACCACAGCGCGGTGCTGACAGCATCTTTCCATCTTTCTAAATAAAGACCATTCTCAACAGAGGAGCTCATAAAGACAATACTCCAGAAGCCATCAAGTTCCTGATGAGTTTGACCCACTCTATGTGCAAGAAGGACCCTCGCTCTTCCCTCCAGGGCTGTTATCTTGGCAATGACTATGCATGTGATGGAGGAGCGTTGGCTTGATGGGCTGCTCAGGGCAGGTATATACCCTGCACCTCACCCAGGAGAGCTGTTCCCTTAAAGTAAAACCCAATCCGAGTCAGGATGTTTCCAAGAGCAGATGATCTTCTTTGCAGAGATGCACTTGAGCAGCACAGAGCTCTTGACAAACACAACTGGGGAACCTGCCCTACTCCCAGCTAGTCCTAACTTGACACCTACACTGCCTACAAGATGCTGTTTGAGATGGATTTCAGAAGAGCCAAGCGTTTCACTATATGACTGATGGGTAAAGCTCAAGGCTGTTCTCAGCAGCACCTCCACACCGTGAGCTGGAGGAGAGCAAGAGACATAACTCAACACAGCTCTGCTTATCCAGAGCTCCCCAGCTGGCAGGGAGAAGTTTGCAAACTAAACATAAAATCTGAGAGCAAATCTGCTTTTACAGATCCCATCATAGTGCCATAGGGCAGGCAACAAGCCATGCTGGAACACCACTCTGACCTTTACAAACTTGATTTTTCCCCCCCAACCTCCCACTCTCTGGTCCCAGCAGCTGCAGCTGGAGCAGGACATTCATCATCGTTTACCATCAGGACTGCAGGAGGGGATGGGGGGACGGGGG
>NW_010973276.1:2299930-2341000 GCF_000737465.1 Haliaeetus leucocephalus
GGGACGGGGGGGGAGGGGGGGCGGGAATTGGAAGGGCACCATGATTAGGCAGCCATGTTTGGCACTCATAGTCCCATGTCCGTTTCCCATTTGTCATTGCAAAAATAATAAGAAAGCAAAGCCAGCTGTAACGATCCAGCCACTTCCTAAAAATACGCATCATTAACAGCGGCTTTATTGCTGCTGGTTTAAAGGCAAGCCAGCACGGCCTCTGCTTTCCTGAGCTTTCCAAGGATACGTCAGATGAATGTGTGGAGGGGACGCACTGCAGTGAGTCTCTACCCTGAAGCACAGAGCCCACCACGGCACCCATGGAGAGGGATCCCACCAGGACCCCAGCTGCGGGCTGCCGGAGAGCACAGTGATGAATGTCTGCTCCTCCGAACGGGGGAGGTTAATTACTGTGATCAAAAATATCCAGAGGGAAAAAATGTTACACCAGATATTACCAATTAACCCAGAAATCTAAACATCACAATTGCTGCAATTAATAGGATCCTACATTTGTGCTAATTACCAGTCTGCATGAGAAGCGCCTGTGCCAGGAGGGAGGGAGGGAGGGTGCCTGCAGACCCGCCGGAGCGGCAGATCCCAGCCCCAACTGGGGATGCTTATGGGGGGGGTCCCCATCTAGAGTCGTGCCAAAATGGAAGTGGCAGGGGTGACTGGAGGGCTCGAGGGTCCTCGAGGAGGTGACTGCCTTCAAAGCTATGCCAGGGTGCTCAGGGCCTTGCACAAAGCTTGTTAAACCGCCAGCAAGCCAAACCCGCTCGCAGTGGCATCACTGCATGTCCCCAGACCTGCAATCGCACAGGCTTTAAACTGGGAAAAGAGCTGATCCTGTACCCAGGCTCACCCCCGGCATGATCCTCCCCAGTTATGGTGGGCTGCAGACCACACCACGACCATGCCAACGGTGTCACTGTATGCCAGGAGGATCCCGGGGAAAGCACGGTGCATGGAGGACACCGCATCTACTCCACATCTCCAGTGGCCAGCATGGAAGTTACCCCAACTCCTTGCTTCAGGAGTGTTGAAAGCACAGAAATATTGAGTAAGGCTGGGTAAAACAAAAACCCAGTGCCTTTTCCTTCCTGCCCCACGAGCCCATTTCAGACACAGCCCCATCACGTCCCCATCAGAAAGCAGAGCCGCCTCTCCTCCTGCCAGCAGGTTTAAGCAGGAGGGAGGATCCTGCTTCCTCACTGGCACTTTTATAACGTTTTAGCTCATTTAGAAAGAAGTTCCTCCGGACAGAGCAAACGCTCCCACTAACAGCCGCTTTGCTCTTTAAGTAACCTGTTGGTCCTTACTCCCAGCATGCAAATTCAGCTATCGAGGGCAAGGCAATGCAATATAATGGATATGATGTCAAGAAAAATTAAATCAAATGTCAGGATAAAATTCCAGGGGGGAACATACTTTTATGATTCATAATGCCAACCAATTATCCCTGTGACAGGCCGAACGGCAGTATTTTATCATGCCTAGCAGCCTGGAAAGGGAGTTGTGCAAATCGGCTCATAAAAAGATCCTTTAACAAACTCGGTGGACGTTGTAATGATCACTAGCACACACTTCATTTTTCAGCCCCAAATGACAAAAAAAAGAAACCCCAGCTCTCAGCGTGTGCCAGAGCTGATGTATTCCCAAGAAAAAGCACCTCTGCCGGGTAAAAGCTCCGGGTGCTTTGCTCTCCCCTCTGCTCCATCTGCTCTGGTGCTTAAGATCTCTCCCTTCTCCCACCAGCATGGGCAGGGCTCAGCCATCCATCCTAAAAACACTATGGATCTTTTCATTTTCAATAGCTGACGTGCTTCGGCGCTACTTGCTGTGGGCACCGAGACGTAAAACCGAGGTTACATTTCCATTAGAAATACGAAGTAATTTAACATCTCAACCAGGTACGAAACACTGCCCTTGGTGGTGACTGCCCCCGAAAATTACATCAGCTGATGTGGTGCAGTGGGGGATCAGCCAGGCACTACGGCCAGAAGCAGCAGCAGGTGAAGCAGCACTAATACAGTCTATCGAGGCCAAATGCGTTTTGTTTATACCCAACATTTACCCTTGGTGTCTCATCAGGTGGTGGCAGGAGGTGTCAGCCTGATGGGGAACCACCGCACTGAGACCAACGCAGGAGATCGCAGCACAAAACCCACGCAGCCTCCAGGCCAGGCTGCAATGCAGGACGCCCTCAAAAAACCCTCTACATACCAAGGTTTGATGTACAAAATACAGCATTCAGTGCAAAACAGCATGCAGGGAGTCAAGCCATTAAAACCCAACAAAAATGTCAGCATAATTTTTAATCCCTGGCACAACCACGCTGAAAAGCAAAGGAAAAATCTCAGGAAGGAAAAAGGAAAAAGCTTCCCACACTGGAAGTATTTGTCTTGCATAGAAGTGTTTGCAAGATCACTGCTCGAAGTGCAATCACATGAACTTGTTATTTTGTAGGACCTACAAAGCGCTTCATACTTCAATGTCCTGAAGCGCAGAAAGGAAGGAGGCAGTGACATCTCTGCCAGCAAAGATGGATGAACAATCGCTACATAGACTAAGGCGGATTAACAAAACACCCAGCCCCGCAGCCCAGTGCTACCTCTGTCCAACAGAAGGAAAAGCCTGAGGTGAAAAACAGCAGAATTTTTCCGGCTCAGAAAAAGGGTCTTTGGACCAAGAGGGGGAAAGACAAATTCCACATATTAAACCAAACGACTAGGGCTCGGGCACTCTCACCAGCTGCTCTTCCCTTTGGGAAGAGCAAAGGGGGGCTCCTTTTGTGGGAGCTTCCCTCCCAAATGTGGGGGCTTCCCTCTCTCCCCCGAAAAACAACCCCCAGAGGTGTGCTCAGGACCCCCCTCTGTGCCGGGGCAGGGAGCCAGCGACCGCCACGGGGGCTCGGGGCTCTGCCTGCACCCAGGAACCCTTCCTGGCCGGCGGGGGAGAAGCACTGGCAGAAGGAGCCAGGTGGACCTTCGCCTGGCCCTTGTTTGCCTTACATGGACCTTTTCCAAGTGAGCAGGTTAAATATTTGCATCCTGGAGATGCAAAAGAAAAACCAAGCCACCACCGGCCGGGTCCCCAAGGAAGAGGTTTCTGACACTTCCCATGCCTGCTAACAAAATATAATTCCTGGCTGGTCCAGGATCATTTTGGAGAGGTGTTTAATTGGCACTTATTGTGGTAGCGCTCCAGCCCCCTGCCACGATGGGCCAGTTAATGAAGCAGGCAGCAGCTGCTCCTGCTCCGCTTGCAATAACAACAGGGTTGTAGGAGGCAGCACCAAGCCACCAGCTCATCGGCCATCGCTGCCTGCACACACGGACACCCACCCAGCTCGCCCGCTGCTCCCAGGCAGTCGCAGGGCTTCCAGCAAAGGCATTTTTTTTCCCGTTTGTTCCCAGCCCATGCCAAAACGCGGCTGTGCTTCCCTTGCCAAGACCGTGCAGGATGGTAAAGCTGCATCCCCGGGAGCCCATGCTGTCTGCTCCCAGCTCGGGGCTCACTGGAGCAGAAGCGGAGCCCAGATGGCACAGGGTGCCCTTCCCACCGCTGCTCCGCCTGACAGGGCCAGGAGCATCCCTCCTGCTTCGCAGGGTGACTTCCACCCGGACCGTTCCTCTAGGAGAAGTAAAAGCAAAGGCGCTGCAGCAAGGTACGGAGAGGTAAGAGAGTTATCACCTCTCTGACAAAACAGGGGCAAGGTAGTTGTGCTTTCAAAGCCCCGTTCCACACGGGGACAGGCACCCCCATGGCATAAGCCAGTTTTCTCAGCAGGTTTTACCACCATACCCCAAGCCTTTTGGCCATCTACAGACCTCCAGAAGTGCTCCCATCATCACGACCCTAGTGAGATGGACCTGGTTATCCTTCGCGCCCTCCTCCCAAACACGCATCCCCCCCGTCCCAAAGGCCGGCTGGCCTCGAGGGTCACCCACAGCCACCACGCAGGAGCCCCAGCATCCCCCGGCTGCAGCCCGGCCGGGCAGCAAAGGAGCCCGCGAGGACCCCGCGCAGGCAGGGGTTGTTGAATAGGGCTGTTGATGCTGTCCCTCTGCCACATGACACAGCAGCCGAATGGCCTTAAAATAAACTTCCCCTCCTTTCTTATGCATGGGTAAGCTTCCTCCCGAAAGCGCGTGTGCCTCTGCATGCACGTGTGCGTACACACACACGCTCGCTCCCCACCACGCCGGCACCGTAGGCAGCAGCGCACTCATTATGTTTTAAATAAAGCATTTTAAAAATCTCTCAGAATTATCAACAATTGCCATGGATACCAATCACTGAAATCCCTCTGTTACTATGGCAACACCTTTCCCATCCTGCCTATTTATCCTGGAACTGACACACCATTTATCGTGAGTGATAGGAAGAGAATTTGAAAGCAACCTTCCCTAAGTGCACGGAAGCATAAAAATCCTCCGTGAGGAAATAACTATTAATAGAGATAAAACAGCTACAGCACATATTAGCCCCAGTCCGATGGCACATGGGGCACGTTTTGTGCCTGCACATCACTGCTAAACACTGAGGACGACACGAGGAAAACACACCCCCCAGCAAAACGGAAGGCAGGCAGGGTCAGTAAGGCTCAGTAATGGAAAACACAAACGCACTCAATTTTTTTTTTTTTCACGTTTAACACGCAAATCATTAAAACAAGAGCCTGTAAGAGCAAGACTTTGTGATGGGAATGGGGTAACCGTGCTGCTGCGGTGGCACAAGGATGCTGTAGCAAACGCTGCTCGCAGCCTCCTGGAAAGCTGGCGGGCGATGCTCGGGGCTTGCAGCAAGCCCTCGCTGGGTCTGGTAGCACCAGAGTACGAAATTACCTCCTCGCTCCAGCGAAGGGGCTTCCAGGGGAGCGGAGTCAGCAATCCAGCCAGGTGAACCATACATAAATGTCTCACGCTAGGTACTTACGGTACCCACCAGGGTAATATTTGCGAGGCCCAAGATCTCCGTGGTGTTTATTTTCACAATATACCTGACAAGTCAGCACAGTCTATTATTTCCCCGCATCTCTGAGGGTCAAACTCAGCAGAGCCAGAGCCTGCCGGTGAATTGTTTTAACTCAACCCATTGCCCCAAAGCACACAGGAGCCGAACGTGTTAAGCACAAAGACACTCCTGCAGTCGAGCTACAAGCACTCACATGCAAGAGCCTCCGGGCTCTTACGCACCAGCAATCAGCCCGTTTGCAGCAGAGACTGGAACAAAGCCTCTCCCCTGCGTTCCTGATCCCGTGCCAGAATGCGGAGCATGCTGCGTGTCAGAAACGCTCAGCGACTGGCCGAAGAAAGGAGAACAAGCCTTGCGGAAGGAATCCCACCACCACCACAGCCCTTCTTCCTACACCCTTCATGAAACAGAGGGGAAAAAAAAAGGCTCCAAGCCCCTGGAAGGGAGATCCCTCCCAACATCAGTCTTCCTGTGACCCTCCTGTCCTACAGCTTAAGGGACAGTGATGCTGACCGGGAGGAAGGACAGCAAAAGTGACGCAAGTCCAGGTCGTGGGCAAGACAAGGGCTCCATCCCCAATTTCATTTCCCAGGCTACGTTACCATTAAGACCATGTAATTCATCCTAAAGGGCTTCATGCTCGAAGGGGCAAGACATAGCTACGGGGAACAGGACCCCAATCATTCCTTTGGGAAGGATGGAGGTACAGTCTGCCACAGCTAACCACCCTGAGGACACACTTACTTGTTCTGCAGGGTGACAGCAACATGCTGGTTCCATCCTCTGGTTTTCATCAATGGCAGGCACCGAATTTTGGGGAGAGCAGCTTCCTATTTTTCTTGTGCCTCTGATAAAAGCATCATGATCTAGACTGAGTCCAGCCAGTGACCTGTGCCTGGGAAGAGCAATTTGAGTAAGAGAGTCTACTGCTTTTCCACATTATGCAGAAATGCGTCTCTGCAATGGAAGTCACCGTTCAAAGCCTTTTGATTGATTCAACTGAATTTTAGGAGCAGATTGTCCAGACACTGATATTACTATGCAGATCTAGGCCTGGGAAATGGACCAAAGCTAATAGAAATTCAGTGTAGCCACTGATGATTTGTACAATTATGAGCTGCTATGAATCAAAAGGTTAACTTTCAGACAGATCCTTGTGGGAGAACCCTTAGAGATTGATTTCAAATTTCATACAGTATTTAGTCAAATCTCTTTATTAGGGGACAACAGCAGTCGCCAAATCACAGAAAGTGTGAAGTCTACACAGAGGTTAGTGCAGGACACCTAGAGCAATCCAGAGTAGATGCTCTGGAAGTACTGCATTTCCCGGAGCTCGTGAACCATGAGGAATGTGAATTGACAAAGGCCGTTCATTACAATAATGCAAGTCACTGCAAACATCTGTGATTAACAAGAGGACTCCAGGAGACTGAAGGAAGGGGAGCAGATTGCACACGGACACAACACAGACTGCTGCAGCGGAGACAGGTGAACATCAAAACTCGGATCTTGACACTGTTGGGGGAAAGGTTTGCAAAGCACAGAGCTTGTGCAGCTGAGAACTGCTGGGGAGGTTTGCTGTTTGCACAAAAGCCTACACAAAGAATATCCCAATTAAAGCAGCTTTCTGCTATGCTAAACTAGGACAGTGCTACAAGTATGATCAGCTGCTGTCAAAGGATGCCAGAAGCATCGGGAAAGCAGCAGGAGGACGTGCCCATGTGCAGGTCTGTATCCAAAGCACAGCCTCCCAAGGAGACACTGATTCCCCAGGAAGGCCAGGGTGGCCAAATAGGTACAGACCAAGCCAGAATTGCTGCTGTCAGGCAGGACCTGAGGTCAGACTTATCTGAAACAGTGAGCGTAATCAATCTTGACTAGCCAGCCGTCGACCTGCTCTCCATACCCGCAGCCCAGGCACCAGGAAGGACAAAGACATTCCCTTCCTTCGAGAGGACACTCAACCGCTCTACAAATACTAAACCTTAAGTGCACAAAATAAAATGAGATCAAGCAGTTTGAAAAAGCCTCCACTTACATATTATTTCTCTCTCCTGTTTCTTACACAGCACTTTATATCCCTTTAGCTATCATTCATAGTTGTAAATATACAAGGAACTTTCATGGATCTATAAAATTAAAGATTGCGGCCAGAAAAAACAACCATAAACTAAGCTCAGGCATAGGACTATTAAATAAAAAGACTAGAAGGAATCACAGCATCTTCCAGCCTGATTTCCAGCACAAGAGAGACTAGGGAGTTCCTCCCCCTCCTGTTTCACATCCAATGACACAAATAAGGAAACTGAGAAAAGCACCAGCATAAGAATCCAAAGAGCTGTCCTCTGTTAGGAGCAAACATGCATGTAGTCAAGAAAAAAGTGAGTCGTCCAGATGATGCACACTAAAAATGTAACAGCCCCTCCAATACCTGGAGGCATTTGTTGGGAGAGCTGGGTTTTTTTTCAAATCAAACGTTTTGATCTATGAATTGTTATGCTGAATCTTACTCCATGGGGGAAACGGGAAGCAATCAGCATATTAAGAAGCCTTTGAAGGTATCTTTCCCAACTATTACAAAAGAAAAAAGGGAAGAAAATACACACACATTTGAGCCTCAGGCTCCAGCTCAAGGCAAAGGAAGACTTCAGAGACTCAAAGCACAAGCGCCATGCAACGGGCTCAAGGGTGATCCCAAGCAATGGGACTAGCATGTGAAGTCTTAAAAAACACAACCAGGTGCAATACACAGGGACATGAAACAAGAACTGCTACCCTGAAAATGGAACCTGATTTGCACCAGCTCTGCCAAGAGAGACGCGCTGGAAAAATGTTTTCTTTGGAAACAGCAAATAGGTTGATTGAAGGACACCTTCATTTTACCTGACCCATTCAGCTCGTCTCCTTACAGGATCAGAAGAGCAGTACAATGTATACATTTTGCTGTGTAACAGGAGGCATGTTTCAGAATTCACCTAACCTAAACACTAACTGCATTGGAGTTTGTACTAAAGAAAAGTCAGCCAAAGTTTCAAGGTTTTATGGAAATAACAAACTTGTCCTTGAGTAATATCCGATCATCTAGGCTTGTATACACACTGAGAGTGCTGCGAGAATAAATTCTATTCATACTTACCTACACAGGGCAAGCAAAAACGCAACACAGCAGCCTGGGAGAAAGCAGGAGGTGCTGTAAGTGTCCCCACATCCCTACCGCTTTCAATCTTTGTCAAAGTTCTCAGATTGGACTGGTCCCCCTCCTTCCCCAACCCTGAAACAGCTTACAAAGCCATTGCTATACACAGAGATGGATGCAAACTGCTAGACACGTTCATAAACAACAACAAAAAAATCTTACTCTGCAGGATAATCACCTTAAAACCAAGCTGCTCTACATAGCCTCTGTCCTCATTTGAATTCGGCTTGTATGTGAATCTGCAGAGGCCTCAACCACAGGGCTTTGCCTCCTTCCCAGCATTTCAGTAGATTATCTCTATGCTTTGCCATCACCTTGAGATTAAGCTTGGTTTACTACAAATTCAGCTGATCTTTGCTCTGTGTGCAACCAGCACTGCTCATGTCATCTGTGTTACAACATACAGCATTTATTTCCTAAAAACCTGCAGGATGTCTCAGTTGCGTTTTTACCACTCAGCCCCAAAACCAGGATCAAGGGGAGACCTAATGCTTAGCGGAACCTTTCCTTGAATTAAAAACCCTTCATATGTTAGTGAAGCCACTAAGGCTGCCTAGTTCCTGGGAATCAATAACAGCAATGACATGCCTAATGGAACACTCCCAACAGCTTTAAGAAAGAAAAAGCAGTATTAGTGGACCTACAATTAGACTGATACGTAATACTTAGGGGCACATGTACGCTCTTCTGCTCCTGCCTAGAGAACAGGTAGGACATACATTTTTGGAAGTGTCTAGCTCCAAGTGCTACAGAGAGTCAGAAATTGTGACAGCTTTTGAAGTATGGTAGCAGCAGCTGGCAGAAAGGAGCCTGGGGTACAATACAGCTCCTTTTCAAAACACCAGTCCCTCTTTTGAGTCACTGCATGGTGCTGGCATAAAAGGATCTCAGGAAACAGCACAGCTCCAAAGACAAATGGTGCAAGAGATGAAAGATCTGGAAGGAAGGAGCAGCAGGAGCGAGAGCAACAGCTTCTTTCTCTCTCACCCCAGAAGAACTGGTTGCAGCTGAGTGTGATGTGCACAGAGAAAGAACAGGATTGCCCTTCCTTTCCCCTAGTTAAAACTGATTGATAATACACTAATAGCAGAAAGATGCAGGCCAATCCCCACTCCATCCCAATTTTGAGCATGTTCCACACCATGTCCAAAATTCAGGAAAAAAAGTGATGAAGGTCAATTATCTGGAGGTAGAACAGGAAAGGGAAAGCAGGAGGCAGCAGGGACACCTGACCATTGCAGGAGCGCAAGGGCAAGACTCCCAGGACAAAAGCCATGGAGGGCTAACCGGAGAGACAGTACCTGGACAGCACAGAGAACCTCCCACGGGGCAGCCAGCTGGCAGCAGATGGTAGGAATGCAAAGATAAAAGCTCATATACATCATACTTAAGAGTTTTGCTCCACTGGCTCTCAGGAAGGACAGCTGCTCTCTTCAACAGCATCTCATCCCGCAGGGGGCTCAGCAGTACAATTCAGAAACACTATGAACTAGACTTGAAGATTAGTGCCCATACAACACCATCTTTTCTGACTGCAAGCTGGAAAAGAGTAACTGACAAACCATCTTAAGAAAATTATTTTTATTTCTTTTTTTTTTTAATTTCTTTTTTTCCCTTTTTTTGAAGTTCTGAGGTTTACAGATATGCTTTTATTTCCAATAATATAGCTTCGCAGCAATAAAAATCACAATGCAGCTAGCAGAGCAGCTGAACTAAGACCCATAAATACCAGCACAGAAAACAATGGACAACCACCAATATTTCTATACATGAACTATTCTTTTAATGTCACATTTTGACAATTGTAAATGGTCTACAGAATGTATGTGGGCAAAAGGCAATAAGTGAGTCTTTTGAAACACTAGATGTATAATAAACAGCGCATTATCAACATTTACATGATTCACATCAAATTGATGACATCCTAAATGTATTCCTTTTAAAGGATAGAAATTTTTCAATAAAATATTACATTTCATTTAATACTCTGGTACAATACTTCATACATTGCAGGAAAAAAATAAATGCAAGGTCTACTCCACCTAATAAGAGGATCCTTTTTCATTAGTCTTTAGTACTGTAATAAAAAAAAAAAAAATCACAATAATGTCATAAATAAACAGGCTTGAAATTATTAATTACGTTTCACTATTTAAAAGGGAGAAATTAAAAATTAATTTGAAATAATGAAGTTATGGGTAGAAAATCAAAACCTGACAACACATCCTAGTACCAGCTGTGATTTTTCTCATCCCTACAACAAAAAAAGGAAACAGGTTTTATAATTTCGTTAGCCGTATCCTAGTTAATCATGTTTCAAACACATACCTTAAGAGGAAAAAGTAAAGTTTGGTCAGGATTAATAGAACCAATCAGTCCTAACAACAGTTAGCTGAAATTAAAGTGTATGCTATAAAACATTCAGTAAATGAAGTCTGCAGCAAATTCATGCTGGCATAAATTATTGTGCCTTAGGAGTTGGGTTAAAGTTTCCCTTGTGGTATAAAGTCTTCTACAACAGAACACTTCAGAACTACATCCCTTTTCCATTCCATTGATACAGCAAAAGCTTGTAAACCAATGCTTTAAATTTATTCTCTAAAAACTTACTAGAAATACATGAAACCCACATTCACTTATCTCCCCTGAACCAAAGGACATTTCTCCTTCTTGCTTCATCTGTCATAAACCCCAGCCATTGTTTAAAATAATTTAAAAAATGCTTTAAGAATCATCCCTCTCTTGCCGGTGCATGAAAGGCAGACAGATTTTATTTTGCAAGGTCTCGCCTTTGGTATTCAGCAGGGCCTAGCACTTCTGTTAAGAGAGGAGTATTTATTCACAATCTTTCAGATTCTGTTCCCCCCTCATTGACATTCCACCACCATATGCTCCCCAGGATTAATACACATTCTGCAGTAAGAATTCCCTGTTTCCGGGGGGGGGGGGAGAAATCCTACAGCGGCATGTTCTAAACAGCTAAAATGAGGTCGTAAGAGGCAACTTCATGTTGGCCACGTAACTGATTGCTGCTTATACAGGTCAATCTTTTAAGACACATCACGTTAACTGAGTTCATAACAGAGTTCAGATTCATTCAGGATCCTTCTCTCCTTTCTCTTGACTTTTCCCCTGACTTTTCAGTTTGGTGCAGAATAGCTCCAAACCTGAACACGTATTCCACCTTGCTATAACATATGAAGTGTAGAATTTGTCTAACTTTGCACAAAGTTTTAGACAAATATTTAATTGCCATCAATTGCTCTATACAAATACCAACACTTATAACTGATCCCTGTTCAGCAGGATGAAGCTGTAAATAGGGACAGGAGAGGAAGCAGGCGATGCAGAATAGGTATCTTGCTACCAAACAAATAGATCTCTCTCTCATCATGACTAGAAATTTTAGGTCTAGAAAGGGCACTAGTATTTATGACTAGAGTGTAAGGCTATGACATTAAAACATGTATTATGGTATGCTGGTGACAGGAGTTCCCAAAAAAACCCAAAGCCTCAAAAGACAAAAAGGACAATAGGCAAAGTAACAAAAGTCTGCTTAACATTAAAGAAGCACCTTCATTCAGTACAAAGTGTTCAAATATTTGATTTTGCAAAGCACTCTCAGGAAAAGGTAATGTAATCTCCCACTTAACCTTTCACAAAGCTGCATTAATTACATTCCAGGCTTTAGCATAATTTCACTAGTAAGGCCAATAACACAATTCCATTGGCCCTGCACCCTTGCATACAGCAATTTAATGCAGCGTTCACCATCTGCACCTGCTGTATGAAAATGGCAATAATTCCTTAACACCACTTAAGTCACAGAACTTCCCCAGAAACACGGGGAAAAACATTGCTAAGACACCACCGGTACCCACTCCTAGGGACCAATTCTGCCATTAATGCACACAAGCAGCTGCTAACGGCTTCAAGAGGAGCATCTGGTCCAGATAATTGGACAGAGTAAACAAAGTGAAAAACCCCAATTAACTGGCAGCTGAACAGCAGTTCTTCGTTCTAGAGTCTCTAGAAGAGGACTTTGTCTTATTCACAACAATCAGAAGTGGTTTCAGGTGGATGTAAATTTTTTAATCAAATAGGGACAGCAAATTCAATGCAGCTCTGAAAGGCACTTCAGGTAGAATGGTAATAAACTCCTGCCTGATGAAACGAACCAGAACAAGCCTGCTGGCCTTGCTGCCCATGCCGCCCTTTTTCAACTAAGGCAATTTTAGTGGATAGCTAGCTTCCATGCACTGCTTTCCCCACACAACTTTAATTTAGCTACTTACACTAGCATAAGGCCTTACTAAAAAACGAGAAGGCTCAACAACTTACACCTCCCCAACAGAAGGGGAAGAGGGTTACCTTATACTAAGGTAACAGCCTGCACAGTGGGTTACTTGTTTCACTGCTTTTAATATGCTGTCAAGGTGTCATCATGCAACTTTTTAAAATACCTTAACTCTACAAGTTCAATCTCTTGCTTAATAGACAAACACAGACAAATTAACACAGACAAGTGTCCTCACAAACAGCTAGGCAGTGTCCTCACAAACAGCTAGGCCACTGTGCCCATGAGAGATACAGTAAATTTCTAATTTGGGTAGAGATCATGTAAAAGAAATCTTGTCTGAAGTAAAGGCTACCTTGCATAATCACTCAAAAATAGCCTATCCAGCCACTCAGCTAAGTCGTAATCAAAGCCATCAGTTATCACAAAAAGCACCTTCATATCAATAACTGCTCACTCCTATGAAACTCAGTCTGAGTTTGAAATGTATCAGGACTAATTTTATCATGTAGCTGATTCTATTCATGCTGGTGATCCACTGTTTTCAAACAATCAAGTATTGTTCCCATCAGTATTTTACATTAGTGTAACGGATTTATCCACATCATTGCTCTCCCACCACCCCCCGCCCCCCACCCCCCCAAAATCCCACAACTGCTCAAATAAGGAAAAAACCCCAACTAATAGGCATACTGTGAAACAAAAATACTATTTAAAAAACAAATGGATGACAGTCCAACAGTTTGCGAGATTCAAAACTGACTCTACAAAGTAGTTGTCTACACTGTAGAAAGGATTTCCTTTTATTTGGAAAATGAGCAATTGTAAATCAGGTATTGGAGAGAAGAGAGATAAACAATCTTTAGATGGTCTTAAGTTTTGCCTACTGTTGAAGGATTAAAACCGTAAATAAAAAGGTACCAAGCCCTCAGGGTTCACCATTCATGTGAAGCTTCTTCCATCTCTTTCTTGACCTTCTTAAAAACCATATTCAGTTCTGGGAAAGGAAGGGAGAAGAAAATAAAAAGTTATTTAGGAAAAAAAAAAAAGCAGTTATTTCTTACTCTGACATTATACAGAAGTGCTCAGTTTTGATTCAAGAAAGCCTTAAAGTCAACCAAAAGTCTCAAACCTTGCTTAGAAACTTTGGTTTATAAACTTATAAAGCATGGTACTTTGGAAGTAGAAGATGAGATTGTGTATAAACTTGGAGAGGTCCCTAGACTAAATGGATGACACATACTTACAGTTACCAAACAGAAAGGGAAAAGAGGATTTCTGAAGTCTTTAAAAACACAGGGGGAAAGATGACAAAAGGCTTTAAATTAGAATCCAAAAGAAGTTAATGACTAAAGACACATTAAATTCAAAGGTATTCCTTTGCTGTATTCACAGCCCATTAACTGAAGTATCAGATAAACTTATCAGCTAATAACCTATATATATATATTCAGTTGCCTGACTGCAAGAACAAAATTATAACAGGTATTTAAAATATAACAAAGAGAAACTACAGATTTCTCTCCCAGCAAAAGCAAGGATTTAATTTTTACTAGTAAGACAACAATACTACATGAACTGCTCACACCACGCAGGCACAGCGGTAGCTTTGCTCATCACATCTTTTATGAGGCTGAGCATGAGATTAAGTGTTCTTTGAATCTCTTTAGATGCACAGAAAGCCTTATCATCAACCAGGAGCAACTTTTAAAAGATGTGGAAAGTTCAGGCTGTAATTGCTACTCATCTTTTGCTAGCATGCAGGATTTCAGTCTCCTGAATAATAAGACTTCCAACTTCGGTCACTGGTGAGTCAGGACACAAGAACAAAGCCCTAACTACCAAGCTAATATTCCACATTGTTTTGAAAGGGTAGACGTACATGCAATTCAATCAAAATTAGCTTCTGGAATTTAAACACCCTAAGGTGGATAGATTACACACATTTTGGGCATTACAAAGTCCTTCCTATAGTTCTTCTCATAGTTTGGTTTTGTGTGCATTTTCTCCAAACACCACAACTCCAGGCTGGATACACACACTCGCTCCTGAACATACACACCTGCCTCTGCGTGGAAGTCTCTGTACATCTTCTCATCTGAAACTTTTCTGCTGTTGCATCAGCCCCACATTTTCATATACTCTAGCACTATCTTCTCTCATTCTGAAATGAAACAAGGATTTACAGTCCAAAGCATCTAGTTGGAGAAAAACATATTTGTACATGCAATGCAATTCAGAGACAATTTATTTTGCTTAATTTATTTTAAGAGCAAAGCACAGGGCAACAGTCTAGGGCAGATTCTGTGGTAACTCATTCTCATTCGAGGTCCCTGAAAATTAGTCAGTACAGTTCAGAAAACTTACACCTTAACAATAGAAGTGAACTTACTCTGGACATGTTGGGGTTGGGGTACAGGGTGGAAGAGGGCTCTGATCCCCACTTGTCTGGTCCGATAAAGAATATTTAATGTTTGTGTATTCGTGACCTTTTCTCTTACTCTTCTGTGAAGCAAAACACAACAAAAAGCCGGGTTTTTGATTACTAATAGAAAACAATCATTGAAGTAGTGCAGAAATTACATGTGTAACTAACCATGTCTGTTTTTAGAAGAAAGGTGTGTCTACAAGGAGAAGAAAGCTCAGTTCTGTAGATAACACACACAACATGGATAAGACCTAAAGGCTGGCTTTAGCCATTGGTTACAAGACCTGAAAAGGCTCACTTTTCAATATTCCTCTCTCCACCACCATCTCCAGCAGAATATACCAACCTCAGGAACCAGCATTCATACGCAATCTTCATCTTACTTGGCAGAAGAAACCATGCTTCATTCTTTAATAGACAGTACCAGCCAGTGGGCTTCCCACTGACCTTATTTCCAGCTTGGAGATGTGGCCAAATGAGTAACAACGTTGTTTGCAAGATCTCTAATAAAATAACATCTTAGCCCATTAGGTTTGATATAAAAAGAACCCAAGCTGTTATTTGTATTCTGCAGCATATGTTACAAGCTGCAGCCAATTGTGCTGGCATTCATCTAAAGATACTGAAGGCTCCAGCAAGCAAAGCTACACTAGGAAAAGTAAGGGGATATGGCTTTCTTCCTTTCAAGGCAAACATTCACAACGCATGCATACACCGAAAACTACACAGAAATTAAAGACTCACTTTAAAGTTTTACAGGGTACTGGATTGCGGGGGTGGGGGGGTGTTTGTTGGTTTTGTGTTGCCGTTTGTTTTTTTGTGTTCTTTGGTTTGTTTTGGTTTTTTTAAATGCTTGAACAAGTACTAAATAACTGACCTGAATCAATCTCACAGCAGAGGTTGTCAGAGCTTCTGGGGAGTTCTGGCTGCTGAGTTTCCATTAAGAACACTCTGTATAGCAATATAGGTTGAAGTTTTTCCAAGATGGCCTTCTGAGACTTACTCAAAACTTGCTCAACTTGTTCTGTTATTTTACTGAACTTCTCCCCTCTCGGCCTCCTACTTACTCCTGACAAATCACTTTCAAATAGACTACCAGTCCAGATCAATTACCTGGAAGGTTAATGCTAAAAAATAAGATTTAAACACAACGCAAAAGTTCAAACTCTGCTGCATTCTAGTGTTATGGCTACAAACCCCTCACCTGCCAATAATATTCTGAAGCCCAAAATCCAGGGCTTGATTTCCACCTTCCCACTGCCCCCAACTGCACGATGAATGGCAGTTCATGTTACAGATGTACTGTACTTTAAAAGCAATTTAAAAAGAATCAGTCAGTTCTATTACTTAAGCTGACAAACAGATAAAACAAGCCAATAAAAAGTAAATCTCTGGCTTCTCTTCCTTCCGCTTAATTCACTGTAATTATCCTTTCTAATTCAGAATAAAAGAAATGTGGTAAGAATGACTTGTTTCCTAGATGTAGGAGAACATACACATTTCCACAGAAAAGAAAAAAAAAAAAAAAAAAAAAAAAAACCCACCCAAATTCACTTTGCTTTTGTTTTACACTTGTAAGAAGAGAGGCAATATTTAACACAACACCTAACTCTATGAAATCTTGAGGCTCTCAGCATTGCAATGCAAAAGCGAATGCTAGCAGAGCAGGGCAATTTCTTCCTGAATACAAACAAAAAGCAGGCTTATCTATGTGAATGGATGCAGCTATTCACATATCCACTTCTTCAGTCCAGCTGGTTTTAAGTCCTGCACGACAACAGGTTAGCTAGTGTGACTACCTAATTTCTTATCAGAGCTGGCTTGGGTTCATCCAGATTGAAAAGCAGACAGGGAGCACAACCTCATATTGTTTCCTATAAAGGTGCCCTAATTGACTGCACCAGGTTTTTTTCCAGCTTTCACTGTTTGCAACTGTAATTAAAGCAAGCATAGAAAAGAAGGTTCCAGAAGTTAAAGTTCCTCAAAACACAGCATTTCATTCCCAGACTATCTTACTGGGGTGATATTCAAGCATTCTGCATAGTATTCTACTACTTAGCCTTTTTTTTTTTTCTGCTCTATCAAAACATGCTTTGGAGCATTCCCAATTCACCATGTTTTTTTCAGGACATTAGTTCCTATAGTCACCACAAAGCTTTGCTTTTGTCTGACAAGTTCTATATAGTTTTATTCCTATAGCTGCCATTAGCCTTAGTTACAGGTCAAGACCTCCTGAAGTAAAGCAATGTTCTATTTCCAGTTTCTTAAACTTTTATACCTGTGCCTTCTGAGCTAGTAATGGAATAGAGGATGAGACACAACTAACTGAGCCTCATCACTATAGGAGAAATACACTGCTCCACTCAATATCAAAATACTATTCAAAACCCATCAAAACAATCAAGAGAGAGTTACAGATCTACTTTGTAAATGGCAGCAGCAGAAAGAGACTGTATTCAAAAAGCTAAGGATACAAGGCTTGTATAATTACACACACATTCGAGATATGAAGCAGCTCTAAGGCGAAGTGAGACAACAAAGCCAGGGAAAAAAGTACACCTGCGGGATTTCTTGTTCTTCACTTTGTGTCTAATCACCATCAGATCACACAACAGCTGTCCTGGGGAGAGGAATAAAGTCTCTATCCTCTCTGCTGAACGGTGCATCTACATCATGTAGGCAAATATAAAATAAGCTCTGCCACACTCCAAAGCAGCCAAAAGCCACACAAGAGTGCCAAGCCCAAGCTGGCACACTCCATCTCTAAACAGGGATTACATCTTACACCTGGCACTGCGCTAACCCTGCCGCTCCCCACATCTGCCTGATCAGTTGTGTGGGTTTATCTCCTTCTCAGCAGCAAACCAGCTGCACAAGGAAATATATTGAAATTCTGAAACAAAAAGATAAAAATCCCAGATGACCAAAGGTTAGGGCAGAGAATGAAAGCAACAGTGTGTAGATTGTCAGTTCTTTATTACAAAATGAGGTAACTTCTGTAAAAGACTGTAGAGTTTGAATGCAATGAAGTACTTAAACAGGAAGAGTGAGGTGAAGGTCTTGTGGTTGTCACCACATATTCCAAACCTTTTCTCATCTTACTACACCAAATCACTCCTCTAACTGCTTTTTGTTGGACACTGTACTGCAAGATCACCACACTCATTCTTTCTTCTTTCAGTCCAATATACTTACCTCTTACTAATAAACTTTAAGACTCCAAAATCGGTATTAGAGTGACTAGCATTTGAATTTGATTATCCTACTTTAGAAATACAGTTAACAGGTTTGAAATCTCTTTAAAACTCAACAGAACACAAGGTTCTGTATTAATTAACAGCCTTACCTCTTATTCTTCTTGCACAGAAAACTAGATAATATTAAGAGAATTTGAGATCTGGGGTGCAGGGACTGGGGGACTGGGAGGACAGGATCCCCTACATGCAAGCATTTTCATGGAAGGTAAACCAGCACTAGTTGCAGTCATATGGAGAAGCCTCTCATATTGCTGATTTTCTTTCTCTGTCAGTGGCCAAACACACTGGTTTTATTTTACAATTTTCTAATTCCACCTAATACTTTAAGTAATTCTTAAGCATAACGAATTGAAATATAGGCTAATTTCTCTGAACAGGGTTAACAGGTTACTGTCCCAGGCTTCTCACAATGCATTGGTTATACAGCCAGCAGTCATGCCTCCGAAAGTCACAGGCGGCAACTCTGCTCCCTGCTCAAATGATAACACGTTCCTATGTAACATTTTATACTTAGGACAAATATACCTGCTCCTCTTCAATTCTGCGCTGTAGCGTTTCAATGTAGTGCTGTACTGCCATGTAAATAAATCTGTACTGTGCTTCTGTCTGAACCATTCCTGACCGTTGTGACCTCACCATCTGAATGGTCTTTGGAACATCAATATCACAGTCCACACCTAGGAAGAATCATCATAATGTTAAGAACAGTAAAACAAACTTTATCTTTGGAGGAGAGATGGGTCTCATCTTCCAGCAGAACACAGTGTAGTTGAATGATCTCACAATAAGCAAGATTGCTAACATTTAACACAGAGCATTTGCCCTTGACTTCTAATATACAGATCTGTAGAACTGTAACATAACATGGAAAGCTGTCCTGAGGGACAAAACTGCATCACTTCACACTGGTCCGAGACAACTTTAAATGCAACCTAGCTCAACATACATGCCGAGTTACTGTTTACAGCAGTTTATACATAGATACTACACCATTCTCAAAAAACAAGTTGCTCAAATTCAGCATGCCTGAGTATACTGACCACCACACACTCATGAATGATTTTAAAAGAAAAACAGAAAAATAAATAATACAAATAATAATAAGAAAAACATAATCAGACTCCTGACTAATCCTCAGCTGAAAGTTTTCATTATGCTGAACTGGAGCAGGGCTTCAGCACTTTGAATTCCAGCTAAATCAAGAGGAATGAGCAAGTCCCTTCTATGCCAAACACACATGCCTAGTTTGTAGCATTACTAGAATCCTCTATTCTATCAACACTCCTGTTGTTTTAGTGTGATGTAGCTATCAATGTCCCACAGGAAACTAAAAGTGAGAGGGAAACCTACCTTTTTCTCTGATTATGTCAATAAGAATATCAATCACAATGAAAGTTCCTGTTCGCCCAATCCCAGCACTGTAAAAAGAGAAGGGGGGAAAAAAAGTTAGTTGTTTCACTCTTTCTGAACAGACACCAAAACACCAGTCCAAGTAAGAGTCTAACATTAAGAGACATTAGACTTCCAAATTATAGCCAGAGTCAAACCAAACCAAAAAGTCAAAAATAACTAGACACCTAATCAACTTAGCATGGAAGAGACAGAAGTCAAAACAGCACTTTTGTGCCTCAGCATTTATTAACGTCCTTGAATCAGAAAAAAACTACAAGCTCAGATCTAACATTTCCTTGCCTTATAAGTAGTATCTCATTTATAAACCAAGACTGAGGAGAGAGCACTCACAGGAGGTGGGATGGGATACTAGAATTTCCATCATCCTGCACCTGAAATGTATCTAGCCAAAACTGGTACCACCTTCTCATACAACATCAGAAATTCTTATTCATAGACATGTACACTCTGAAAGACAGCCTGCTTCAAAGCTAACCATTTGACACCTATCTAGAATATATCATTTTGCAAAACAGAAAGCACAAACACCTTGACAGATCAAAGTATGAGTAGCTCTCAGGGAAATCTGTCTTCTTTTAAAGTTTTCATCTCCCGCCGCCAAAAAAAAAAAAAAAAAAAAGTATCAAACATCCAACAGAACTCCAAAGGCATAGCAGGAGAGGCATAGCGTATCACCATACCTGCAGTGGACCACAACTGGTCCCGCATCAGAAATGCTCTCCTGCTTATGGTGCACCTCCTCTAGAAAGTCTAGTACACCACCAGGGTCACTTGGGACTCCATGATCAGGCCAAGTTCTGAAGTGATATTGCCAGACTGTTCTCTCTGTGTTCCCCTGGAAGGAAGATGCCAACACGTGAAAACAAAATCCTTCAGATCAAAATCCAGCTAAAAGCATTTATGTGGCAAAGTTGAGTCAGATCAGAAGGTGGCATATCCAACCTGCTGCTCAGTATCCACAGCACCACAACTCTCTTAAAGGAGGGAACTAGCCAGAGTTCTTCCTGGCCTGACAAGTCAATCACACCATCTGCTTCCTCAGCTCCCTCTTTCTCATGCAGTTGTTTCCAACAACATTTCCATCCTCACCTTTAGAAGGCACGGCAAAGTTCTGTCTGAGGGTGACCAACAGCGAGGGACCTTCGCCTGTCATACTCATCATTCATACTTAGTGGCACTTACCTTATGCACTTATTCCCACTCAGCTCCATCTCACGGACATACCAATGTGACACATCCTGCTTATTTGCTTCTTACACAATTCATTTTGCATCCTGATCCAAATTGTTCCTTAACAAGGAAGTGCTACTTCCACACTAGTTAACTGTTTCCTTCCTCATCTTTTGTATTCCTTCCCTTAAGTGTTCTTTCTACGTACTGGACCCATACACGACCGTTTTCTTCTAGTGCAACCATCTCCATGAAAGAGAGCAAATGCCTAGCTAGATCTAAGTGTGATTACTTAAAAGCGCCATCTCTCTTTCCAGATTTCCCCAAAGCTTTGCAGCTGCGCATCTTCTGCCAAAAATTGCTTAGGTGTAAGAATCTTCAATTATCCCAAGGACAAAGAGAAAGATGTATAGAACTAAACCTGGAGCTTCAAAGAAAGAGACAGGTCTCAATTTATTAATCTCTTAGTGCTTTTATTGATTCCAAAGAAACAGCCTATTTCTGCAAACTTTTTTTTGTGATGTGCAACCCAAATTAAAAGGACAGAGTTACTAACATACTTACTTGCCCAACTTTAGAAAGCTTAAGTTCTCTTAGTGTGTAATCGTGTGCTGCACTCTCCTTGACATTCCTAACACGCATAACACCATACTCCTTTAGGGAATATTCATCAGGCCAGTACTTGACACACTTACTCTGCAAGATTTAAAAAAAAAACAAAAACAAAAACAAAAACCACCAACAACAAAAAAAGGAGTAATTAGTAAGAAGAAACGCTGGTTCATGAACTGAAGAAAGGCTGGTTCATAAACTGGTTACCAAACACATTTCTGAAGCCTTCATTTCTGAATACATAGGGGACAATTATTAGCATCAACTGGACATCTAGCTAACAAGGTAAAGAACATTTTAGGGGGAAGTTTCGCTTCCCCATAACAAACACTGGATGATTTCAGTCAAACAGGTACAGGCAATCCCTCCTTTCAGCAGCTTTCATGATCATCTTAGTATCTGCTTTGCCTCAATAGTTTCAAAACCCAGAGATTAAAATACTGTTACTTGTATCTCCACCCAACTAAAGGTTTCAAAATACTGAGAATTTCCAGTAGAATGCTGCAGCCTTACAGGCTATTCTACAATCAAAACCCAACAGGCTGCAAAATAAATACAAGTCAGAGGTATAAGCTGTTTTTCGCAGAAATTAAACCTGGATGCTTGCATTTTCATGACTTAGAGCAGAAAGGGCTAATATAGCTCTCTAATTCAATCACCAAAGCAACAAAGAATTGTTCCCTGTGGCAGGGGACTGAAGCCTCATGTGTTGGTAGCTTCCAAAATGTAGAGCTTTTGGCGTGCTACTTCTCTCTCAAGATTATCTTTGGCCAGGGATATATTCCATCCACTGAAGAACGGATTCATCTATTACTACTTTTGATTTGTTTCCTGTGACAGTTCAGGAAAGAGCAACTCCTGTTAGCCTGTGAATGCAATACAAGTCCACACAGTATCAAATGAGAAATTACAGTGGGTATATAGATGCAGCTTCCAGCAAATAGCAAATGCAGACCAAACACCAAGTACTACAGAGAAATATTTCCTATTTGCAGTTACTACTGCATATTTATGAGAAAAAATGGCAACAAGAAAGTTCCTTCTGCCAACACAAGATACAGTAAGAGATGATCGAACACATGCTTTCCAGCCTACTTAGGCAACAAGATGCTTTTTTGTTACTTTTGCCCTTCTTTCCCTGCCATCTCCAAAAGAGTACAAGCTGAAGAAAAGATGTTGATCCTAGCCTATGCCAAAATAACTTGCAGTTTCAATACAGAACTCTGAACACAAGAGCAGTTGGTATAGCAAGTCTGAAGAGTAACATGCAACGTTAAAATAAGCTTTAGTCTGATAGAGGGGATGCATGTGTTATTGGCTCGATGGACTGCCTCCAAAACACCACTATTTTAATTTATAAGTATTTGCTGCTTCTACAGCGCATTCTAAAGCATATTCAGATGCAGATCATAGTTCCTCACTTCCTTAGGCAATGTGCTCTTGAAGTCATCTCTGATGCAGAGGTTTCTCTCCTTTCTGCAGATCTGAAAGCATCTTGGCCTGAGATATATGTCATGGTTTAACCCCAGCCAGCAACTAAGCACCATGCAGCCGCTCACTCACTCCCCCCGCCCCCAGCCAGTGGGATGGGGGAGAAAATCGGGAAGAGAAGTAAAACTCGTGGGTTGAGATAAGAACGGTTTAATAGAACAGAAAAGAAGAAACTATTAATGATAACGATAACACTAATAAAATGACAACAGTAATGATAAAAGGATTGGAATGTACAAATGATGCGCAGTGCAATTGCTCACCACTCAATGCCCAGTTAGTCCCCCAACGGCAACCCCCCTGCCCCCACTCCCCCCAGTTCCTATACTAGATGTGACGTCCCATGGTATGGAATACCCTGTTGGCCACTTTGGGTCAGCTGCCCAGGCTCTGTCCTGTGCCAACTTCTTGTGCCCCTCCAGCTTTCTCACTGGCTGGGCTTGAGAAGCTGAAAAATCCTTGACTTTAGACTAAACACTACCGAGCAACAACTGAAAACATCAGTGTTATCAACGTTCTTCACATACTGAACTCAAAACATAGCACTGTACCAGCTACTAGGAAGACAATTAACTCTATCCCAGCTGAAACCAGGACAATAAAAAAACTTTTATTTTATATCAGGACTTTTATTTGCAATTCTTGAATAAGTGAAATAGGCATCAAGGAAAAAAAAAAGAATAAAGAAAAAAATCAGTGCATGCAGCAGTGATTAAGTAATCGGACATTAAAATGTTTTATACAGCTAGAGCACAGAAAACAGGCTTAGCAAAATTTGGAAAGAATCATGGAAGAATTGCAGAGGAGCACAGGCCATTCAGTAGGTTACAAAAAAAAAAAAAAAAAAAAAAAAATTATTAAAGTAAACTCTTCCAAAACAACCCATAATTTATTTGTCCTCTTCCAAGAAAATGACCTAAGAGGAAGGTCACTGGAAAGGGGCAGCTTCTCCCTCCCTCAGTGCATTCTCAGGAAGAAAACACAAATCATGCCCCTTTATAAGGCTAATGGATGGGCAGAAGTTTACAAAGCCTAAAAAAATCTGCAAGACAGAGTCTAATGGTTTCTACAAACATCACCAATGGCAGCTTTGATACCTAGATTAGTAAGAGAAGCCCATAAAATCTACTGCTATTTGTCTTCAGTACATATACACAAAGCCTCTTTTTTTGTCGCAGTGGTAAGGAACCCCTGCAATTATCAGTCATCCATAGAAAAACACTAGCTATACTTTCAATTCAATTTTTTTTCAAAAGTGACGCTCATCTAACAAGATAACAGTTCTCCATTCAGAAACAGATCATTGGATTATTGAAAAAGTGGACAATGGTATGTGGAAAAAGCAGAGAAACAAGAGAGAGCGCACACACGAAATTGAACAGCAGCAACACATTCCAAAGATAAAGCTACACTATACACAGGAAGCGGTATGTGACCGTTGCCAGAATATCAGTATTCTACTATTTCCTATTCTTTCCTGCCATATGTCATTAGAACCCAGAAACAAAGTAATAGCCTCAGATTCGCCAGAAGACAGTAAGACAAGATCTCTGTACTTAAAAGGTAAGACGGAGGTTCTTGGGATACGCCCTTGCAGGAAAATTTCCTCTTTCAGAGCATTAAATACTGCCAGAGCAGTTCACAAGGTTTTTGCACATTAGCAAGGCTGAACAGGCAGCTGTGTTCATGCAGAACGGGGCAGTCAAAGGTAAAGAACCTGACTTTTATTCCTAAAGTGCTAAAACACACCTGGCTGGGGGATTCCTAACGAGGTACAGTTTCAGCCGTAATCACTAGCTCAGCACGTAATAAGAATGTTATCAAATTCAAGCATAGAAAGTAAAGTCAGAAGAGAGAATAGCATTCTAGTAGTCTAGTATCATCTACATTCATTCTTATAATAATAAAGTCCCACAATTCTGCTTTTCTACTAAAGTCTACACAAGCTTGGTAAGCTAAAATAAATGGCAATACTTTTGTTACAGGAACAGAGGGTTTACCCCTTCAAGAACACAGAATGCCTGTCTGGCTTCATCTCACATTCCAGTGCCTCATTCGCTGAATAATGTTAAAATACATAGAATTATATTCAGCAGTTAAAATTTAATCAGTCAACACTTAAAAAAGGGAGGCCTGATGATACGATAGGAGTATACCCTCAATTCCCACCAGCACCAATAAAAAAGGACACTCAGCAACTTCCCGGTCTCCAAAGACAGTGGTGGCATACCAGATTTCAGCATATAGATCAATATAACCTAGTCAGTTTAGTCCTTACTTGCATTCAAACGTCATGACCTTTCCCAAGGCCAGTTTGAGAGTGTGTTCTTACCTTTCCTCTTTCAACTTCTTTTGTTGTCATAACAATAACTCGAGAATTCTCCTGGAACACCATCCTCCAAAAATCATTCACTGTATTCTGTAGGCAACCTTGAGTAGCAATGTAGCTTTTTTTTGGCTTTGAGTTGTTGCACTTGGTTTCGAACTCAGGCTAGAGAAAAAAATTAACAAATGGTGACAAATGATTACAAGACTAACTTGGATTTAGGTGAGTATTTTAAAGAGTAGACATGAGCTGCGCCAACAAGGCTTCTGTAGGTATGGGTATACTTACCATAATAATATTAGCATTGATATAGTCTGAAACAGGTTCATTTGGATCACCATCATGTAGAACAACTCTGGTATGATCAACTGGAAGAATATATATGAACGTTAAGCGCTTGCATCCTACAGTTGTGAACACACAGCTATTTTTAAATATCCCACAGACAGGTACATTTCTTACTGCTACCAGAAGCTATTAGGTTATCAAACTCAGTAAATTAGTGGTTAGAATATTCAACCTTTCCTCTTTTGCTGTTTCTTAAAACAAGTGGCCAATTCAAAACAAGCTAGATCAAAGTAAGTGTTCATGACCCCTAGTAACTCATGAGTACATGGACAGTCAAGCACTAAGTCAAGGCGAACGGCTGCTGGATTTGCACCATGCACTTTTGTACCACAATTAATCCTCTTAAGTTTAAGCATTCCAGTTTACTGAATAACAGTTTAGGGATGTGATGTTTTTAAATGAAAGCTGAAGATAAAAACATTTGGGAATCAAAATATTGGTATCTACAAAGTACAAATGTTTGAACACAAATTGGAAATTGCATGGGCTAATACTGACAACATAAGAAGGGAAATTATCACTAAAGAGAAGAAAAAGCACAGTGGTACTTAATTAACCCTGTATTTATGAGCTAAAAAAAACCATAGAAAAGTAGCAGGCTTATGCTATAATGAAAGAAATTAATACTTACAGGGTAAAATGTTTTTGTATCTATTTTTGTTTTTGTTTTCTTGACGCTGACCTTCTTTACGGCTATAGAGGAGTTTGCATTCTTGCTGCTGTAAAGTCTAAATAAAAACAGCACAAATAACTGGGTTTAATAAAAGCAGTATGAACTGTTTCACCATCGTTATAGCAATCCTTTCTCACAAAAATGATGATACTTGATTATAATGCCAGAGAGTCAGAGAAGGAGAGAGAGGTACTGAATTTCTCCATCCAGACTTAGTACAGCATTGCTTCCAAGATATGTAAGAAACACAGGAGCATGAGTGACAAGGCAAGCTGTTTTCCACCTAATAATTAGAAACACCTATGAATTCAAAGCTTCTGTAAACCAAACTATAACCAGCAAGTCCTCATGATACTGTTCTGACCAAGCAGACCCAAGTTTTAGGTGTAACTGGTTACAAAGGACCACAACAAAATTTTGCCTGTGGAAATCTTGCCATTGTAAAAGGCATGCTAAATAAACCAAACAACACAAGCAGCATTCTACAGAGCAGGTCCAAACAAACATATTTATCACTAGATCTTTCTCGCCAAGCATAAAAGTTAGGAGTACTATTACACTTCTTTTTGCTGCATCAGGCATGTAAGGAGTTAAAAAATTTCCACTGAACTGGCATTAGCTTTAGTACCAATAAAGATTAGTAACTAATGCATTCAAAATATTGCCAGCCTGCAAAGGAGTAAAGCACTTTGTGATCCAGTGCTTCTGTACCTGAGCTGTACTGGATTCCTCTAGGCCTTACCAGCCTTCTTCCTCTCCTTCAGCTACAGCAAGTCTGTAGTAACACTGCTAGCAAGCCCCCAAAACAAGTCCCTGAGAATACAAAGGCTGTGCAACAGCAATGCCACAAGAGCGGATCCTTGCAAGCTGCAGCCAGATGAACTCTAGACAGCCAAAGAGGAGGAAGGAGCATACAGAAAACCCAACAAAGCATATCAACACAAGCAGCTGTATTTAAATATCAAGCACAGTGAAAAGTCCTTCAGCAGTCAGAAGCAGAATATTAGGTAGATATTCTTGTCTACTCCCCCAAAACAAAGTCCACAGGGGAAGTTGGTACATGGAAGTCCCAGTACCTACAGGGGGCCTACGAGAAAGCCAGAGAGGGACTTTTTACAAGGGCATGTCATGATAGGACAAGGGGTAATGGCTTTAAACGGAAAGGGGGTAGATTTAGATTAGCTGTAAAGAATAAGTTCTTCACTGTGAGGGTGGTGAGGCACTGGAACAGGTTGACCAGAGAAGTTATGGATGCCCCATCCCTCGAAGTGTTCAAGGCCAGGTTGGACTGGGCTTTGAGCAACCTGGTCTAGTGGAAGGTGTCCCTGCCCATGCAAGGGGTGTTGGAACTAGATGATCATTAAGGTCCCTTCCAACCCAAACCATTCTACCATTCTATGAATGCTACAGTATTTCCAAAAGTATGGATGAGACAAGTACAATGCCAATGTACAACCCAACACCACAGCCACGTACCACTTTTTAAGTGCTCCAATGATTCTCTTCTACCAATGCAAGGCCATTTCACTAAACCAGTAAAAAATTTTGCACAGACTTTCTCATATTATCCTGTTGGTGGAGGAAGGGGGGCATTAGGTAACTACAGAGTTATCCATAAATCATCCTAGTGTAGAAACAATAAATCTGCATGGTGATTTCTCCTGTTGGCAAGGAGCTCATTTCTCAGTACCTGGTTCACAGTTAATATAACAGGGACAACAGCAATTCCATACTTCACAGCCATGCTGCTTAGCAGCAAGTCTCCCTACTTGCAATGAAGCTGGAGGGACCAGAATCTCGATGTCTTTGTTCCAAGTTTTAATCCCCAAAGCAGTACTGGCCTGACTAAAAGGAAGACTCAGGCTTTGGAAGCTGCTCCCCTTGTTATTACCACCCTTAATGCTCTTGCAGAGATTGCTTTTACTTTAAAGCTTGGGCATGTCAGGCACATTGGCTCACTTCTATTTCAGTCTCTCTTATTGTTACGACCTCACTTAGTGACCTTGGACAATTAGGCTCATCCTAAAGACAGGGAAACCAAAGAACAAAAGTAATACATGAGAACTGTGAGGTTTCATGCTCATGAAGCAAAGACAGAAAACATATCCGCATAAAGCATTACTTGCTACTGCTAGCAATGGGTGAAACAGCACTTTGCAGTAAGCTCATCTCTTGCCACACTGTGAGTCTTTAAAGTGCCATTACCACAGAGACCTTTACATACTATTAACACTTTTGAGTCTCAGCCAAGTGAAACGCCAAGCAAAAGAAGCAAAGGCTAAACTTTGCTAGTAGGTGTGGAAACCAGAGCTTCAAACACATCTTCACTTCACACAGTTAATTATTATTGCTTTGAGCATCCCTGAGGAGAGATCCATGAGCACCAGTGACTTCTAACAAGCCCATTAAGAGATGTACACAATGCAACAATAAATCTGAAACATAGTCCTCAATGTCACTACAACATCCAAGCATTAAGCTCACCAAACAGCCATTTTTCAGAAGCAAAAACATTACAAGGACTGTCAACATTTCTGTCTAGTGGTTCACAGGACAAGAAGTACATTCTTAAATATGCCTGAAGGCAAGTAATTTATAACTACCATCTGGACTGCTAAATCATAAACAGCTCAGGCAGAGAGCCTTGGACAACCTGGAGTTTGCCCCCCTGCCTCCTGCCACCAAGGCTGACAGCTATAGCTTACCTGAGGTGAATGAAAAAGCATGACACTAAAACTGCTATGAGATTGCTTCATTCCTAAAAACACAGCGGGGAAAAAAGTAAGGTTTTGTGCTGACCTCACTAACCGTAGTGAAGGGGAAAGTGGAATGTCTCACAGGTAAAATCCTTCATTTCTTACATTTACCTTTTCTGTAAGACTTCTAGCTTGCTAGCAAATACTTTTCTTCAGGAAAGTCACATGACAAGA
The DNA here is from genome assembly GCF_000737465.1 of Haliaeetus leucocephalus. NCBI lineage: Eukaryota > Metazoa > Chordata > Aves > Accipitriformes > Accipitridae > Haliaeetus > Haliaeetus leucocephalus. Next base: position 2,329,043 of record NW_010973276.1, read on the forward strand.
AAACAATTTGCTTCTAAGGACCAACTGATAAATCCATTACAAGACTAATTTATTCAACAAAGACCAGAGGTCAGAAAAGAAGTCATAAGCGTCAAGTAATAGTCCAGTCATGTTTTGACAAATCAACAATCCATTCCTAAATGCATTGCACAAGAATGCTTCCCTCAAGAAAAAACAAAACAAAACTTTAATTCACATGTCTTCTAGTATTACAAGAAGGCACCAATTACAAGAAGGGCAAGCCAACAGGGCACACTTTTTCCTTTTATGCCCTCTGAATAAGAATAAGGTATGCCTAGAGTCTCCAGAAAAGCCAACAGACAGCCTTGGCTAACTTGCAAATGCATGTTCAGACTAAACCACACAGTGATCACAGGCACAATCTACATGACTGTATCATGATATGATAAAGCACACCACTAATCAGTCTTTAGAAAAAGCAGTTAATTCTCATATGCAAATTTTAGCCATTAGAGCAGGTGTGGCTAATCTTCTTTACCCTTCAGGCCCCATATCAAAGTTCCTGTGTTGAACTCTGCAGGAGAAGCAATTCAAAGGTTGAGGCCATTTTACCTCCAGGCGAGGTTCACAAGCAATAGATGAGAACTGCTCCCCAGGGGATCCACCCCTCTACTGTTAGGATAAAACAGTCCCAAGTCCTCAGCAACAGCCAGAGTAGCCTCTGCTGGCTTGCTTCCCCCTCCAGGTAGGATTCTGACCATTCAGCAGTCCTGGGTCAAGGACTGCCCCTCACCACCACCACCACACTGGGCACAGGGGAAGAGAGAGGAGAAAGCTTAATCCTCATTTTATGATTACCCCACTGCCATGACCTCACCTTCTTATATTCCATCCACATTTGTAGTGAAATGCATTACCTCTTTGGTGAGAGTCTTTTGCTTTTCATGGATTTATTTTTCTCCTCCTGACAATAGTGTCACAGCAGATTACATTCAGCTAATGAATATGTCTGATCAAAAAAGTTTCTTCAAGAATGGTTGCTTTGCAAATCTGTCACTATCCAAGAAGTTTCTCAAAATAGCATTACAAAGCCAAAACCAGCCTCTCTGTCAAAGATCAGGACTTCGCAGTTTCCTGTTGCCATCTGCTGGTGAAGTTCCAGACTCCACTGTGGTTTTCGTGTGTGTGTGTGTTATAAACCAGTCCATTATATTTAAGACACTTCTAAGCTTTTGGCTATGACCATCACGTGCATGCAGCTGTTAAGTGACTCCAGTTGTCAGAGAAGGGTTAGGACCCAGGCTAGGCTCAAGTAGTTTGGAATGTGTTAGTCAACACTCACAATTTGCTCTACTTGAGAAATTAACAGTTTCAGCTGTATCTTCTTTCAAACATAAGCAGCTCCCTGAAATCATCAGGACTTCAAAGAAGGGGACAGCTGGGCCAGCGCAGCTATGTTACACACACAAGAGGAGCACGGATAAGACAGAAGGAAAGGCAATGCTGCTTTCTGGGAGGGATATGGAATTTTGGCCACAGGCAGAAATGAAATACCCAAACAAAACAAAAATAAATCTCCAGGAGTCCAAGGAATACATACAATCAGTGCTGCTTCATCTCATAGCTTGCTACCACTACCACTTCAGAATAGTTCTAAGATCCCCAAAAAATGGCTATCAAAAAGCCACAAACTTAAGGGCAAGAGCATATACTGACTGAGAAAGCACACTGAAGTTTCCTTCAGTCACCAAGAGTAATGTAGGCTAGGAATTAGTCCTTTGCCTCCAGAAACATTAATCCAGTCTACAGACCTCTTCCTGTCCACATGAAGAAAAGGAACACAGGAATGAAAACAATTAATTGTCCTGGTGGGCCAGATACAGTTGTACATAAGGCTCCCTCATGATGGGGAGGATATTCAGGAGGGATTGTGCTAGGTACTGAATGAATAGCATTGAAGAACATAATTAGGTCTCAGAATCAGGAAAAAAGACAAATATTTCAATCATTTTACTAGCAGACACAAGAGTGGAACTCGTGAAATTTTAACACATGCCGTACCTGACACGGGAGATGGGAGCAAGAACAGGGATCTGAAGCAACGGAAGGGGAGATGAGAAAATGTCGGGAAGGGAGTAACAAACCTAACTTTTTAGTAGTGTAGAGATTTAATACCATAACACTTGGAATGTAATGAAGTACCTCAAATTCTTCCCAGAAGCCCTGCTTGACTTTATCTGTAGTCTCTGCTAGCTTGCTTAGCTCTCGCACTCTGCTTTCAATCTCTGCAGCATTAATACGGGTAGTATTCAGAGGCTAAGAAAGATACAGATGTTAAACAAAGGTATAACAAATGACAACTGTGAGAAGACAGTTAAAACACAAATCACCCACGCTAATTATATTTTATACTGTCAATTCTGGGATCCAGGCATCTATTTGGACTTCAAAACTTTACAATTCATACAATGAAGGGCAGTGAGGGTAGAGAGGAAGGGGGCAGGGAACAATTGCTTTTAGGTAAGGTCTCACAGTTGTTCTTCAATACATTAAGTTGTCTCATTTCTGGACTAGTCCTGCAGTCCCTATGGACCACGATGAAACCAAGAGAAGTTCTGCATGCATCAGAGACACAAGAGTCTATCCTTCACAGGCATATAAAAAATTGTTCCCATTTAAATTACTGACTTCATCATCCAGTTTCATGAAGTTTAATTCTTCATTTTTGCATTAGAAAAGAAAAAAAATTATGTCTCAGAACACATGGAAAAGCCTGCACTTCAACAATATATGCTGAAGTTAACAAAGCTTAGTGGTGTCTTCTCCATTCACTCACCTGCTTGAGTTGCAATACTGTGCCCAAAGTTTCTACCATAGGGTTCTTCTTGTAATGTTCCACTAGATCTGTCAGAGAGTCAAATTTCTCCCCTCCACCAACATCATATTTTAGATCCTTGAAAGACAGATGCTCATCAAAATAAACTCACTTCATACAGTGATGCTACACTAACATCATCTTTAGGCTATGCAACATATGAGAAATTCTCTTTAAAACCATATATAGAAGAATCTAGTAAAAATCCTTCTGCTAAGGGATGGTAGAACCTTAATAAAAAGAAACACACGCACTGTGGAGGACATTATCCTTTTTGTCATCTAACTGAAAATCATTTTATCTGCCTTTTCAGGAGAGCTGATTCCTTCTGAACTGAGGTTCAGTCAGCTCAAGCAGGCTACCTGAGCTACATGATTAGAATCCAGGAGATAGCTTTGAAAATCAATTCACATTCCTGAAAGAGTATCATTGGGTCCTGAAAGGCTGGTATTGACTGGCACCATCCCTATTTTAAGGAAGCAGTGCTGAGTTAATTTCCTCAACATCATAAATGCTAATAGTAGTTAACTGTAAATCAAAGAGGCTTTCTTGAAGAAAAAAAAAAAAATTGGTAGTTCAGCTTTTACAGTCTTGGTAGACCACTTCTACCTCCAGACCATTTCTGTTATTGCATTTTAGTTGTTTTTAAACAATTAAGTTGTTGCACTGTCTTTTACGATAACAGAAGAAAAAGATAATGACAAAATCTGTGATTTTATATATATTTTTTATATATGAAAATATCAAAAGACTATCAGTGAATAATACTTCAGTGAAGAACTACACTATATTAAATTCAAGCTTTAGATTTAAAAGCTTTCCTTGGATTCAGTACTCAAAATTTTCACAGAATGTTCATCATCTATCAGGTGTAACTTTATAAACTGACAGAGAAACAGATATATTCTGATAGATCTCTATTTGTCCAATTATTCATATTTTTATGTAATTCATCCAGGAGACTGCAACTTGCTTAAGAAGATTCATGAGCATGAAAGGCTCCATCAGTAGAGGATTTGAGACAGACTTCTGATGCAATCAAAAGCAAATCTATTAGAAGGTACTTGACAGCATAGTATAGTATGACATGATTCAGTCAGGCAAGCAGTCAAAAAAAATAAAACCCTAATAGAATTTTGATGCTATCAAATTAGTCAATTTGATCAAACAGAGGATATATAGTACATACAGTACCATAGGGAAAGGGGAAATGCATTCAGCTCTCTGTAGTGCAGTGCAAGATGGCCCTCCTGTTAGAATAAACCCACTGTCCATGGAAGTAGTGCTGTTAAAGAAGTTCATGCTTCATCATACCTGGCAGTGAATCATGACATGTGTCACTTTAGATTTCCCATCGTTACTCTCTCCTTTATCATCTCCTGTCCGGACAGAAAGAACAAAGTCCCCAGGGTGGCTTTGACTCTCACGCACAAGAAAGCTTCCATGTTTTCCTTTTTCTGTTAACAGTTTTTCAGCTTCTCTTCCGGAGAGATGCCCATGAAACCACCTTTAAATAAAGTAAGATATAGACAGGTACCCTACTTGTCATGCCAGCTGTGGCTGAATCTGCTTGTTCTAAATATTTATAATAAAATGCTTATACTAAATTATACACTGAACAGTGTCCAGGTCTACCGAAAGCCTCACAGTTTATAAAAATAAAAAACAAAATAAGCCTTGGAAGTGTACACATACATACACACAAGTGATTACAGAAACACTTCAAAGCCAGCACTTCCATAAGCACTGAAATTTGCATTTCATGCAAGCTTCAAATGAAGCTTTGATTTGAATCCTTTACAACAATCCAAATGGATTCCCAGGTGTCCAGTAAACATGAGCTTACAAAGGAAATAAAAGAAGAATAAATGCCTTGACTGAGGAAAATGTTGCAGTGTGAGGATGCACTTTCCTGATAAACCTGTGGGAACTTAGCATCTTTGAGACCTTGCCCTCCCACCACATTAGGAACTGGACAGGATAATCACATCAACCTCATTTCTTCAAGAAACATAGCCAAAAAGGCAATAATCCTCCCCACTACTGTTAAATACAAGCCATTCTGAGGACTGAGAGAACTTGTTTCAATATTTTTCCTTGTTTTTTCACTTCTAGGAATAAACTGGCATCTATTGGCCACAGAGGTTTATTTCTGACATACGCATACTTCCTCAGTATACATCAAGTCTCAAGTCTCAGATTCTCCTTATTAGCCACATTCCTCAACACATGCGTTTGATCAATTTGAGGATTTGCATGTCATTCACTTTCTTACACTTATGCCCACTACTGGAAAAATTTTACAAAGTTATGCCCAGAAATATACCTGGGAATTCCTTGCAGTAATAACAGCTTCAGGAAACTTCAGGAGAACTTCCTTAATGCAACAGTAAAAATAAAGGGAACTATGCCCTCTTTTTTAGTATTGTATCACATCAGGAAGAATGCTGAAGAAAATAGGTTCTGAGGCTTAGACTGCTTTACGTTTAGTCATGTTTATTAGCCTACTTTGCAAGTAACCTCACTGAAATCAGTGGGACCACTTTTAGTACAAGACAGTGGCCACCCTTTCATCAAATGGAAGCTGACTATAAACACATGCATTTATTAAGAAGTGCATGGACACTGAGGTTTTCACCACCATTTCTCTGACCTTTCAGATGTAGGATCAGCACAGTTCAGTGGATATTTTAACTCTATAACATCTCCATTCTTTTCCTTGAGCTGTCCATGATGTTCCATATAATACTGGACTAACTCAGCCAATGTAGCAAACTTCTCTCCTCCATAGAGGTCATAGTAGTCTCCTGTGTTCTGGATCTTGATGTGCGTGACAGCTCCAGTTCGTCTAATATTTGAAACAAAGGAAAAAAACCCACACAAGTCAGCTGATTTCCAATCAATCATTTTTATATTCGGTGTTCTGTTGTCTTAGTTAGAGAAATCCATACTTACATTTGCATCACTTTCCAACTGAAATATTGCAGAATAGCTAAGCTAGCGCACCTCTGAAGTGTGCTTCAGCCACATTTCAGTGGCTTGCAAGAAGGGGAAGTGGCTGTCCAACAGTCAGGAAGAATAGGAGAAAAAAACCCTTGATTCCATAACAAAGAGATCCTCGAAGCCACCATAAGCTCTGCAGCCTCACGATCTCCAATAGAAATCCCTCAGACCCCCAAGAATTGCACACACAAGCAGAACGTGTGGAGAGGTGAGAAGAATACAGCATTCTCAAGACACCCATCAGAGCTTGTTTGCGCCTTTCCCTAGAATTTCACACTAACTGCTAAGATTTGTCCTTCAGTAAACAGTTGCCTTTGCCTGATGTAAGTCATTTGCTCCCACAGTCTCCAGTACTAATGAAGAACAGCTCTCTGAAAGACCTCCCTTCTGTTCAGCAAGGCCCATTATCTCAAAGGTATCCAAGCTGCATTATTATCACCAACCCCATTTTTCCCTTTTCCTTTATCTACTTCCTCTTGCCATCCTTTCCCCATCCCTACCACTTACACACACAGTGCCAGGGGACAAGTGTTACAAAAGGCCTGTTTTGGAAGCTGAAATAGCACCACAGTTGCCCTTAAAAACTTGCTGACTTTTCCTGTAAGAAGAGAGTCTGGATAGCATTTCCTTGCACGTGCTTGATCAGTAATTCATATCATCTCTGCTACTTTCAGATGGTTATCAAATTGATTTTTAAAGGGCTAAAAGTAATGCTATTATGAAGCTACTTCTGCCTCCCCTTAAATTATTCTGTCTTTCTGCAGAATCAGAATTCACCACCCTCCAACCTATAGTTTCCTCAAGCTGGATAAATGTATTTGAGAACCTCTTCACAGAAAATGGGAGGGGGAAAAAAAAAAAGAGGAAAAAAGTGAAAAACAGACTAAAAAGTGATTGATGCATTCTTGCATCTCTTACAAGTAGTTCATTTACAACTCTTTCCCCATAGAACAGCATCAAATGAAGACCCCTAACAATCTGGGGAGAAAGACAAAAAAACATTTAAACTTACCTAACAGACAGCGTAAAATCTCCTGGGTTACTTTTGCTAGGCCGTGCCAAAAAACTGCCATCTACTCCTCTTGTTAACAGCAGGTTTTCTGCCTCCACCCCAGTAATATTTGGATGAAACCATCTATAAGAAGTTAAAAATAAAGAGTGTTAATAAATAAATAGAAGATCTTCTAGTCTTCAGAGTTAACTTACATGACAAGACTAAACAGAAAAATTCAACAGCTTCAAAACCAGGAAGTACTCGATTTTGTTCCTACATAAATAAGAATCTATATCTTAGCAGAAAGTATAAATTGTCCATTTCATATTACATTGCAATTTTACATATTGGTAAGAGATGCTTTCTAAGTGAAAGGGGTGTATCTATACATATTCAGACTGCTCAGATTAAAACGATATCAAAGAAAAGTATACGATATAAACAGAGACCACGAGTCATGCATTTTCCTTAATCCTGGAAGACAGGAGATAAAGAAACTGAAACACAATCAGGAAAGATACTTAAAAATAAAACAAAACATCCAAGTGACACTTCACAACATTTTAAAGGTTAAAAATTTAACAAAACCTCATGCTTTAGGGCACAGGCTGACCGCCAGCCGACAGGGTCAGGAAGGAACTTCACTTGTGGACAACCTATTCAGTTGCCCAGTCGTCTTCCACCTTCCTCAAAAGAATGTGGTGCTGACCATTGCCAGGCACAAGAGCAATGCTCTAACTACCATGGCAATTTCTCTGGTCCGAATATATCTCACTTAAATACAAACACCAAGGAATCTCATATTGATGTTCACCACCCACAAACAGCTTTCTGAATGACTAATATAGTGCCCTGCCAAAGGAGAGCTGTATATGGTCTATATCCAAGAAGCTCAGTGTCCCCACCTATGGCATTAACTTTTGAGAGACTTATTCTTAGCCATTCAGTTAACACATCTGCATTTTCTCTTATCTATAATTGAGGATTTTTACTGCACTCTTGCAGTGCTAGACTACACCTGTGTGCTCTGGATGAAAGGAGTTTTTAATGAGGCACGATTTTAGAAGACACACTTAAAAAAAATAAAAAAACAAACGAAACAACAAACCACCACACAGCCCAGGGACAGAGATGTGAACACAGCAAGTAAGAACTGTTTTAGTGGCTTTGTCAGACTTGTATTTGGCAATTAAAAGATTGCCTTTGTTTTTCAGAGTTGCCATAAATCAGACACTATGCAGGGCACAAGCAAAAATGCACATCCATACCTGCAGAAAGAACAAAGGCTACTCCTCTTTGTAGACAAGGTCCTTAGTTTCTCCCAAGTAAAGCAAAACATTAAGGCAAAAGACTCTGCAACCAATATCATTACAGATATAAGAGTGCTATATCTAAAAAAAAATTAAGTAGCATTTCTGATCACTCCTGATACAGTCAACATTTCATGCTAAATTGCTAGAACAGCAAAATATGCAAGTGCATGTCTAAATTTAGGGTTATTACTTCAATTGTTTCAGAAATTCCTTCTGTACTGAAAAGCTGACAATATTCCTACCAAGGCCTTATCCAACCTATTCTCTTCAGAAACAGATTCTCATGGAAACATTCTGGAGAGTTTTAGAGATCCTAGAATACCCAAACCTCTAGCAAGTCACTCAAATGGGAATTAGGATTACTTATGTACCAGTTCCATTTCAGAAGTAAATGATTCTTCTTGTTAATCTTGCTTTTTTTCTAGGTAAGGATATTCTACTTGCACCAAGAAAATCTAGTGAATACTACAATACCTTGTACTGAAGAACAAGAAGAAAAAAAAATAAAAATCAAACCTATGCAGCATGGGTCATGAAAAAAAAATACTAAAAAACACTTCCAAGTTATTACAGCAAAAGGGAATGAATTAATAAATAATGCTACATTTATCTAATGTCTAATCAAAGGTCAAGAAAAGTTCTGTTTTGATGCAGTCTCACAAAAGAAACTGCACAAGCATTGGTACCTATGATGAACTGAGCATTAAATAATATATTCCAGAATACGACAGGTTGGTCTGCAGAAGCCGATAGTCTATTTACCACACTTCCACCCCCAAAATTTTACTTCCATTAGGAGAAAACAAAAAGCAAACAAAAAAAAGTACAGCAACATTTTGAACAGTTTATAAGCTTTTTAAACACACACAGGATTCAAGAGACACCTTTGCAAGTTTTTGAGTTTATATCCAAAAATGTATAAACATACAAAGGAGAAATTATTGGAATCAGCCCTACAGATTTATCATATGCTGACATTCCATAAACTTGAATTAATAGAATATCTTCTGTATCTTACCCTAAACCCTAATGCATCTGGAAGTTACTATACACAAGTTGTTAAAAAGATGTAAAATTACAGAAAAAAATAATAATTTAATGAACAGAAGGGACTACAAATAACTTGCGCTTAAAGGGAATGTTAAAAAGATGATAGATTGTTTAAAAACAAAAATCCCACCCCCACATATACACTCCTACTGGAGAGGGTAAAAAGCAAGTAAGTGTAGCAAAAGAAAAGCTACATCTGGGAGGCCAATGGAGTTTATTGCACTTTATGTAACTTTTATTCTAATGGCAACTTGTACTCCTGCTCTCTCATCTTTGTATTTTTGGCTTTGTGTAGGAAGATACATTTGTCAGCCACCCCAAATAGAAAAATGGGGGTGTTTGTGATCTCTGTTAAATGGTTCCGGACCGGTGATCAAGATCGCTCCATTTGAAGTACTGCCATCACATGTGTGCTTTTGAACCTTTGGTGGCTACATCCCTTCCAAAACTGGAGGAGACAGCAGAGGGGACTGCAGACACAGATACCAGTAACATAACCCCTATAGAGGACTTTCTCTTACACTTCCTTTTATAGGGATGGAATGCATTTTAGAATTTTTTTCTACTTTCCTTCTTCAACCTCTATTATGAGCAGGTGCAGAGGCTATCCCAAGCAAAGGACATCACAGCCAATAAATACAATCAAAAAAGTAACAGACACACACACACATAAACCCACACTCTAATTAACCTAGCTGTCTTCACTATGCATGGAATACTCCATAAAGCAATTCTGATTTGGGGGGGTTCAGCAGCATACCACTCCAAGGCCCTTATTAGTTTACAGCAAGATGAAAATGTCAGCAGAAAAGTAACCACTGAAATAGCTAGGGTCTCGTTTACAAAACTAAGGGTATATCAGCTAAGCAAGAAACCTTTTGATGAAAAATAATACATGGTAGGAAATACAGCCTTGCTGCAATTCTCTCTTTTTTTTTTTTTCTGTTAACACAGTCCAGAAAAGATCAGCAGGATCAGCGTTTTGTAAGTCATACATTGCCAGCATATTTCTCTCTTACCAAACTGAAGAGAGAAAATAAAAAATCAATACATTTTTCCATGCTGTGATTGGGCTTTTCTAATCACCTTTTCAAGAGCAGGAGAGATTAAATCAGTTCTGAGTCTCAGCTGTCACACCATAGCGTTCAGGGAGGCGGTGACTGGTAGTTTAATTACTCCTATCTATAGGCTCATCGGTTTATATTTCATCTTTTTTTCAGTCTCCCTCACAAGTTACAATTTAAAGTTCTGAGCAGAATAAGAGGATTACTCCTGACAATGAGGAAGTTCGCAAGTGTTTCGAAAAGGCAGCTTGTATACTTGTTCTGATGTGTGAGATCTAGAGACCCTCCAGACACTTCAGAAAACCCCAAATACAAATTCAACTATAAATGGTCAGGACTGAAAACCAACCAATCTGGCTTCAACCATCTTAAGCAGAACAAGAAAGTGGACAATCCAATGTCGAAGAAGTTATACTTTAATAGATATTACTTAGAGATATATCAAATTTTAGAATAGGTATATCAAGTAAGACTATAAACATCTTTTTCCTTTTTATGACAGTAATTCCTCTCAAGTCTAACATTTACCTTAACCTCACAGCCCAAAAAGGACTGCTAACACTCGACAAACATCAAAATACGGTAAGGACAGTGAGAAGCTACAACAAAGAAACAGACTCAACTGTTTATCATCCTGATTTTGCAACACCACAAGATTTTGAAACTAGACCGAATGCTGCTAATAAACCAAGAGCCCAGAGCAGGTCAGCTTACTAACACTCGTTTTAAAGCCAGCTCACGTTTTAGTTTCACTAACGTCGTCACTAGCGCTGGACTACCGAGAGCAACACGACCCTCCCAGGCCTTGGATACTGGACTGAGTGGGTTGCCACACAAATAAAATTCGTCTCTCGGCTCGGGTTCAAACGCACAAGCAGTCGGCGCGAAGACCCGACGAAACCCACCCCCACGCCCCCCGAAGCCAACTGTGGCAGGTCTGGCCTCTGCACGGCGGTCGACGGACCCCGAGGCCAGCCGGCCCCGGAGCCGCACCGAGCCCCCCCCAGCCACGCCGGGGAGAGCGTCCCCCCGCCGTGCCGCGGCCGGCTGGGTGAGGGTCCGCTCGCCAGGGAAAGGGAGGCGAGGCGCGGGGAGCAGAGCGAGCCAGGCCCCGACTCGAGCCCAGGCGGCGGCCGCAGCCCACGACGGCGGGAAGGGGGACATCCCGCCCCGGGAACGGGCGGGGAGAGGGGCCGGGACGCGGCTGCAGGCGGCGGGGAGGGGGAGCGGGCGTGGGCTGACCCTGCGCCGCAGCCACGGGGCGCGGGAGGCCCTGCCCGGCCAGGACGGCCGCGGGGAGGAAGCCCGGCCCAGCGACCCCCCAGGAGCGGGCGCTGAGGGCCGCGGGGGCGGGCGACCCCCCGCCCCCCCGCCCGCCCGCCCATCCCCCCCTCCTCGCCCGCCGGGCTCGGCGCCGCTCACTCCCGCCTCACCTCCGCGATGTCATTTTCTCCCGTGGCACTGGCGGGTCGCGGTGCGCCCGGCCGCCCCCCTCGACGGCCGCCTCTCACATGAGGGGGGGCCCCCCCCGGCGCGGGCCGCGGCCTACGGGCGCCCTGAAGGGAACGTGAACAACGGCCGCCTCAGGCCCCAGAGGCGCACGGAGCGCGGCGCGGCCCGCCCTGCGTCACCCGCCTCCGCGTCATCAGTCTGCGACGCCGCCCCGCCCCCGCCTCCGAAGGGAGCGCGCGGGCGGCC
>NW_010973276.1:2341010-2361738 GCF_000737465.1 Haliaeetus leucocephalus
GAAGCCGAGCCGGGCCGGGCCGGGCCGGGCGGGTCGGCGCGGGGTCTTACCTCGGCCGTGCCCCGAGCTGGAGGGAGGGAGGGAGAGTCAGGCAGCGGCAGGAGCACGAGCCGCGCTCCCGGAGCCGCTGGTCACGACACAGCCCCCCTCAGAGCCGCGATGCGGGTGTCCGGTCTGCCCTCCCGCCGTCCCCCTCGCGGGGTGACCCGGGACTGCCCCAGGCCGCGCCGGACTCGCCTGGACTACAAGTCCCAGCGTGCTCCGCGGGCGGCGCGGTGACGTCAGACGCTGCCCTCCCTTTAGGCGACTTGTACCCGGATGTAGGTCCCTTTCCCTCCCCGGAAGGTAAGAATGGCGGAGCTGCGGCGGGCAGGGCTGGGACCGGGCGGGCGTCATCCGCCACCATCTGCCCTCGGGTGGCTGCGCTGGGCTCACGGGCCTGGCCCGGCGCCCTCGGGGAGACGGCGATGAGGCCTGGGGGCCAATATGGGGGTGGAGCGGGAGGTGTAGCCGTCTCCGGAGAGGCCAGGCCGCGGCGGGTTGGGGAGGCCGGGCTGGGCCGTGACCGGCCGGGCCGGAGCCTCCCCGGGAGGCGGACTCGGCTGGGGCCGGAGCTGGAGGTAGCGGTAGCCCGGGGAAGGCCGCTGTGGCCCCGCGGTGTGGCAGGGCCCGGCAGCTCCAGCGGAGCCGGGGGGTGAGTCCCGAGCAGGGAGTGGCTGTAACCACCCACAGGGACAGAGGGGCAACCCCAGCCTCGGCGGGTGTTTGCGTTTTCTTGGGCTTCCTAGTGAGGAGGGCTTGGATGCGTTCGGTGGACTTGGAGCTGTTGGAACTAGCGTGGAGAAGTGTTTTGCGTAAGTGATGGGGGTGCAGCAAACAGAACGGCTTTTGACTGCAGAGTCTGTAAGAGGTGGCTGACAACTGTTAGGATGGCGTAAAGGATCAAGTTCTGGTTGTTTTATTTTGTTTCTGCAACTTAGACGCTCCTCTGCACACCCTGTAATAAGTCATTGTTTCTTTTTTATTTGGAGCCACAGATGGCGGGCGAGAAGGCGGCCAGTGAGAAAAAGCCAGGCGAGAAGGCAGCTGGTGAGAAAAAGCCGGGCAAGAAAAAGATGGCTGAGAAGAAGCCAGCTGAGCAGAAGGCAAGCCAGAAGGAAGTAGGTGAGAAGAAAAAGAAGATTAAGAAGCATCATGCCAGCCGTAACCCTGTCCTGGCCCGGGGTATCGGGAGATATTCCCGGTCAGCCATGTATGCTAGAAAAGCACTGTACAAGCGCAAGTACACTGCTCCAGAAACAAAGGTAGGACCACAACTGCTGCGTTCAAATAATCATGCTTTTCATGGTGACTTGAGTTTGAAATGTCGTGTTCCCCCTTTTCTTTGCCTACAGATAGAAAAGAAAAAGAAAGAAAAGCCACGCGCAACCATTACCAAGCCCGTGGGTGGAGACAAGAATGGAGGCAGCCGTGTGGTTAAAATCCGCAAAATGGTAAGAAAAAGAACTGGGACGCTCACAGTTCAAGGCTGTTATGTGTAACTTTTGACCAGATGATGCGTCTCTTGGCTGGCACAACGTAGCAGCCTCAGCCTGTGCCATGCTTCATGGAACTGTTGGCAGTTATCTCCTTGAGATACGGGCCCAGTGATTGTTGTTCTTGGGGGAGATACCAGTAATTTAGAGAACGATTAGTAGGCAAGAGTGGGTTCTCCTCTGCCATTTGCGTTGCTGTGCTGGATTGGAAGCATGTGGAGAAATACAGAGCTGGTGTCAGCTTTCGCTGTTGCATGATGGTACAGAAAATACTCGGTGTGTTCCTGAAGTGCTGGTTACAGCACAAAAAAAATCTTTCGGAAGGGTCATCTTTAGGGAAATAGTATCTCTTACAAAAGGAAGATTCTAAACTGTTTGTGAAAGCTTTCTGTCCTGTGGAATACAGGGTGGTACAACATTTTTGCTCCTCTTTTTCTACTACCAGCCCAGATACTACCCCACTGAAGATGTTCCTCGCAAGCTTTTGAGTCACGGCAAAAAGCCCTTTTGCCAGCACAAGAGGAGGCTGCGGGCCTCTATTACTCCAGGAACTGTTCTGATCCTTCTGACCGGTCGTCACAGAGGCAAGGTAATGGGGAGCTTCTTCCTCTTGACTCTCACAAGGGCTTTGCAGCATTTCTGTGCTGAAACCATTTTGACTGAGCAGAAGTATCCTGAATTTACCAGCTGATTTCACGGGACATTGATCAGCCACAAGATGCAAATCTGCGCATCTGCTTTTCTGTGAATTCTGTCTAGATGCTTTCTCTCGTCCTGCCTTTAGGGGAAACAGTCTTTAAACTAATTCTTCTATAGAGCTGGAAGAAAACAGGCTAGTCCAGTTGCTTAGACAAAATTAAGGGAGTCTTGCTGCAATGCAGAAGGAAAAGTGTTATATTAAGATGTGTTCTTCGTCTTAATGATGTTTACTAACAGGTCTTAACTGACAGCCTTTATTTTATTGAATTCTTTGGCTTTGATGTCACATTACTTAAAAGAATGCTGTTCAGAGAAGGAAAACTTGACTGCAAAGAATAAAATGCAACTGGGGGATGGCTCTGACCAGGTGATATGTTGTGGTGCTCTTCTGGTTTTTATCTAGTTCCTGCCTTTAACTTGTACAAAGAATTTGGGTGACAGGATGGCTGTCTCACTGTCCTGTAAAATAGACAAAATATAAAAAAACGTACTAATTGGCTCTGCTCAGCCTTGAATGATGAAGCATGGGGAGAGTCTGATCTGTCGTAGATGAGGTAACTGGTAAAGCTGTACTCTGAGAATTGTTGGTAGCTTGGCTTGTGTGGCAGTTACTTGCAAGTTGCGCCTGTGCCGGGATGCTTTGTCAATGCTTATACCAGTAACACAGGCTGCATGTGGGCATGGTCCCCATTGGGTTGCAGTATTTCAGAGTGCTGGGACCTGAGGACTGACGTCACATCTCATCTCTTTTCAGCGTGTCATCTTCTTGAAGCAGCTTGCTACTGGCCTTTTGCTTGTTACAGGTAAAAAACTTATACATGTGTGATGATATTTTTTGTTTGTTTGTTTTGGGGAGGGTTGTGGATTTGGGAGTTTTTAAGTTCAAGTTTGTCTCCGGGGTCAGTAGCGCTACAGATCTGCATGCAGATGGTTTGGTGCATCCTGAGTTCATGTAACTATGTGGAATCACATTTTGCAACTTTCCAGGGCGGAGGAGGGGAGATAATTATGCTTCAATATCTGACTACCTGGAAGAGATCGGGAAGCATTTTTTGGCTTTTTAGAGGCTATGGGGAAGGGCTTGTTGATTGTTCAGATTTTAACTGCAGAAACTCATCATCTCATACATTACAAAAATTCCACTTAAAAGCAGTGGTTGTTGCCAGGAAAGCTAACCTTGTTGTCTCTTCTGTCTTGCATCTGCCTTTAGGACCCTTGGTTATCAATCGTGTCCCTCTGCGTAGGGCCCATCAGAAATTTGTTATTGCTACATCTACAAAGGTTGACATCTCTGGAGTGAAAATTCCCAAGCATCTCACTGATGCGTACTTTAAGAAGAAGAGGCTGCGTAAGCCCAAGCATCAGGAAGGCGAGATCTTTGACACTGAAAAAGAAGTAAGGAACATGATTGTTCATTCTTTCTATATGCCCTTGTTACTTAAATCCAGGCTGGAAGGGGGTAAATACCATGACACAAATGGACAATTGAATTTTAAGTGGTCCTCAATAAAGTGAGGTAACACCATTAAAATGAGTTAATACAGCAGCATTGAGAGAACCCCCTTTTAAATTTGGGGATTCTTTTCTGCTTCTACCTTAGCAGAACAGCAGCAATGATTATTCCAGTTAAAGGTCTTTTTTTCACTGAGAAACACCTTTACTGTTTTCATACTGCCAACAGCGTGCTGCTGGCTCTGATACCTGCAACATAAGCCAAACAGTGGCTTCAGTTCTCTCTGCCACCTCCGGTCTCCTACCACCCTTCCCATATTTAGAACAAATGGAGAAAAGATTTCTTGAAAATGCCAGAACTCAGGGTTTGCCCTGAATTTTCTCATCTCCACAGAAGAGTCTGAAGTCAGTCTGCGGGATTTTAACATTATTCTTTTTACTTTCTAGAAATATGAGATAACAGAGCAACGTAAGTCAGACCAGAAGGCAGTGGATTCACAGATCCTTGCACGAATCAAGAAGGTGCCTCAGCTCCGTGGGTACCTGCGTTCTACATTCTGTCTCTCAAATGGGGTCTATCCTCACAAATTGGTGTTCTAACTGTTCTGAAAGCACCATATTAAATTTGAAGGGAAAAAAGCAAGGATTTCTGGTGTCTTCATTGCAATCCATAGTGGCACGTGTTGCACAAATCTTGCAATGAGTGTTATTTGACTAATAGGAAAACTGCTTGTGGCATGGAATTCTGAGGGGCTATATGTACATAGATGACTAGAATTTTGAGTGTATAAGGTTTTGGGTGTAGGGGTTTTGATTGGTTTGTTTCAGGTTTGTGGTTGTTGGGTTTTTTTTAACTAGTATAAACAGGAATTCAGCTTTCTTAACTATGAATGAGTTGGAGGGCGTGGGGACACCAAACAAAAAACAACAGGTTGTCTTTTGGGAATAGTGGATATAAATACTGGATTGACTACCCATCAGGACATGCTGCAGAATAAAATCCAGCCCAATGTCTGTGCTGACATATTTCTCTGCACCCTTACTGTGCTGAAAGCAGTGCTTATGGTATCTTTTGTGAAGAGCCAGGTCCTAGCAACAAACCACTGCTACATAACTCATTAGCATTTTAAAGCTTGTGTACAGCTTTGTTGAGATGGTTTTTCTGACAAACAGCTTTGATCCCTCAATCACCACATAAATCTCAGCAAATATAGCAATTTTTTAGAGGCATTTCAGGAGCTGTCTTGCATTTTGAAGTGGAAACACTGGAATACTCCAGAGTTTTGCAGGGTAACTTAATCATCCCTGGAACTATAACAAAATTTGGAATATATGTCCCTTCCGAAATGCTATATTTTTTTCCTGTTCCTTGTTTATCCATGTGGGATGTAATGCTTTTAGTCAGGAAGAGTACCTGCTTAGATCGAAAAGCAAAAGCATGATTCTTAATTCTGTAGGCTCACAAATGAGTTGAAGCAGAAGCCGTTTCTGCGAAAGGCAAGTATTTTTCTATCCTGGGAGGCTTCCAGAGGCTCAACAATTTTTCTTATCTCAAAAACTAGCAGAAAGTGAGTTGAGAAAGTTAGTCCTGTCTGGTTTCTTTTATCTGTTGAGGTCAGTTACCAGATATCTGGAAGAGGATGCTTGGGTAGTAATAGCTCTGCTCTTAAAAAAAACTGAGGATGTACGTATTAACAAATCTGGCACATTTGAGCTCTTTCTTGGCCAGACTTGGGCAGGAAATGAGGCTTATATAACAGCACCATCTGTCTTCCTATTAATTCTTAGCTGAAAGTAGCCAATGGGGTCAAACTTGACGGGGAGTAGAGATTTCATCAAATTCATACAAGCTTCAGGAAAAGGGGATAGAAAAGGGAATAAAGCAACCCTTGCTGAGGCAGAAGCCTGTAACATGTCACGTTCATGGGGAAGGAGGAATTGGGCTTCAAATGCTCCAGAGCCCATGAAAAAACTTGGAATACCTGGCTCGGTGGATTCACACACGAAGGGACTATGGTCATCTTTATAACTGATGCTGGCTGGTGTTAAAGGATGGAAGTATGTAGCACTCATTACTCTTCCACCATCTTCCTCTTGATAATTAACATGTTAAATATTAGTGTGGTTCAGTAGAGGGAGCCAGTGAACAAGCTTCATCCAAATGCAGAACTCCTGGTGGGGTGCGTGTCTCATGTTGCTCCATGATACCTTCTGCACTCTCGTGCTCCAGGAAGATGTTCTTTATGTTTCAGTGTTATTGGAACTACATCGGTGATCAGTTACGTCTTCTATTGTATGTGGTTTGGTGGTTAATGGGTATAGTCAGGTTTCTGAAGTTGATGTGAGATTTTACTGCAGTGATGGGACTGGCCTGTTTGCATAAATCAGCTCTAAAAAGATACAAATGTGTTGCACGCATCTCACTGCTAGTACTAAGATAAGTTTACTGATACTACCAAAGAAAGATCTTAACCCAATATGCTTAGAAAGCTCACTTAAAGGAAAAATTATATGTGGGAACATTTAAATGGGAAAAGTCCAAAAAGAACAAGTAGACCTCTTGATCAATATAGCTCATAGCAACATGTGGTATCGCAAAGTCTGCAAGCTGAGATTCAGTCACACGGTTGTGGTCTGAGAGAACACTTAAGAGGTACTAGTGCTTCAGTCGTTCCCTTTCCCTCTGGGAATGGGGAAGTTGTAGTTACAAAATAGCCCTATGGCCTAGTCTAGGAATAACTAGGCCTTTAGATACAATGGTATTTTCTATAATTATTGATTACTCTAATGTGTTGCTCATTTGTGTATCAGAAGACCTGAAATGATACATGGAACCATTAACCTTGTTTACTGAATGGGGAGGCTTTTGTCTCCCAGTATGCTGTCAGGAGGTGATTTGGTAATACAGTTCAGTTGTCTTCATAGGTCCTGGTATGGAGAAATGGTCTCAGGTGCTGCCGTTGCCTCCCTCACCCCAGTCCTGTCACTTGTCTGACTAGGTGGTGACCAATAACACAGCCCTGCAAGGTGGGGAGAGAGAGGGAGGAATGAATATTTTCATGCTGGTTTAGATCCCTGAACTGAGTCACTGTGGGACCAGATGAATGTTGGTCTCGGCACAAAGGGGCGTGGGAGCAGGCCTGCTTCTGGGGGTGCTACCTGTTAAGTAAAATTTTAACAGCAAATGATGCCTTCACAGTGCTGAGCAGCTCCTCGGGCTTTGCTGCAGAAAATGGAGATGGCAAAACCCTTGTCTTTCATAGGGAGAGGCAGCCGGTGGACAGCTGTGATTTGTCTCTCTTAACCTTTGAAATATTTTCCTTGAGTTCTGTGAAATCTGGCTTTTTCTGAAATGCTCTGGGGTGGGGGATGGAAATGAGGAAAAACAAGGACTGTGCAGATGACCAACACAGAAAAAAAGTGAATATTCAGAAGGATTTTTCAATCTAGATAATACTGACCACTACCTGAAAAATACTTCCACCACATAAAGAGCTTTTGTGTGTGTTCTCGCTGTCCTGCAGCTTTTCTCATTCTGAGCATGTAAACAGTTCTGCAGTCCTGGCTAGCTGAGTCATTGCTTTTCACTGAGCATCCCCCACAGAAGAAGCTAGAGACATCCAAAGCCCCAGTCACCCAATCAAAAGTGCTGGAGATGTGCAGGTCCAAAAATAGTGACAGACTCAACCACAGCAGCACTTCATTAGCATCAAATATGCTCTTTGCTTCAGCTGCCTAATAAAGTGATGTGTAATTATAATAAAGCATCCTTTTGAGAGGAAAGATAGAGGGATGTTGGCTTTCTCAGGGAATTGGTAGTAAGATGCAATGCCTTATCATCTACAGGCACCTATTTTTACCTATTAGCTGCCTCTGAAATGACCTGGTGGATTCAGTCCAGCCCAGAGAGGCTATGTCCCAGCTGCTGTGTTGGCAGGCAGTGTCAGGGAGGCAGACACTAGCTTTGCTTCTGAGACTCAGAGCCTTAAGAGAAACTGAGGCTTATTTGCAAGACAAAGTATTTTCCAGTGCCAGGTTTGTGGAGAATGTTACCTTTGGCATTTCAGGTGCAACATACTTGGTTTTAACTTTAATTAAGAGCAAGACACTATGGCCGGAATGTGAAAGTGCTTTTACAGGACTACCACACGTACCATTTTGGCCAGGTGTTGAGGAAAATATCCCAAATGCCCAGAGGTCCAGTGATCAGCTGCTCAGTTCATCTATGCTATAGAATACCTATAGGATGTGCCTTGTCATGCAGGGACAGCTGAACCTTTTTCCACCAGCATATTTCCACCTGATCCCTGCCCTTCCTCTCCTTGTATTTCACAGAACTGTTGCGACTGGTATACCCAGCCCCACTTCTGCAAAAAGTCATTCTGGATCTCCCCACAAGCTCAATAAAAAATGAATAGAATTTGGGGACAGTTTCTTTGTCTTCGCCACTGGGAAGAAGCTCTGCTTTAGCCTGACAGAAAATGCAGGCAAGATCAGCTGAGAAACCATTCATAGAGAAGAGCTGGCCTAGGCAGCCTGCCTCTAGCAAATGCTAGATAACTTTTTCCACTCTTCTCCAAATGCTGATTCCCATCTCATTTTAAATGATTCAATCATTAGAAACCCCATCCAAATGGACTTTACTAATATAATTTGTTCCAGATTCTCTGTATATTCTTCTTGCAGTAGATTTTATTTCTTGTCTTTCAGTGACGAGGGCTTCCTGGTCTCTCTTTATGAAAAACAGCTGGTTTTTAAGATCAAAACTGTTTTTTACAGTTCTCTAACCAGCGCTTAAAACTCCAGGCGAGCAATTACCAGTTTGAAACTGGACAGCAGAGTTCTGCCCTGTCCCTGGTTCACTGTGCAGGCTGTGTTACTGAGGTCTCTTAAAGTTCCATTAGGATAAGAGATCACACCATTTTCCTGTGCTGTTTAGGGGATTAAGAAGCATGCCAGTCTACAAATATCAGTGGCTCCTACGATTTTATCAGCTCTGTCACAAGATGGACACATAGGCAGCTTAGTCTGAGAGATCTAGAACTACACAGAAGAGTCATGTAAACTCCACTACACTTTCTTCTGTCATTATTGTCCTAATGGGTATAGGATTAAGAGCTCCTGCTCCTATTCTGGTTTGGAGACAGCATCTGAAGTTCTAGTGACTTGTGTGGGAATGTGAGGATACAGGAAAAGGGGAACTATTTACCTGTTAATTTGATTTCTCCAGTTCTCCTGCATTACAGTCTGCACTAAGCACTTGACAATTCATTGTTTAAGCAATTAAAGCAATTAAATCCATATTTTAATAAGGACTTATTCATAATAGTTCTCGCTATTTTTTTTCCCTCATTGTTCAGGAAGCCACTAATTGAACAAAGCAAGCCAGTCCCACTGGCTGTAGTCAAATCTTGCACTGAGTCATGCAAGAGGGTTGGTCTGTGATGGTTATACGTGGAATTTAATATGCTTGCCAATAAGCAACCATGAAATTTCTTACTTGTTTAGTTGCTTTTTCATAGTTTGTTTGTTGTTGGATTGGTTGGTTTTTAGATCAGACCAGTTTTGACCTTCTCACAGATGAAAAGTCATAAAACATTTTTGTCAGCTGACTGCCTTTTTTGGCCCATTTTATCCTGGTTTTTTCCCCTTTATTTCAATGTTTATCTTTCTCAGTGGAAATGACTTTATGTGATAGATTATACACACAGCCAGCAACTTCTATGACCTAACCGTGCTTCACACTATACCAGACATAAATACTTATTAGTAGTAATAATGAGAGAGGAAGCATGGTAGTCAAAATATTACTTGACATTAAAGAAATCCGATTTTTTTTCTCAGCTCTATTGATTTTTTGTGTGATCCTGAGCAAGTAACTTAATTTCAGTGAGGTCAGTGTTCACATACCTGCAGAATAGCAGTAATACTTTCTCATATTGGGTCTCAAGAAGTGTTTTAAACTTCTGCAGACGTACAATTTATGACAGTGCTCTAAAGTACATAAAAGAATAAAAAGTCTATGCTTGGATGACACTGAGGAGGGAACCTGATCCATTATTCTAATATCCCCCTACTGAGATTGTATCGACATTTAATACTAAAAAACAAGAACATTGTGTGGTGTTGAAGACTGGCACAGGTGGCATGAGGAATACATGTTTTCATATTCCTATTTATCAGTTGTAATTCATTTTTTGCAGAACTTAGTCCATTATATTTGTACAGGACAGTACAGCTAAAAGCTTTAGTCTCTGGTGACGTTATGTGTTTCTGCATTTTGCCCAATTAGCAGTTCTTAGCGCTTTGCCTGCAGAATTTTTTTAATGATCATAATAAACAGCTTCTCATACTTTACATACACTGAGCACATTGGCCTCATGACAGCAGAGGTAAAACCTGTCATTGTAACACCAAGAAACTGTATACAAAGGTAAAATGATTTATTCAGTCCATTGGAGCAAGCCAGTGGGATGCAGAGAACCACACCAAGTAGTGCTAGGAAAGGCTTTAAACCTCATGAAGAAAATAGGAGACTAAACCAGAAGCAATTACATCTTCATCTATTTTGTCAGTCCTACTTGATCTAGAGGTTTTCCACTCGCTTGACAGATGCACTTAGGATGTAATTGTTTTTAAAATTAAGGCTTTCAGATATCACCATGTGCTATACATGGTATCCTATGATTCAAAATGCACATTTTCACATGAGGAAATAAAATACAAAGATAAAATGTACCAAAACAGACCTAGGCAGCAAGCTTATGTCCTTGATAAACAAGGCAAAAAGATAATTTTTCAGAACAAGGAAACATGAAGGCCCTGAAAAGAATGATGCATCCTCAAAATGTTTCACTGGAGATGTTTAGGTAAAATCAGTATTCACATTACTGATGTGAATGTCCTGCTAAGCTGAAATGAAGATCTATTTCATGGAATTTCATAGAAATTGGTGGGTAACTATAACTGTTCCTTAAAACAAGCACAAAAGTAAACAAATACCCCTCTAGCATTAGAGAACTGAAACAACAGCAACTATTACTCAAATGACAGGCACATGGCAAAGCTTCTGTACATTGCACATTATCCACATGGCTTCCCTCTGGACTGACAGAGAAAGTGCAAAAAGGGCATTTGAAATCTGAAGCTTTGTGTTTGTGTGAGAGAAAAAAAAAAAACACATGCGCATACTAGGGACACGGAGAAAAAGGAAAATGCATTTTGAGACTGCTGATACAAGAGAAAACTCTGAGAGTGCTTTTTTTTTCTTTTTTTTTTTTCCCAAAATTCTGGCTTTGGTCAAAGCACTGCACAAAAATCTGTGGTTTACTGAATCCAACACTCTAGGAAAGAAGACTTTGTCATGCTTTGTGAATAAACAGGACTTCATCAAGGCAATGCCTAGCATCATCATGTAACTGTCTTCTAACACAGGCAACCCATTAATCTGCAAACTGGCTGATAGCTTGGATCAAAAAAATGAAAATAATACAAATAACATCACAAATTATGTGGCTTGGGCTTACTTTAAATAACAGCTGATTTCACAAGTACCTGAGAAGGGTGTCCCAGCGTGAGACAGTCAGTGCAGCTGTCTCCTGGGGATTTATAAGGTTACTCATTAGAATTTCTGTCATTCTTCCCATCCTGTCACCTGAGCTGCATCTTTTCATGTCATTCAACTGGCCACTGCACCAAGCCTGGTTAGACTGGATAATCAAGCCTAAGAAATGTTTTTTTAATGTGTTTGTCATGCACAATCAACAACCATATGACAACAATCTGGAAGAATGGAGGAATGAGCACAATACGCGTAATATGGTCACTATTGCCTGTGAAAGGCTGGGCTGATGCTGTCTAGTTGTGAACCAATAATCTAATGAAGGTGGTGATGCTGGTGTAGTCCTCCAAACAGTCAGTTGGCTTTGGATGACTGAAGATAGCACTGCTCTCAGTTCTTCTGTTGATTGGTTGCTGGTGGAGTTATTTTAGTTGAAGGGCAATTAACTGTTCTTCATGGTTTATCTGTAGGCTGCTTGTGGTGATGTTCTTTTTAAAGAAACACTGCTGTGTTTTTTAGCATAAAGTCAAGGGTTTATAAAGCAATTCCAGAAAAGACTGTCAAGACCAGGACTTTATTAGCACTTGACATTCCACTGCAGCATTCATAAACTCAACTCTACAATATTACAAATGAAGAAACTGTCTTACCTGTAGCAGCATGAAAAGATTTTCAACCATCCTGGTTTCATCTGGGGGCCACTCCATCACAAATCTGTGGAATGATGAATTATTTGGCCTTTACTGGTTTATGCCATCTGGCTGCAAGGAACAGAGGGAAAAACAGGTGAGTCATATTGAGCATAGGAAGATTGCACCTCTCACAGAAAACAGCAACATCTCTTAACTAACAAAACCACAGTAGACATCTATATCCTTTTCTGTTTGTCGCTCATGTTTATATCCCATCAAGTTGCTCACCCAGTGTGACTTTATTGTATAATAGTTCTCACTCTTCCTTTAAAAGTAGATTATTGGCTGGAAATTAGAGGAAAGAGATACTAGAAAGAACAGAAGAAATGCTTCAATGAAGAAAGGAAGGGGAGGAAAGCACTATGGGAAGAGCACCTTTGAAGATGTGGGCACTTATAGCTGCAAAACAACACCACACAGAGAGCAAAATTGTTCTCCCCAGAGGAAAAGGCATTCCAATTTGTGCTGCATGGTTTCAGTTCTCAATTAGTGGCTTTCAGTTTTAAGTTTGTTTTGAATGCCTGTCACCATTGAAGAGAAAATCAGTACAGACTATAGCATTTTCTCAGGCCAGGGATTTACTGACCTGGCTTCCTCTTCTTAGGAAAAAGGGTAGTTAGTGCTGCAATGCCTGTGAAAGCCTGCTAATTAAGGCTTCACAGGATCTTGGAACTGATTTGTGAATTTCAAGTAAAAGACAAAGATAATAAAAGTTCAAAAGCCACCTCCTTTAAAACTCTCATTTAAAATCCTGCTTTGACTCTTTTCTTTGGTGTCCTGTTGTTTCAGATAGTCAGATAGGTCTTTCAATAGTCACTGTTATCTCTTTCATAAGACTCTCACAACTTATCCTTACTTAGAGATGTGCTTATGAAAGGCAAGTCATTTTGGGTGAATAACATGTAATGAGTTGTGGGTTTTATTCTCAATAATATGCTAACTCAGCATGGGTGACCAAATAGGGTTTTTTGTCAGGATTGGCTTACCTTTTTCTAAAACTTATACAAAGACCCGGCTCTAGCCTTTTATAGTAAACAGCTGCCTCAGGCCTTTCATTCTGGATGACACCTACAAAATATGGCTGATGGAAGCAAGCTGGCAAAATTCTGCTTCTTGCCATCTATGAGTAATTCCTCCATCATTCCCTCCATCACTACCTCTCCCTGTGGACAAACTATTACATGACATTCCCAAAACTGCCTTTTTTTTTTTTTTTTTTTAAATCTTTTTCCTTCCTACAGGTCCTTCTGCTTTCTCCCTGCCATGGGTATGGAAAGTGCTTTCAACAGAATATAGAAAATATCAAATGGACTATGAAAACCACCTAATCCTGCACCATGAGATCAGCTAAGTCCCAGTCAGGCCCAACAGATACTTGCCTACTGCATTGCTGAAGCCCTCCATTAACAGAGATTCCACAACTTCAGAAGGCAATCCAGTCTCCTGCTGAACACGCCATACCAATGGGAAATGTTTCCTGATGTCCGCCCTGTATCTCCCCAGTTGCAGTTTAAGCCCATGGCTTTTTGTCCTGTCAACAGCAGCTTACTTCTTCTCTGTGCTTCAGCCTTTCACACATTTGTTACCATGTCTCCTCTCTGCCTTCTCTTCTCAAGACTGAACATATCAAATCCTTTCAAACTACCCTCATAAGCAGTATTTTCAAGATGTCTGATTGCTCTCATCAGGACTTTCCCCAGCCCATCCATGAGCTTCTTGAAATGCGGTGATCAATTCCAAATGCAGCTCTCCAAGTGGTGCTTCCTGTTTAGCTTTTAAGCAGTTCTGTTCTGTGTCTGTAAAACATCACAGCAACATTTTGTTTTTGAATGAAGCTTACAGCTGCCACAGAATTATAGATCATACGAAAAAATAAGTAATATAGACAAATTCTTGCCAGTCACAGTAATCCCTGCTTTCCACCCCCTTACCTATTCATACATTTCATTTTACTGTATTTATTATATGTATTTTAAACTCTCAATGTAAAAATATTCTTAACCTTACCATATGATGGATTTGGACTGAGATATGCAAATGAAATTAAACTAGGCTAATACTTATAAGTTTTCCTAGATAGTTTGATGTTCTGGTACTCTAAAAAGCCATGAAATCTTATAATTCATTTTACTCCTAAAGTGTTTCCTGTAACAAATCAAGACTTTTATCAACAGGAAATGAAAAAGCCAAGATGCACTCATTTCAATTTTTTGATCAGTTCTGCTTTGTCACAGAGGAAAAGCATCCTCATTTGTGAAGAGTAGCTCCTGAAATGGAATTGTTTGAAGTCAGGTTGGGGTAGGCTGATTATTACTCTAGCAGAAAAATGCTGAAGCAGAGTGTTGGTGGCCCGGCCACAGGGAGCTCATCCCTGCCTCAGCACCTGCAAGTACAAGGTATGACGCTTCCCCACCTTGTGATGCAGCTGCAGCTACTATCCCCATGCTTCACGTTTCCATCAGGCTTTGGTGATGTGAACATCCTTATCCTCCCCCGGGAAGTCTGATGGCAGGTTTGACAACATGCTTCAATCAGCGCTGAATGAACATTTCAGGGAGTCTAATGAATCAGACACAAACCCTGGCAGATCACCGCACCCATCTCCTGTAGGAGTCGTGGACAGGGAGTTAACATCCTGTTTGCCTGTTTGTGCACAGGGGCCCTCCACTGGGACAGCAGTGTGATCCTGAGGTCAATGCATCCAATTTTCTGTATGTACTGAGGACTGGACTTTACATTGTAATTACCCTTAAAATACAAGCGTGAAGTGTCCATACTATTTAATGTAAAGGAGGGAAATATATTTAATTTAAAGATGAGAGGGCTTTAACCTCTTTAACTGGTCCATTCTCATTTTTTAACTATCGGAGTTTTAAAATTATGATATAGGGCTGTGACTCCACGTGGGACTTTACTAAATCACTAAATTATTTAGTGATTTTACTAAAATTAAAGCTGAGGTCTTTAAACACAAAAGAGAAAAAAAAAAGGACATTTTAGATGTCTGCCTTGGAACAAAGGACATCTTTGAGTAACAAGGCAATGCTCCTAGAATAAAAAACAAAAGTCTGCATGTTCTGTGTCAGTTACTGGAATTCTTTCTTGTTATCAATGAATAGCCCTCAAACACGGAGATTTGCAGGATTAGGATTTCAACCCATATACTTGGGAAATTATAGAAAATTATTGAAACACAAATGTAGAAACTCAAACTATTTCTTTATAGTCTAATAGAAAACCAGCTTATGACACTTTTTCTTTCCAAGAGTTTTAAATAAAACTTTGTGTAAAATATGGGGTAAATATGAAGGTAGAGACAGTTCTGATGAAAGATATATTTTGTTTTTGTATCCAAGTATCAGCCCTACCTCTGTGCTGACCACTTTCAGCATTGCAATCGCATTGCCAAGCGGTCCTTCTCCCTTTTACAAGAAGAAGAAAACACTGCCGATCTTGCAGCATACACTGATCAGAAAAACTACCATTTTTGTAACTAATTCTCAAGAACTGATTTTAATATCCTCAGATCTTGGCCAAGCTATTGGGAATTTTGTCAATTTAACATTACAAACCCTGAGAAACACTTTATAAAGTGGACCTTGTAATAATTTGTATGATTATATAAATCCACCTTGTTAACTTTATATTTTTACAGTATTGAGCAGAATATTGTAGCAGACTTTTCTTCATTTATTATTTTCCTCATTTTACTGCACCAGTTTTCAGGGAGGTTGAATTTTAAAACAGTACCGAATAGCTGTATTTAAAACCTACCTATTTTTGGATATTAATAATGAGTCTTCTGAGACATTAGAGATTCAGAAATTCAGGACAACCACTAAGGGATCTATTCAGCTCCCAACCACTCTTCCTCACTGATGGGCAGCATTTAAACACTTCCCTCCATAAAAGGCTACTTGCATTAAATTCTTGAATAAGAAAATGAGACATGAGTTTACCAAGAGTAGCACTAAATGCCAGATTTCTTTGGGTCTGCATGTGAAATACCGCAAACAGAATTTAAGCATAAGTTGTTATTTCATTTACAAGCCCAGCATGAGTCAACCATATCACACAGCTGCAGAGAAAGCAAAGATGATACTGAGACACTTAACAGGAGTACTGCATAGAAGACACAGGCATCTGTCCAAACCATTTCACACTAGTAAGGCTTCATCTAAAGTACCAGCAGCTCAAGAGAGATGTGGACAAGTTGGAGGAAATCCCAAAGAGCAGAAGAATGGTCAGACATCCAGAGCATATGGCCTACAGAGAAAGTTTGAAAGGACTGGGATTATTTAGTGCAGAGATGATGAAGAGGAATTGTGGTCACAGCCTTCACACGTGAAAAAGACTGCACTTAAGAGGAAGGAAATAAACTGTTCCCTGTGCCTACAACAGCTGTTCTCTGTGCCTACAAAAGCTGAAAAAAAAATTAAAAGGCTTAAATTACAGTAACACAAGTTCAATTAAGCATTAGGAAACTCCCTAACTGTAATGACAATTCAACAATGGAAGAGATTGCAGGTGGAGTCTCCATCAGTCTAGATGGGACAAGTATGTGTCACAAGTAGTGTAGTTACAGCTTGGGTCACAGCACTGGATTAGATTGCCTCTAAGAAAACACTCCAGCATTTTTATTACAATTCTATAATTTACATTTGTTTCATGTCCAATTTAACTAAGGCTATGTTTGTAAGGTAGGTGATTCATACTCATGTTCCCTGTAATAAAATTGTCCTTATTAATTTTAATAAAAATCTCTTTTTATTTGTTCTTCCTTCCTCAAGCCTACCTTGCTATCAGTCAGAGCCTTCTTCAGAGATTATTGCTAATATATCAAAATGAGAAAAATGTGAATAATTTTCCTTTGCAATTAAAATACCTTTCTGAAGTTTGAAATTATTTTATTTCACTGTCTAGTTTGTTCTTTCTCCTCTGTCAAATACTGATTTTTTCCACTTCACTCCTTTCTAAGTTTTAACTTGGAGAAAAATGAAGAAACTGTATTTCTTAATCACAGTTAGTGTGCCAAGAAATGCCAGTATTCCTTGCATAGTG
Source organism: Haliaeetus leucocephalus (assembly GCF_000737465.1). Classification (NCBI taxonomy): domain Eukaryota; kingdom Metazoa; phylum Chordata; class Aves; order Accipitriformes; family Accipitridae; genus Haliaeetus; species Haliaeetus leucocephalus. The sequence continues at coordinate 2,358,011 of NW_010973276.1, forward strand.
GCCTTATTAATGATGGCATTTGGGCTCTCTATATAACATGTACTAAGCAGAAGAGCCAGGATTCAGGGTATGGAAATCTGGTTATTGCAGACCACATAAAAATAGCAACTATTTCTTCTGTTTCACACATTTCTTAGTGCCACAATGGTCATTAAAACTGAAACTGCCATTTCTAAATTAACAGAAAGATGTACAGCAAAGTCTTAGGACGAAAAGAATTTCCACCATATGTTATAGCTGTTAATATAAAATTAAACTGGAGGGCGAGACAATGTTCCTTTAAATTCCATTACATAATAGGCAAATGGTCAATTCGAAGCATGAATGGTGAATTTCCATTTTCAGCTCACAGGACTGAATTTTTGCTCACAGACCATGAGCATCTTCTGCTAAATCTCAGCAACCGTGATGCCCACACAGAGAAGCACAGGGGCACATTCTGCTGCAGGACCGGAGACCTGCACGTAGAGAAGCTCGTTCCAGAATCCGGCCGCCAGAGGCAGTCACGACCACAGCCACAGCAGCTGTAGACAGCTGCCCCATCTGCTCAAAAATAATTAAAGCAAAAGACTGGTTTTCTGTACAAGCCTATTTACAAGTTAGGGGGTTTATTTCTTCAGCTTGATGATTTGTGTCACAAAGCTATTCTAGTCTGTTTTTTAAGTCGCACCATCTCCCATAATGTAGTACAAGACTTCTTTGTAGTTACTGCAGTACACCTCTGAATGCTACATTGAAGTTACAGTGGCTGACGTTTTCTGGTGACATGCAGAACAAAAATAGGTTTTTTTTTTTCATTATATTATACAACACTTTCTGCAGCAGATGCCACACAAACTGCATTATATTTGCTGAATTCATTACAGGGCCCTAATATTGAAAATTTCATGCAGAAAGCTATGTCAGCATTCCCTGCTATGTAAGCTTATAGATTGCACAACATACTGTTAATTCCTGAATGGCGGGCACCTAAAATAATTTAGTAAATCTTACATTTACTAGTAATAACTTTATTTACCTGCACTGAGGCAGGACAGGACACATTTCTCAGTTTTATGGCATTAGATTAATTCAATAACTGACTTTTAACTTTGAATTGTCAAATCAATACAATTCATAAGAACTCCAAATAAGCAAATACATAACTATAAAATCCTAAACATCCCTTGTGTTCAGCTTGGGATGTCTTCACACAAATACGGCTAAAAGGGATTTCTAAAACGTCTGCACAATCTCCAATTGACAGTTAAGTGGCTGGCTTTTCACTCAGGGGCAACTCAGGTTACTTACCACACAAAAACACGTGTATCGGGATCCTCGCTGTGAGAAATTGTTCACCAGCCCTCAGTTAAATGACAAAGCACAGCCTCTGGCCAGTATATAATTTAGCCATGCACCTCTTCCTCTGCTTAGCCTGGTATGAATGTACCCAGAGTTACACATACCTCTCTTCTAGCTCTGTCAGCTCCTTATTCAAATACAAGGCCTTGGTTTGTATTTCAAAGCAATTAGTGGATTGAACCGACAGCTATATCAAACCCTGAGTCTCCATCTGGGAGCTACTGTGACAACCATATTCCTCTGGGATACAGCAGACCAGAAGGCCTTGGAAAGAGCATGTGAGAACTGGAGACAATTTTCAGCCTGGGGGTTACCCAGCCTATGAAACAGTCTTTGGAGAACAACAGATACATCCAAAACTCGGCCACCTCTAGAGAACACTGCAAATCTTTTCTGTTGACAAGCCTTCCTGGCATGAGTGTAGCTTGTGAAGTGAACATCCCATTTTACTCCCAGCTCTGCTATTTGTATCAATTTTGTGGAACATATTCAACTAGTACCATGATAGTATTACAAAATCTAAAGACAGAATTTTTTTCAGTGTTACTCCCACTAAAATGCATACATACTTTGCATTTCTCTTCCTTTATTCTTGTCTCATATGAATGAATGAAAACAATGTAAAACTCCTACTCTGGTAACAAAACAATACCACAAGTCACCATCTTGTAATGAAATATTGTGACTAATCTAGCCTCAGCAGCTTTCCCATTCCTCCAAGGAGACCTTGTGAGCCCAGCTTATCTTAACTGCCAGAACTCAGCTGCCATGTCACACCTGCTGTAAAATCTTCAAATCTCAGCATTCTCTCTCTTCTGAGTACTAGCAGGGCTCCCACGGGAGGATCAGGGTGGATTTCATATCTATGGATATGTCCATCCCATCTGCAGCCATTGTTCTCTGTGTCACATCTTGACCAAAAATAACAGATGCCCATGAATGGTCTCTCCCTTACAAAAACATTTGATACTAACTCTCCATACTCCCCCTGTTAAAAAATGACACTCTCTATCACAGAGGCAAATAATATCTATTGCTATAATAAAACCAAGCCTGGAGACTCTTCTGCTCTCCAATACATGAATAGCAGTGATAACCTCCCAAATATAGTGTACTGAGCTATCACACAGATCCGTAAACAACTGCTCGTATGAACTTAACTGAACCCTATGTTCTCTGAACCGGCCTCAAAGACAAACTATGCAATTGTGTGAATGCTCATGCTGCTCAATCAGTGATACGAAGATGCTTTGTGTGGGTCGTCAGTTGGGTGGTGGTCCATTAAATGGAAAAAATGCTTCTTCTCAACCAGATTTAATAGGACATAAAGCATTAGCAGCAGATCTCATTTTACTACGGCTTTGAAGACACTTTTCCTCCAATACCACAGCACATTTGTTTTAATGCACTGATATATTAAATAATTTAATCTGATCAAACAGGTAAATAAGTCTGTAGTGCTCCATCTCTGTTCTGTTGTGCACAGTCACTGTTTCATGAAAAGCAGCCACTTGCAATGGGAATCCCCACAGTAATTATACACTAAAAATATTTAATATTTATCATCATGTCTTTCTCATTAACATGATTTGTCTCACAAGCACGTACTTTGCTGAACAGTCAGGTACAGCTGCCTGTGACACTGCGCCTCTCTGAACAGGCTCGGGTGGAGGTCTGAGGCAACTGAGTGTGAAATTAGACTGATGGGAAATGGAGACGGTTACACGATGCTGCCCAAAAGAGAGAGACTGAGAGAGAGAAGGGTCAATTTTTCTTTGGATCTCCTTTTTCCCACACATGCTGTAGCGCTGTGAACATTTTGCTTCGCACCCTCTGGCATCCTCATCAGATAGATAGATCTGGAAGTATGGATTTGAAGGGACATACCTGCTTGCTCACAAGTCCTTCAGGGAAAAGGCTCTCTGAGAGGTGACAGGATTCCTTCGAGGAGGTGACGGCGGGGCAGACAAGGGAGGGGAAGCGAGAAAGGGAGGTCATTCTGGAAGGAGAGGAGGGCAGACAAAAAAAGGGTGACCAGAGGTGCCAGGAGCGGAGAAACTACCCTGCGGGGAACGCGAGGCACCAAGAGGGATCAGTCCTGAAGGGAAAAGTGTCGTTTCAGGGGAGCCCTGAGCAGCCAAGGTGAGGCTGTAAGAGGGAAACTCTGAGGGGAACGGCCTCACCCTCGGGGCAAGGAGCCGAGGGAGCAGCTGTGGGGCGAAGGGCTGAGGACAAGGGCCTTTGGGTGAAGGGAGGTGAGGCGCTGAGGGGAGCGGCCCGGGGCGGGGGAGCCGGGAAGAGGCGCTGAGGGGATCGCCCCTCGGGGCGGGGGCGCGGCGCGGCGGTAGCCGCCCTTGGGGGCGGGGCGTCGGGGGGCGTCGCCCGAG
>NW_010973276.1:2361748-2372038 GCF_000737465.1 Haliaeetus leucocephalus
CCCCGCGGGGCTGGGAGGGGGGAGGGTGTATTGTTCCTCGCGCGGTGCATGCCGGGCGCGCCTCAGCCCCCAACATGGCGTCGCGCTGTCACCTGTGTGTGTGAGGAGGGAGCGGGACGCGGTGGCTGCGGGCGGGCACGGCGGCTCCCGGAGGTCCCCGCTCCGCTGGCGCCGCGGTGGCAACGCGCCGCTCCTCGCTGCTCCCCACCGCCCTCCGGCTGTCCGGCACCCAGGCCGCTGGGGACCCCCCTGCCCCCGCCCTGCCCCCGCCATGGGGGGGTAGCGGGACCCGCCTCGCCTCAGCCCTGCGGAGCCCCCCCGCCGTCCGCGCCATGGGGTCCCCGGCGGGCGCCTCGGCGGCGGCGGCCACCGACTCGGCCCAGTGGCTGTCGGTGAAGGAGGAGACCATCTTCCTGCATGACGGGCTGATCCGGGTCACCGACCTGGCCGAGCTGCCCAGCGAGATCATTGGGGTGGCCGAGCCCGGCGACACCGAGCTGGAGGTGAGGCGGGCCCGCGGCCCCCCGAGCTGAGGGGCGGGAGTAGAGGCTTGGGGGCGGTGAGGAGGATGCCCTCGGGGGAGGGGGGGCAGTGGCAGCGGGGGTCTGAGGCGAGGAGGAGGATGGTGTTGGGGGGGGACGCAGGGAGAATGACTAGGGAAGGAGCGGGGGGGGGCCGGGGTGGAGAATGGTGGATGCGGATGCAGGGGGAAGGATTTGGGGTATGGAGCCAGCTGGTATTGAGGCAGTCTACTTGTTTTAAGTCAGTCTAATTTATTTCAAATAATGATGAAAGTGGAGCTGGGCAGGAGGGTGGTGAGGCGCTAATGAAGATGGAGGGTGAAGTATTGGTGCTACTTCCTTGTTTTGAAGCAGTAGAGTTAGGAAATCCGAACCACGCTCGTGTATTTCAAGGTGGCCTTTGGCTCATTTATTTTTATTCATGGTTTTGTATCTTTTTGCTGTTACTTTTAGATGGCTTGTAATTAATCAGCCTTACAATAAGATGCTTAGGGTACTGGGGTGTCTGGGTGTTTTATTTAGGCTGTTGACAGTGATCATTATTGAAGAGCCAGGAGGGCAGCTGAGATTTTCATTCCAGCTTTTTACCGTCTCAAAACGCCTGGTCGTTTTGGCTGCAGGCAGATGGTACAGCTGTTTTACCTTATGAGGAGACGGTGAAGGACTGAATGTCACGGATTGTAGGTTGCATCTATTTTGTAGACTGCATTTTTTTTTTCTTCCCCTGTATGCCTCCCTTCTCTTCTTTCACCCCGCCCTCTTCTCCAGCAATGTGGCTTGCAATGACACAGGGTCTTTGTCAGAGGAGCTGAGTGGTGTGAGCTGAGAGGGGATGGTTCAGCAGGAGCTTTATCTGTGTGCTATGTTAGGTCACAAGCATTTAGGCCGCAAAACCCTTTAGTGAGGCTTTGGCTGCTAACTGGGGTGTTGCTAAGAAGAACTCGTGAGCCAAGCTTGCAGTTTTGACAACATCATTGTTCGCCTTGTGACGTGAAATCTTTATGGTGTTTATGAAAACTTCCCACAGCGTTATCTAAGGAAAGATATTTTTTGCTGAGTATGTGTTTTCTTTTCTGTGTGATGTGACACTGGGGATTGGGATGGGAACATTAGCTGCTCCCATGAAATGGATGTTGGCAAATATCACATGAACAGGAAAAGAGAGACTTTTAAGGTGGATGACTTATTTCTGTGTGTATAAACATGGAATGATTCTCCCTTGTGATCAGAGTCTACTCTGGCATTCAATGCAGCTTGTATTCAAGAAAATATTTCTATTCCATTACATAGTTCTTGAAGCAGCATCGAGTCTAATAACCATGTTAGAAAAATAGATGTTCCCACAGCATTATTTGTGTTATATCATAACAAAGGAGATATCCTTTAAAAAAAAACCCTCAAACCAAACCTTATTTTTAAGATCTTGCAAGCTGGACTAGAAGTATGTTCCAGCATGAAACTTGACATACAGTTTCACTTGACAAACACTTTAGCTCTGGAGAGTTTTTTGTTAGTGCTAGGAATGTCTATGAAACTGTAATTGTTTGGGGAGATGGGGATGGAATTAGTGTTACTGTGTCTTGTCCTGTATGACACTTTCATAATGAGTGTTTCAGCAATCCAGTGCCACTGATTCACGTAGTTTTTCCTGTTCCAGAGATGTTTTTTTTCTGTTGTGCATGTTTGCAGTGTGAAACTTTAAAATAAATAAATAAATAAATAAGACTTTTTGCTATGGTACTTATTTTGATCTATAGTCTTAAGTCACAGAATATTACAGCATTTTATTTCCTTCCACTGAAAGAATTGATGACCACAAGTGACTTATTTTTCAGATCTTGTTTGTAAAATGCTTTATAGTTTTTGGTATTGAGGGGGGACTGTAAAAAAAAAAAAAAAAAAAAAAAAAGGTGAAATTTCAAGTGGTGTAAATGTAAATTATTTAGTTCATAACTTTTTTCTGCCTTTTTTTTTTTTAATGTTTTTTTAAATAAAGGGCTACCTTGGTAAACTGGAATGGCTTTGAGGAGCCATTTTGTGGAAGTAGGTGCATGCATCTTATTGAAGTGTGGCCATACAATCGACTAATACACAGAATAGCTCATTTGCACTGTTTCTACTCCTACTTGCAATGTAATAAATATATTTGAAAATGGTCCAAATAGAAATCTCTTGGGATATGTTATTGGACAAGGGTAGGAGATGCTGCAGCTGCTGCTTTGATTAGTAAACTTCCTTAATACACTTCTTGTGCTTCATCAATGGTGGTCAGAACCCTGACTGAATTTCTGATATCATGTGCTTAATTAAAAAATGTAGTATACTTAAATGGTTATTTTTTGCAGGGTGGAAGTATCATTCTGGTCTATTTTGCTTAAATATCCCTTTAAAGAGCTTATTGGTGAATAATGTCAATGTATTTGGATATGTTTCCTTTGTCCTTCTGTTCAAAGGTGTTGTCTATTTATAAAAAGAAAAGCAGGGGAAAAAAATGTTATGGTACTGGTATTATGCCAAGGAAGGCCTATGAAAATTTATTATTTTGTTGTTTTGACTCCCATACAACTTTTACTTATTTTTTATATATTTATATCTGTGTGTATATGTTTGGTTTTGTTTTTTTTTTTTCCCTTAATGGTAGGTTATGAAAGTGTTAACATTCTCCTTCACGTGAAGGTAACTTGTTCTAGGAGTATCTTTAGATTTAAAGAGTGTGTGGGGTTTTGTTTTGTGTTTATTTTTACAGGATGTAAATGATGTATGACAACTTCTTAGACTGTCTATCAGCATATTTACAAAGAATATGTATTACCAAAAAGAAAGGGGGCACTTTTTTTATTTGATAGAATTTTGTAATGATGTGCATATAAAAGCTGTTCCTGGTATGGGTTTCCCAATAAAATCTTCTAGTCAAGAGACCTGGATTAGTTAGCAATTATACAAGCTTTTGCACCCTTATTTTTAAAGCCTTTCATACAGAGAAATGACTTTCAAAGTGCAAAGTCTTCTGCTTCTTGGAGACAACCTTATGTGACTAACAACTGAAGCCGTTGCCATGACATTTTGTCCGGTCTTTGCCCTGGATGTCAATGTCTGCACTGGAGGGACAGCTTAATGGAAGATGAGCTGTTCTTTAATGTGCCACTGTCATGGTTTAACCCCAGCCAGCAACTAAACACCACGCAGCACTTCCAGAATCCTCCCAGTCAAATGTCTTTCACAGAGACAACAACCCCTGGGAGCTGGGCAAAAGTTATGTCTGAAGGTAGAGGTCCCTTAAGGTATGTAGTTTTAATCTGTCAGTATGCCAGAGTCAACATGCTGAGATTTACGAGAGTGCCAGCAATATAAATTGATGTGTTAACCCTTGGTAACTTAATAAGAAGGACACTACTGAACAGTGGTTGTTCACATAGACTACGATGTAGCCATCTGATGGCAAAAAAGCATCCACTTCTATCTAGGCAGTTTAGTTTGGTTGACATACGTTACCATTGTAATCTTTCCATTTGAGGAGGCCTTCTTTCTGATCTTCAAATTTGTTGCCAGTATTTTCATTAGTTCTAAATTTGCAGTATCAGCAATTTTTCAGCTAACTAGTGATAGGCTCAGTCATTTTGTCCCACAAGGAAATAAGTGGGAAGACAGACAAATCTTCAATATTTAGTCACAGTATCAAGTAGAACAACCTTATATGTGACTCCACTTAAGTCATAAGCACTCTGTTTTACATAACAGCCTGAGATAATAGTCATTTGGATATCTGTTCTTGCTGCTCTCCTGCATAGCCTGGAAAAGTTCTAAATACCTGGGGTTTTTTTGTTTTGGTTTTTTTTTTCTTTAATATATTTTTAAAATGAAGCTACAAGTATAGCTCCTACCTCAGTAGCTGTCTGGATCATGTATATATCTGTCCTTATCTGATGTTTTGACTCTTGTCAAGCTCTGTTATTGTAGGTCAGAATATGAGATGCCACTGGGCAGCTGTCGCTCTGCATTTTTAATCAAATGTAAGTGTAAAAAAAAAAAAAAAAAAAAAAAATTTAAAAAACCCATGTCGTGTCCTTTCCTTTTCCCCCCAGTATGGTCTAGGCTAGCCCTCTAGGAAGAAGTTGAACAACTGAAGTCCAGTGCTATTTTAACAGCATGTGCCAATCCTGTGACTAACTTGTGTTTTCTGTCAAAATTATTTAGACTTGAAGGTATCTCCTAAACTTGAAGCTTTCACCCATTTTACTCACAGACTAGAAGAAACATTTTGTCACTTTTCCCTGATTGCTGAAGGAGAGAGTTGTTCTCTGTAATTATCTAGGTCAGTGCTTCCCAAATCTTTCTGGTTGTGACCTTACTTTCATCTACAAGCTTCACCTCTGTCAGGATAGAAATCCCTAATGCCAGCATAAACAATTAATTGACTTTTTACTAAGAGGATGACCCCTCTTGAGGTTACGACCTCTAGCTTGGGACCTGCTGATCCAAGCATGTATGTCAGGCTTGTAAACTTGCCTAGTCCTGCCTTTTGCATCGCCTTCCACTTCAAATACTCCAGTATTCCTCTTTGAGAGTGTTTATAGCTTTCAGAGTAACACCAGATAAAACTAGTCCTTGAAGTTAATTCTGCACAGGAAGATAACCCTACAAATGTGAGCCTTGGCTATTACTTTTGCACAGGAGTTGATGGCATTCTTTCAGGCATCAGCATAAGTCTCTCATTTGCCTTTTGAGAGGATGCCAAAATCTTGATTGCTTTCCTTTTAAGCTCACTTTCATTAGATAATTGTGTAAACCACCAATATTGTGTGATTTAATCTTCGGCAGAGTTGCTGCTGTTATCAGTTGTCATAAAATGACCTGTTTGAATTTATTAAACTTCTGTAGTATGGACTACTATGCTTCTTGGCTTTTTATTTTTAAAGTCATGTTTTAGTTTTCCTTGTAGCTAAATATTAGAAAACTTCTAAAGGATGATTTTGCAAATATATTTCCCAAATATAGTTCTTATTACCAATTGCAGCTGATTAGTTCAGTGATCTGCGCTCTCAGATGTTTAAATGGCAAAGATTTTTCTTTACCTTTCACAGACACTTTCATCTACTACTTAAGAGCCAAAGAAATATTTCAATAAACAAATAATGAAACAACTCTTTCTCTTATAGTATTTGTGTGTGTGTGTGTGTGTTTACAGCTTGCCTGTACTCTGTAATTCCTCTTAGAGATCAAGGTTATTTGGTAAATTTGTACAGTTACAAAGAAAATTGTTTGGTACAATATTGTGTATGCAGTAAAAGATACAGGTTTCTTAGTGCTTATTTCTGAGCAAGTAATCAGGTTTCTAATGCTTTCACAAGGGAAAATAGTTCATGCTTTTAGCTGAGTTGTTAAAAAGCTGTGCTGCTATATACAGGATTATGAATCAGTAGAGGCTTTGAACAAGGTGATACGGTTAAAATTTCTTGGAGCAGAAAAAACCAGAACAATCTTGAAACTTGTAGTTTTCAACTGTAACACTAAAAGCATAGCGTAAAGTATGCAGCAGCTGCTAAGAATCTATAAAATTTCAATACCTAAAACATCAGGATGAAAATGTTTGCACATATTCATATATTTTACAAACACACAGGCGTATCAAACAGAAGGCCTTAGAGAGGGTTTAGAAAAATGTTTTAAAAGAAATGAAGGCAATGTTTGCACTAAGGTAGCTTCCTACTGTGTGTCTTCAGAAATTGCCCTAAGCAGAAATGCTGTTACCCAGCAGAGCAACACAAAGTGGAAGACTAGGAGTATGTATACAGTGTTTGTTTATGGGAGCAGTTTAAATTTTGATGTGTATTTCAATTTTCAGGGTACCTTTAAAACTGGTATTTCTCTTATAGAATAATCTATAAATCTTGTAATTCAGTCTTTTTTACATGGTTTTATTTGTATTTCTAGAGACAAAAGGACCAAGTAAACAAGTGGTGCTCCCTATATGTTAACTCTGTGGTACAAGAGGAGTGACCTTATAGCTGTAATGTGGTGTTGAAAGTAACGTAGTTAATTTTTTTCATGCTGCTGTTAAAGATACCTTATGATTTTTGGGGTTGTTTCTGGTTTTCTGTATGGCTTGTTCCTCCTGTGAGATAGGGATAATACTTGTTTAATACTCAGGGGGGTGTTACGGATCTAATTGATATTGGTAAATGTACCACCATCTTCAAAAAGTTGTTATCTTTGTATGTGAAGTTCAGCCAATTTAATTATGTAGAGAAAGAATTAAAAGCTATTTTGGAGATTTAAAGGCTTTCACTTGAAATATGTAACTTTAGGAAAAAAATACACCTTTGAACAGCTTCATTGCTCATCAATTCCCTATGTAGCAGAATTAAAAATGATCAATGAAACCAGCATATTCAGCCTGAGATTGCTGTTTAAGCTAGTACACTGGGAGAGCTGTTGCAAAAAGTCCTCGTTCACGTCTATCATTGGCCATGCATTTTCTTCTTTCTTTTCCATTCTACTTCTTTCCATTCTACCTGCTGTTCTATATCAGGGAGCTGGTCTAAACCAAAAATCTAGCTTAAAAAAAACCCCCAAAACCCCAAAAAACAACAAAAAAACCCCAACCCAAAAACTAAACAAAAAAAAAATCCCACAGGCACTACTGCCGGCATCAGGGAGAGGATGAGGGGGCAGGAATTTTAGACAGAGGAGAAAGCTACCTTTTAGTGACAGCTCACTTTGAATTTACTTGATGTGGTCATAAAACCTCAGGCTAAAACTCTTCATGTAGATTAGTGTGTCTTAATTGTATTACATCTGGTATTTACTATCAGTAGAGAAACACTTTACCCTACAATAGTGAATGCCAGTGACTACTTTCTGGAGCAGTATTGGCAAAAATATTGTTTAATGGGAAGAAGTATCTGGTTAAGGTCATGTAGTAGTATGAAACAGGACAAAAGTTGGGTACAGCAGGAAAGATGACATCCTCCCCATAGTTGATGATCTAAAATTAGATACCTTTCATGCCTCTCAATGTTGAAGATGATGTCAGTGACCAATTAGAGCGATTGAACTTTGGATCAACCATTTTCTAATTAAAATTTATTAAATTTATCAATTTATTAAAATTTATTTAAAACATTAAACAAGGAAATAATATTTAAGGACAAGATACTGCAAAATTAAAATAGTGACAAACTTTTTACTAATACAGTTTTCGATTATATGTAACTACAGGCTGTTAAGCGTAAGGCTTTAAAAATCAAAACTTTTCAAAGGTAGTCTTTGCTATCTAGAAGTAGACAAAGTTGGAACATAGGTAATGATCATAGTCACAGTGTATGAACTATAATTTCAAAGTGAGTGAAGAGTAGGTTTCTCATTTGCAAAAAGTGTCAATGTGATGTTTACCCTACTTGCAAAATGAGATATAGAAAAAGCTCTTCTTAAAAAGTAATGTTGTTTTATTTCTTCCCCTAGTTCTAGTCTTTGTTACACTAGAATTTATACTAGAATTACTTGCATTACATTAGAATTACAGTTTTTGCATATTTTTCTTGTTCATTAGACGTTATTCTTTAGAAATTTACATTTCTATTATTTTTTTAATTAATATTATTGATTGTTCCTAAGGAAAATGTTAATATGTGTTATCTAAAAGCAGAAAATGGACTATTTTAACCCTACCAATGTATGTAAGGTAGACAGACTTTACATTTAATCTCAATTCTCTTTACATTTGTCTTTATAAAATGGCTGTTATTTTAACTGCTACTGAGCATCTTAAGTTTTTCATGTCCTTGTTTTCATACTGTATTAATCTGCATTATTTTTGTAGCTGGGCTAGTTATCTTTTCCTAATTCTGAATATAACCTGTACCTTCAGATTTTGTTTAGTATTCTTCATTTAAGCATATATTTGTGGTTTTAGCTTGATGGTGTTACTGTTAAGCTGCTATTTCTGTTAGAGGTTGTCTTTTGAGATAAGGTAGGTACTTGAGTAACTTGTTCTATGGCAAAGCAATGTGATTGTTACATCCTTTTCATCCTCTTAGATTCTGTTTAAGCCTTGTTAGACAAAAATTATTAGTGCTGTGAAATGATCAATTATTTACTGGTTCAAGTGACTGCTTGTGATGTGCTAGCTTTTAGTGGTCTGCTTCTGAGATCTCCCCAAGTGTTGTATAGGTAAATATCAAGGCAAGGTGCCCAAATACCACTAGCAAAAGGATGCTAGAAATCAGTTCTAAATCGGAGCTCAAACTCAAGTGTAAATACTGAGGCATCAAGGAGGCAAGGGGAAAGGGAATTTTTCCTCTTGCTGGATGAGGAATAGTTGTTTGTTCAATGAAGTATTGGAGGGGACAGCTTGAGTAACAGCCATGTTTCCCATGCAGGGAAATGAATCTGTGCTTATTTTAACAAAGAGAATGGTCAGTTCTTCTAGGTAGGAAGAGAATAAACTAATTTGGGGGAGAAGGATTGCATTTTGCTGGGGGATTTAAAAAGGGAGATTTGGCAGAGTGCACCAGCTTTTATAGCCTGAAGAAACCCTCTTTAGTGGGTGCAGCCTCGGGCAAAAGGTGTTCAGAATGGGAGCCTCTGACAGCCATGTGCCAGGGAGGTTTGCAGTAAATCAGCTGTGTAAAGGATGGGGAAGACGTTTCTGATTCAGTCTTAGTACAAGTCATTTTAGCACATATTTTCTATTTCCTTTCTTCACCTGTGTCTTTTATAAACACTGCTAGTTGTATTGTTTGTTTCAGAATTTGTGAATAAATGTGGTGGGTATTTTTCTTGCATTTTATTTTAACTTGCTTTGACTTCAGATAGCTTTAAGATAACAAGCTTTGCCTGAAGATACGAGAAAACTGTAGTCATTGTGCAGAGGAAGACTTGGCAAGGGCTGTGATTCCTTTGTGAAGTCTTTAGACTATCCAAAGGGAAGCAGTATATATAGCATGGACCAAGTGAAGCTCTGTCATCAGCGTTGGGTTACAAAGAGGTGTGTTTTGCTAACCAGTGAGAACCAGAATGCTTCCCTGGTGAGGGGCAAGATCTTAGGAGCGTGTCTGAACCCTGAAAGCTCCCAAGTTGTTTGTCACAGCCAGTCACTGTGAAAATTTGGTATTGAAGCTCCTTTTTGGAGGTAGCTCTGGGTACTTACCTCTAGCCAGTAAAATGCCTCATGAGGAAAACAGACTTCAACAAAACTTTCTGAAGACTCCTGTATAGTAGATGGCCTTACACCTTTCTCCTAACAGCCTGTTATTTTCTGGAAGTGCAGATGCCTACTTAGACCTTCAGATGAAGTTGAATGGTTAAGTTTTTTCACTGGTTCCATAAGCTGTGTATGAAAACTAGATGATATAAATTGCTTGTAAATCTGTAAGTCCCATTTTGGAACTGTTTTCTAAATCTGTTGAATCTAGTGTACTTCATATATTGTTAGCCCAAATTAGTGCATATTTCCTTTATGGAAGACCAAAGCAAAACACTCTTAACAGTTCCAGACAGACCATGCTTATAAAGCAAATTATAAACTGTGACATCAGTGAGAAAATACAGCTTCAGTGGGGAAAGGCTTTTCATCAGCATATCTGCAAATATTTGACACTGACTTCTTGTCTTGATTTATACAAGACACATTCAGAGATGTAGAGCAATATCAAAGACAAAAAAATCCATCATCCTGCTAAACTGTGTGTTGTGGTTTAACCCCAGCCAGCAACTAAGCACCACGCAGCTGCTCACTCACTCCCCCCCCCCCCCCCCCCCCGGGCGGCCA